>NW_028263265.1:0-363000 GCF_982192425.1 Myodes glareolus
TCACTTTCTAAATGCTGTACTTTCAGAGAAAATCATGTTCCTTTGAAACTGCCTTAAGCTACTTGCAAGCATTCACCAGCAACTCACAATCATTTTTCTGAAAGAGAAGCAGTTTGTTCCAACTGTTCAATTCACTTTGCGAAGTGAATGGAGGGTTGCTTCACTTTAAAAATGCTGTACTTTCAGAGAAAATCACTTTCCTTTCAACGTGCCTTAAGCTACTTACAAGCATTCACCAGCAACTCACATGCATTTCTCTGAAAGAGAAGCAGTCTGTTCCAGCATTTCAATTCAATGTGCTAAGTGAATGGAGTATTGCTTCACTTTCTAAATGCTTTCCTTTCAGAGAAAATCACTTTCCCTTGAAAGTGCCTTAAGCTAATTATAAGCATTCACAAGAAACTCACATGCATTTCTCTGAAAGAGAAGCAGTCGCTTCCAACACTTCAATTCACTGTGCGAAGTGAATGGAGTGTTGATTCACTTTCTAAATGCTGTAGTTACAGAGATAATCACTTTCTATTGAAACTGCCTTAAGCTTCTTACAAGGATTAACCAGCAAATCACATGCGTTTTTCTGAAAGAGAAGCTGTCTGTTCCAACACTTCAATTCACTGTGCAAAGTGAATGTAGTGTTGCATCACATTCTAAATGCTGTACTTTCAGAGAAAATCACTTTCCTTTGAAAGTGCCTTAAGCTACTTACAAGCATTCACCAGCAACTCACATGAGTTTCTCTGAAAGAGAAGCAGTCTGTTCCAACACTTCAATTCACTGTGCGAAGTGAATGGAGTGTTGCGTCATTTTCTAAATGCTGTACTTTCCGAGAAAATCACTTTCCTTTCAAAGTACCTTAAGCTACTTACAAGCATTCAGCAGCAACTCACATGAGTTTCTCTGAATGAGAAGCAGTCTGTTCCAACACTTCAATTCACTGTACGAAGTGAATGGAGTGTTTCGTCACTTTCTAAATGCTGTACTTTCCAAGAAAATCACTTTCCTTTCAAAGTACATAAGCTACTTACAAGTATTCAGCAGCAACTCACATGAGTTTCGCTGAAAGAGAAGCAGTCTGTTCCAACACTTCAATTCACTGTGCGAAGTGAATGGAGTGTTGCTTCACTTTGTAAATGCTGTACTTTCAGAGATAATCACTTTCCTTTGAAAGTGCCTTAAGCTACTTACAAGCATTCACCAGCAACTCACATGAGTTTCTCTGAAAGAGAAGCAGTCTGGTCCAACACTTCAATTCACTGTGCGAAGTGAATGGAGTGTTGCTTCACTTTTTAAAAGCTGTACTTTCAGGGAAAATCACTTTCCTTTCAAAGTACCTTAAGCTACTTACAAGCATTCACCAGCAACTCACATGCATTTCTCTGAAAGAGAAGCAGTCTGTTCTAACACTTCAATTCACTGTGTGAAAGGAATAGAGTGTTGCATCACTTTCTAAATGCTGTACTTTCAGAGAAAATCATGTTCCTTTGAAACTGCCTTAAGCTACTTGCAAGCATTCACCAGCAACACAGTCATTTTTCTGAAAGAGAAGCAGTCTGTTCCAACACTTCAATTCACTGTGCGAAGTGAATGGAGGGTTGCTTCACTTTCAAAATGCTGTCCTTTCAGAGAAAATCACTTTCCTTTGAAAGTGCCTTAAGCTGATTATAAGCATTCACAAGAAACTCACATGCATTTCTCTGAAAGAGAAGCAGTCTGTTCCAACACTTCAATTCACTGTGCGAAAGGAATAGAGTGTTGCTTCACTTTCTAAATGCTGTACTTTCAGAGAAAATCACGTTCCTTTGAAAATGCCTTAAGCTACTTGCAAGCATTCACCAGCAACACACAATCATATTTCTGAAAGAGAAGCAGTCTGTTCCAACTGTTCAATTCACTTTGCGAAGTGAATGGAGGGTTGCTTCACTTTCAAAATGCTGTCCTTTCAGAGAAAATCACTTTCCTTTCAAAGTACGTTAAACTACTTACAAGCATTCACCAGCAACTCACATGAGATTCTCTGAAGGAGAAGCAGTCTGTTGCTACACTTCAATACACTGTGCGAAGTGAATGTGTTGTTGTTTCACTTTCTAAATGCCGTACTTTCAGAGAAAATCACTTTCCTTTTAAACTGCCTTAAGCTACTTACAAGCATTCACCAGCAACTCACATGCATTTCTCTGAAAGAGAAGCAGTCTGTTCCAACACTTCAATTCACTGTGCAAAGTGAATGGAGTGTTGCTTCACTTTCTAAATGCTGTACTTTCAGAGAAAATCACTTTCCTTTGAAAGTGCCTTAAGCTGATTATAAGCATTCACAAGAAACTCACATGCATTTCTCTGAAAGAGAAGCAGTCTGTACCAATATTTCAATTCACTGTGCAAAGTGAATGGAGTTTTTCTTCAGTTTGTAATGCTGTACTTTCAGAAAAAATCACTTTCCTTTGAAAGTGCCTTCAGCTACTTACAAGCATTCACCAGCAACTCACATGAGTTTCTCTGAAAGAGAAGCAGTCTGTTTCAACACTTCATTTCACTGTGCGAAATGAATGGAGTGTTGATTCAATTTCTAAATGCTGTAGTTACAGAGATAATCACTTTCTATTGAAACTGCCTTAAGCTACTTACAAGCATTCACCAGCAAATTACATGCGTTTTTCTGAAAGAGAAGCAGTCTGTTCCAACACTTCAATTCACTGTGCAAAGTGAATGTAGTGTTGCATCACTTTCTAAATGCTGTACTTTCAGAGAAAATCACTTTCCTTTGAAAGTGCCTTAAGCTACTTACAAGCATTCACCAGCAACTCACATGAGTTTCTCTGAAAGAGAAGTAGTCTGTTCCAACACTTCAATTCACTGTGCGAAGTGAATGGAGTGTTGCGTCACTTTCTAAATGCTGTACTTTCCGAGAAAATCACTTTCCTTTCAAAGTACCTTAAGCTACTTACAAGCATTCAGGAGCAACTCACATGAGTTTCTCTGAATGAGAAGCAGTGTGTTCCAACACTTCAATTCACTGTGCAAAGTGAATGGAGTGTTGCTTCACTTTCTAAATGCTGTACTTTCAGAGAAAATCACTTTCCTTTGAAACAGCCTTAAGCTACTTACAAGCATTCACCAGCAACTCACATGAGTTTCTCTGAAAGAGAAGCATTCTGTTCCAACACTTCAATTCACTGTTCGAAGTGAATGGAGTGTTGCTTCACTTTCTAAATGCTGTCCTTTCAGAGAAAATCACTTTCCTTTGAAAGTGCCTTAAGCTGATTATAAGCATTCACAAGAAACTCACATGCATTTCTCTGAAAGAGAAGCAGTCTGTTCCAACATTTCAATTCACTGTGCAAAGTGAATGGAGTTTTTCTTCAGTTTGTAATGCTGTACTTTCAGAAAAAATCACTTTCCTTTGAAAGTGCCTTCAGCTACTTACAAGCATTCACCAGCAACTCACATGAGTTTCTCTGAAAGAGAAGCAGTCTGTTCCAACACTTCAATTCACTGTGCGAAGTGAATGGAGTGTTGATTCAATTTCTAAATGCTGTAGTTACAGAGATAATCACTTTCTATTGAAACTGCCTTAAGCTACTTACAAGCATTCACCAGCAAATCACATGCGTTTTTCTGAAAGAGAAGCAGTCTGTTCCAACACTTCAATTCACTGTGCAAAGTGAATGTAGTGTTGCATCACTCTCTAAATGCTGTACTTTCAGAGAAAATCACTTTCCTTTGAAAGTGCCTTAAGCTACTTACAAGCATTCACCAGCAACTCACATGAGTTTCTCTGAAAGAGAAGTAGTCTGTTCCAACACTTCAATTCACTGTGCGAAGTGAATGGAGTGTTGCGTCACTTTCTAAATGCTGTACTTTCCGAGAAAATCACTTTCCTTTCAAAGTACCTTAAGCTACTTACAAGCATTCAGCAGCAACTCACATGAGTTTCTCTGAATGAGAAGCAGTCTGTTCCAACACTTCAATTCACTGTGCGAAGTGAATGGTGTGTTGCGTCACTTTCTAAATGCTGTACTTTCCGAGAAAATCACTTTCCTTTCAAAGTACCTTAAGCTACTTACAAGTATTCAGCAGCAACTCACATGAGTTTCGCTGAAAGAGAAGCAGTGTGTTCCAACACTTCAATTCACTGTGCAAAGTGAATGGAGTGTTGCTTCACTTTCTAAATGCTGTACCTGCAGAGAAAATCACTTTCCTTTTAAACAGCCTTAAGCTACTTACAAGCATTCACCAGCAACTCACATGAGTTTCTCTGAAAGAGAAGCATTCTGTTCCAACACTTCAATTCACTGTGCGAAGTGAATGGAGTGTTGCTTCACTTTCTAAATGCTGTCCTTTCAGAGAAAATCACTTTCCTTTGAAAGTGCCTTAAGCTGATTATAAGCATTCACAAGAAACTCACATGCATTTCTCTGAAAGAGAAGCAGTCTGTTCCAACATTTCAATTCACTGTGCAAAGTGAATGGAGTTTTTCTTCAGTTTGTAATACTGTACTTTCAGAAAAAATCACTTTCCTTTGAAAGTGCCTTCAGCTACTTACAAGCATTCACCAGCAACTCACATGAGTTTCTCTGAATGAGAAGCAGTCTGTTCCAACACTTCAATTCACTGTGCGAAGTGAATGGAGTGTTGATTCAATTTCTAAATGCTGTAGTTACAGAGATAATCACTTTCTATTGAAACTGCCTTAAGCTACTTACAAGCATTCACCAGCAAATCACATGCGTTTTTCTGAAAGAGAAGCAGTCTGTTCCAACACTTCAATTCACTGTGCAAAGCGAATGGAGTGTTGCATCACTTTCTAAATGCTGTACTTTCAGAGAAAATCACTTTCCTTTGAAAGTGCCTTAAGCTACTTACAAGCATTCACCAGCAACTCACATGAGTTTCTCTGAAAGAGAAGTAGTCTGTTCCAACACTTCAATTCACTGTGCGAAGTGAATGGAGTGTTGCGTCACTTTCTAAATGCTGTACTTTCCGAGAAAATCACTTTCCTTTCAAAGTACCTTAAGCTGCTTACAAGCATTCAGCAGCAACTCACATGAGTTTCTCTGAATGAGAAGCAGTCTGTTCCAACACTTCAATTCACTGTGCGAAGTGAATGGTGTGTTGCGTCACTTTCTAAATGCTGTACTTTCCGAGAAAATCACTTTCCTTTCAAAGTACCTTAAGCTACTTACAAGTATTCAGCAGCAACTCACATGAGTTTCGCTGAAAGAGAAGCAGTGTGTTCCAACACTTCAATTCACTGTGCGAAGTGAATGAAGTGTTGCTTCACTTTCTAAATGCTGTACTTTCAGAGAAAATCACTTTCCTTTGACAGTGCCTTAAGCTAACTATACGCATTCACAAGAAACTCACATGCATTTTTCTGAAAGAGAATCAGTCTGTTCCAACACTTCAATTCACTGTGCGAAGTGAATGGAGTGTTTCTTCACTTTCTAAATGCTGTACTTTCAGAGAAAATCACTTTCCTTTGAAAGTGCCTTCAGGTACTTACAAGCATTCACCAGCAACTCACATGAGTTTCTCTGAAAGAGAAGCAGTCTGTTCCAACACTTCAATTCACTGTGCGAAGTGAATGGAGTGTTGCTTCACTTTCTAAATGCTGTACTTTCAGAGAAAATCACTTTCCTTTGAAACTGCTTAAGCTACTTGCAAGCATTCACCAGCAACTCAAATGAGTTTCTCTGAAAGAGAAGCAGTCTGTTCCAACACTTCAATTCACTGTGCGAAGTGAATGGAGTGTTGCTTCACTTTCTAAGTGACATACTTTCAGAGTAAATCACTTTCCTTTGGAACTGAATTAAGATACTTACAAACATTCACCAGCAACTCACATGAATTTCTCTGAAAGAGAAGCAGTCTGTTCCAACACTTCAATTCACTGTGCGAAGTGAATGTGTTGTTGTTTCACTTTCTAAATGCTGTACTTTCAGAGAAAATCACTTTCCTTTTAAACTGCCTTAAGCTGCTTACAAGCATTCACCAGCAACTCACATGCATTTCTCTGAAAGAGAAGCAGTCTGTTTCAACACTTCAATTCACTGTGCGAAGTGAATGGAGTGTTGCTTCACTTTCTAAATGCTGTACTTTCAGAGAAAATCACTTTCCTTTGAAACTGCTTAAGCTACTTACAAGCATTCACCAGCAACTCAAATGAGTTTCTCTGAAAGAGAAGCAGTCTGTTCCAACACTTCAATTCACTGTGCGAAGTGAATGGAGTGTTGCTTCACTTTCTAAGTGATGTACTTTCAGAGTAAATCACTTTCCTTTGGAACTGAATTAAGATACTTACAAACATTCACCAGCAACTCACATTAGTTTCTCTGAAAGAGAAGCAGTCTGTTCCAACACTTCAATTCACTGTGCGAAGTGAATGTGTTGTTTCACTTTCTAAATGCTGTACTTTCAGAGAAAATCACTTTCCTTTTAAACTGCCTTAAGCTGCTTACAAGCATTCACCAGCAACTCACATGCATTTCTCTGAAAGAGAAGCAGTCTGTTTCAACACTTCAATTCACTGTGCGAAGTGAATGGAGTGTTGCTTCACTTTCTAAATGCTGTACTTTCAGAGAAAATCACTTTCCTTTGAAACAGCCTTAAGCTACTTACAAGCATTTACCAGCAACTCACATGCATTTCTCTGAAAGAGAAGCAGTCTGTTCCAACATTTCAATTCACTGTGCGAAGTGAATGGAGTGTTGCTTCAGTTTCTAAATGCTGTCCTTTCAGAGAAAATCACTTTCCTTTGAAAGTGCCTTAAGCTGATTATAAGCATTCACAAGAAACTCACATGCATTTCTCTGAAAGAGAAGCAGTCTGTTCCAACACTTCAATTCACTGTGCAAAGTGAATGGAGTTTTTCTTCAGTTTGTAATGCTGTACTTTCAGAAAAAATCACTTTCCTTTGAAAGTGCCTTCAGCTACTTACAAGCATTCACCAGCAACTCACATGAGTTTCTTTGAAAGAGAAGCAGTCTGTTCCAACACTTCAATTCACTGTGCGAAGCGAATGGAGTGTTGATTCAATTTCTAAATGCTGTAGTTACAGAGATAATCACTTTCTATTGAAACTGCCTTAAGCTACTTACAAGCATTCACCAGCAAATCACATGCGTTTTTCTGAAAGAGAAGCAGTCTGTTCCAACACTTCAATTCACTGTGCAAAGTGAATGGAGTGTTGCGTCACTTTCTAAATGCTGTTCTTTCCGAGAAAATCACTTTCCTTTCAAAGTACCTTAAGCTACTTACAAGCATTCACCAGCAACTCACATGAGTTTCTCTGAATGAGAAGCAGTCTGTTCCAACACTTCAATTCACTGTGCGAAGTGAATGGTGTGTTGCGTCACTTTCTAAATGCTGTACTTTCCGAGAAAATCACTTTCCTTTCAAAGTACCTTAAGCTACTTACAAGTATTCAGCAGCAACTCACATGAGTTTCGCTGAAAGAGAAGCAGTCTGTTCCAACATTTCAGTTCACTGTGCGAAGTGAATGGAGTGTTGCTTCACTTTCTAAATGCTGTACTTTCAGAGAAAATCACTTTCCTTTGAAAGTGCCTAAAGCTAACTATAAGCATTCATAAGAAACTCACATGCATTTTTCTGAAAGAGAATCAGTCTGTTCCAACACTTCAATTCACTGTGCGAAGTGAATGGAGTGTTTCTTCACTTTCTAAATGCTGTACTTTCAGAGAAAATCATTTTCCTTTGAAAGTGCCTAAAGCTAACTATAAGCATTCACCAGCAACTCACATGAGTTTCTCTGAAAGAGAAGCAGTCTGGTCCAACACTTCAATTCACTGTGCGAAGTGAATGGAGTGTTGCTTCACTTTCTAAATGCTGTCCTTTCAGAGAAAATCACTTTCCTTTGAAAGTGCCTTAAGCTACTTGCAAGCATTCTCAAGCAACTCACATGCATTTCTCTGAAAGAGAAGCAGTCTGTTCCAACACTTCAATTCACTGTGCGAAGTGAATGGAGTGTTGCTTCACTTTCTAAATGCTGTACTTTCAGAGAAAATCATTTTCCTTTGAAAGTGCCTAAAGCTAACTATAAGCATTCACCAGCAACTCACATGAGTTTCACTGAAAGAGAAGCAGTCTGTTCCAACACTTCAATTCACTGTGCAAAGTGAATGCAGTTGCTTCACTTTCTAAATGCTGTACTTTCAGAGAAAATCACTTTTCTTTGAAACTGCCTTAAGCTACTTACAAGCATTCACCAGCAACTCTCATGCGTTTCTCTGAAAGAGAAGCAGTCTGGTCCAACACTTCAATTCACTGTGCGAAGTGAATGGAGTGTTGCTTCACTTTTTAAATGCTGTACTGTCAGGGAAAATCACTTTCCTTTGGAACTGCCTTAAGATACTTACAAACATTCAACAGCAACTCACATGAGTTTCTCTGAAAGAGAAGCAGTCTGTTGCAACACTTCAATTCACTGTGCGAAGTGAATGGAGTGTTGCTTCACTTTCTAAATGCTGTCCTTTCAGAGAAAATCACTTTCCTTTGAAAGTGCCTTAGGCTGATTATAAGCATTCACAGGAAACTCACATGCATTTCTCTGAAAGAGAAGCAGTCTGTTCCAACACTTCAATTCACTGTGCGAAGTGAAGGGAGTATTGCGTCAATTTCTAAATGCTGTACTTTCAGAGAAAATCACTTTCCTTTCAAAGTACCTTAAGCTAAGTGCTAGCATTCACCAGAAACTCACATGAGTTTTTCTGAAAGAGAAGGAGTCTGGTCCAACACAACAATTCACTGTGCGAAGTAAATGGAGTGTTGCTTCACTTTCTAAATGCTGTACTTTCAGAGAAAATAACTTTCCTTTGAAACTGCTTTAAGCTACTTACAAGCATTCACCAGCAACTCACATGAGTTTCTCTGAAAGAGAAGCAGTCTGTTCCAACACTTCAATTCACTGTGCGAAGTGAATGTATTGTTGTTTCACTTTCTAAATGCTGTACTTTCAGAAAAAATCACTTTCTTTTTAAACTGCCTTAAGCTGCTTACAAGCATTCACCAGCAACTCACATGCATTTCTCTGAAAGAGAAGCAGTCTGTTCCAACACTTCAATTCACTGTGCGAAGTGAATGGAGTGTTGCTTCACTTTCTAAATGCTGTACTTTCAGAGAAAATCACTTTCCTTTGAAACAGCCTTAAGCTACTTACAAGCATTCACCAGCAACTCACATGCATTTCTCTGAAAGAGAAGCAGTCTGTTCCAACATTTCAATTCACTGTGCGAAGTGAATGGAGTGTTGCGTCACTTTCTAAATGCTGTCCTTTCAGAGAAAATCACTTTCCTTTGAAAGTGCCTTAAGCTGATTATAAGCATTCACAAGAAACTCACATGCATTTCTCTGAAAGAGAAGCAGTCTGTTCCAACACTTCAATTCACTGTGCAAAGTGAATGGAGTTTTTTTTCAGTTTGTAATGCTGTACTTTCAGAAAAAATCACTTTCCTTTGAAAGTGCCTTCAGCTACTTACCAGCATTCACCAGCAACTCACATGAGTTTCTCTGAAAGAGAAGCAGTCTGTTCCAACACTTCAATTCACTGTGCGAAGTGAATGGAGTGTTGATTCAATTTCTAAATGCTGTAGTTACAGAGATAATCACTTTCTATTGAAACTGCCTTAAGCTACTTACAAGCATTCACCAGCAAATTACATGCGTTTTTCTGAAAGAGAAGCAGTCTGTTCCAACACTACAATTCACTGTGCAAAGTGAATGTAGTGTTGCATCACTTTCTAAATGCTGTACTTTCAGAGAAAATCACTTTCCTTTGAAAGTGCCTTAAGCTACTTACAAGCATTCAACAGCAACTCACATGAGTTTATCTGAAAGAGAAGCAGTCTGTTCCAACACTTCAATTCACTGTGCAAAGTGAATGGAGTGTTGCGTCACTTTCTAAATGCTGTACTTTCCGAGAAAATCACTTTCCTTTCAAAGTACCTTAAGCTACTTACAAGCATTCAGCAGCAACTCACATGAGTTTCTCTGAATGAGAAGCAGTCTGTTCCAACTCTTCAATTCACTGTGCGAAGTGAATGGTGTGTTGCGTCACTTTCTAAATGCTGTACTTTCAGAGAAAATCACTTTCCTTTCAAAGTACCTTAAGCTACTTACAAGTATTCAGCAGCAACTCACATGAGTTTCGCTGAAAGAGAAGCAGTCTGTTCCAACACTTCAATTCACTGTGCGAAGTGAATGGAGTGTTGCTTCACTTTCTAAATGCTGTCCTTTCAGAGAAAATCACTTTCCTTTGAAAGTGCCTTAAGCTAACTATAAGCATTCACAAGAAACTCACATGCATTTTTCTGAAAGAGAATCAGTCTGTTCCAACACTTCAATTCACTGTGCGAAGTGAATGGAGTGTTGCTTCATTTTCTAAATGCTGTACTTTCAGAGAAAATCACTTTCCTTTGAAAGTGCCTTAAGCTAACGATAAGCATTCATAAGAAACTCACATGCATTTTTCTGAAAGAGAATCAGTCTGTTCCAACACTTCAATTCACTGTGCGAAGTGAATGGAGTGTTTCTTCACTTTCTAAATGCTGTACTTTCAGAGAAAATCATTTACTTTGAAAGTGCCTCAAGGTACTTACAAGCATTCACCAGCAACTTACATGAGTTTCTCTGAAAGAGAAGCAGTCTGTTCCAACACTTCAAGTCACTGTGCGAAGTGAATGGAGGGTTGCTTCACTTTCAAAATGCTGTACTTTCAGAGAAAATCACTTTCCTTTTATAGTGCCTTAAGCTACTTACAAGCATTCACTAGCAACTCACATGCATTTCACTGAAAGTGAAGCAGTCTGTTCCAACATTTCAATTCACTGTGCGAAGTGAATGGAGTGTTGCTTCACTTTCTAAATGCTGTAATTTCAGAGGAAATCACTTTCCTTTGAAAGTGCCTAAAGCTAACTATAAGCATTCACCAGCAACTCACATGAGTTTCTCTGAAAGAGAAGCAGTCTGGTCCAACACTTCAATTCACTGTGCGAAGTGAATGGAGTGTTGCTTCACTTTCTAAATGCTGTCCTTTCAGAGAAAATCACTTTCCTTTGAAAGTGCCTTAAGCTAATTGCAAGCATTCTCCAGCAACTCACATGCATTTCTCTGAAAGAGAAGCAGTCTGTTCCAACACTTCAATTCACTGTGCGAAGTGAATGGAGTGTTGCTTCACTTTCTAAATGCTGTACTTTCAGAGAAAATCATTTTCCTTTGAAAGTGCCTAAAGCTAACTATAAGCATTCACAAGCAACTCACATGAGTTTCACTGAAAGAGAAGCAGTCTGTTCCAACACTTCAATTCACTGTGCAAAGTGCATGCAGTTGCTTCACTTTCTAAATGCTGTACTTTCAGAGAAAATCACTTTTCTTTGAAACTGCCTTAAGCTACTTACAAGCATTCACCAGCAACTCACATGAGTTTCTCTGAAAGAGAAGCAGTCTGGTCCAACACTTCAATTCACTGTGCGAAGTGAATGGAGTGTTGCTTCACTTTTTAAATGCTGTACTGTCAGGGAAAATCACTTTCCTTTGGAGCTGCCTTAAGATACTTACAAACATTCACCAGCAACTCACATGAGTTTCTCTGAAAGAGAAGCAGTCTGTTGCAACACTTCAATTCACTGTGCGAAGTGAATGGAGTGTTGCTTCACTTTCTAAATGCTGTCCTTTCAGAGAAAATCACTTTCCTTTGAAAGTGCCTTAGGCTGATTATAAGCATTCACAAGAAACTCACATGCATTTCTCTGAAAGAGAAGCAGTCTGTTCCAACACTTCAATTCACTGTGCAAAGTGAATGGAGTTTTTCTTCAGTTTGTAATGCTGTACTTTCAGAAAAAATCACTTTCCTTTGAAAGTGCCTTCAGCTACTTACAAGCATTCACCAGCAACTCACATGAGTTTCTCTGATAGAGAAGCAGTCTGTTCCAACACTTCAATTCACTGTGCGAAGTGAATGGAGTGTTGATTTAATTTCTAAATGCTGTAGTTACAGAGATAATCACTTTCTATTGAAACTGCCTTAAGCTACTTACAAGCATTCACCAGCAAATCACATGCGTTTTTCTGAAAGAGAAGCAGTCTGTTCCAACACTTCAATTCACTGTGCGAAGTGAATGGAGTGTTGCTTCACTTTCTAAATGCTGTACTTTCAGAGAAAATCATTTTCCTTTGAAAGTGCCTAAAGCTAAATATAAGCATTCACCAGCAACTCACATGAGTTTCACTGAAAGAGAAGCAGTCTGTTCCAACACTTCAATTCACTGTGCAAAGTGAATGCAGTTGCTTCACTTTCTAAATGCTGTACTTTCAGAGAAAATCACTTTTCTTTGAAACTGCCTTAAGCTACTTACAAGCATTCACCAGCAACTCACATGAGTTTCTCTGAAAGAGAAGCAGTCTGGTCCAACACTTCAATTCACTGTGCGAAGTGAATGGAGTGTTGCTTCACTTTTTAAATGCTGTACTGTCAGGGAAAATCACTTTCCTTTGGAACTGCCTTAAGATACTTACAAACATTCACCAGCAACTCACATGAGTTTCTCTGAAAGAGAAGCAGTCTGTTGCAACACTTCAATTCACTGTGCGAAGTGAATGGAGTGTTGCTTCACTTTCTAAATGCTGTCCTTTCAGAGAAAATCACTTTCCTTTGAAAGTGCCTTAGGCTGATTATAAGCATTCACAGGAAACTCACATGCCTTTCTCTGAAAGAGAAGCAGTCTGTTCCAACACTTCAATTCACTGTGCGAAGTGAGGGGAGTATTGCGTCACTTTCTAAATGCTGTACTTTCAGAGAAAATCACTTTCCTTTCAAAGTACCTTAAGCTAAGTGCTAGCATTCACCAGCAACTCACATGAGTTTTTCTGAAAGAGAAGGAGTCTGGTCCAACACATCAATTCACTGTGCGAAGTAAATGGAGTGTTGCTTCACTTTCTAAATGCTGTACTTTCAGAGAAAATCACTTTCCTTTGAAACTGCTTTAAGCTACTTACAAGCATTCACCAGCAACTCACATGAGTTTCTCTGAAAGAGAAGGAGTCTGTTCCAACACTTCAATTCACTGTGCGAAGTGAATGTGTTGTTGTTTCACTTTCTAAATGCTGTACTTTCAGAAAAAATCACTTTCTTTTTAAACTGCCTTAAGCTGCTTACAAGCATTCACCAGCAACTCACATGCATTTCTCTGAAAGAGAAGCAGTCTGTTCCAACACTTCAATTCACTGTGCGAAGTGAATGGAGTGTTGCTTCACTTTCTAAATGCTGTACTTTCAGAGAAAATCACTTTCCTTTGAAACAGCCTTAAGCTACTTACAAGCATTCACCAGCAACTCACATGCATTTCTCTGAAAGAGAAGCAGTCTGTTCCAACATTTCAATTCACTGTGCGAAGTGAATGGAGTGTTGCTTCACTTTCTAAATGCTGTCCTTTCAGAGAAAATCACTTTCCTTTGAAAGTGCCTTAAGCTGATTATAAGCATTCACAAGAAACTCACATGCATTTCTCTGAAAGAGAAGCAGTCTGTTCCAACACTTCAATTCACTGTGCGAAGTGAATGGAGTGTTGCTTCACTTTCTAAATGCTGTATTTTCAGAGAAAAACATTTTCCTTTGAAAGTGCCTAAAGCTAACTATAAGCATTCACCAGCAACTCACATGAGTTTCACTGAAAGAGAAGCAGTCTGTTCCAACACTTCAATTCACTGTGCAAAGTGCATGCAGTTGATTCACTTTCTAAATGCTGTACTTTCAGAGAAAATCACTTTCCTTTTATAGTGCCTTAAGCTACTTACAAACATTCACCAGCAACTCACATGAGTTTCTCTGAAAGAGAAGCAGTCTGGTCCAACACTTCAATTCACTGTGCGAAGTGAATGGAGTGTTGCTTCACTTTTTAAATGCTGTACTGTCAGGGAAAATCACTTTCCTTTGGAACTGCCTTAAGATACTTACAAACATTCACCAGCAACTCACATGAGTTTCTCTGAAAGAGAATCAGTCTGTTCCAACACTTCAATTCACTGTGCGAAGTGAATGGAGTGTTGCTTCACTTTCTAAATGCTGTCCTTTCAGAGAAAATCACTTTCCTTTGAAAGTGCCTTAGGCTGATTATAAGCATTCACAGGAAACTCACATGCATTTCTCTGAAAGAGAAGCAGTCTGTTCCAACACTTCAATTCACTGTGCAAAGTGAATGGAGTTTTTCTTCAGTTTGTAATGCTGTACTTTCAGAAAAAATCACTTTCCTTTGAAAGTGCCTTCAGCTACTTACAAGCATTCACCAGCAACTCACATGAGTTTCTCTGATAGAGAAGCAGTCTGTTCCAACACTTCAATTCACTGTGCGAAGTGAATGGAGTGTTGATTTAATTTCTAAATGCTGTAGTTACAGAGATAATCACTTTCTATTGAAACTGCCTTAAGCTACTTACAAGCATTCACCAGCAAATCACATGCGTTTTTCTGAAAGAGAAGCAGTCTGTTCCAACACTTCAATTCACTGTGCAAAGTGAATGTAGTGTTGCATCACTTTCTAAATGCTGTACTTTCAGAGAAAATCACTTTCCTTTGAAAGTGCCTTAAGCTTCTTACAAGCATTCAACAGCAACTCACATGAGTTTATCTGAAAGAGAAGCAGTCTGTTCCAACACTTCAATTCACTGTGCAAAGTGAATGGAGTGTTGCGTCACTTTCTAAATGCTGTACTTTCCGAGAAAATCACTTTCCTTTCAAAGTACCTTAAGCTACTTACAAGCATTCAGCAGCATCTCACATGAGTTTCTCTGAATGAGAAGCAGTCTGTTCCAACTCTTCAATTCACTGTGCGAAGTGAATGGTGTGTTGCGTCACTTTCTAAATGCTGTACTTTCAGAGAAAATCACTTTCCTTTCAAAGTACCTTAAGCTACTTACAAGTATTCAGCAGCAACTCACATGAGTTTCGCTGAAAGAGAAGCAGTCTGTTCCAACACTTCAATTCACTGTGCGAAGTGAATGGAGTGTTGCTTCACTTTCTAAATGCTGTCCTTTCAGAGAAAATCACTTTCCTTTGAAAGTGCCTTAGGCTGATTATAAGCATTCACAGGAAACTCACATGCATTTCTCTGAAAGAGAAGCAGTCTGTTCCAACACTTCAATTCACTGTGCGAGGTGAATGGAGTGTTGCTTCACTTTCTAAATGCTGTACTTTCAGAGAAAATCACTTTCCCTAGAAACAGCCTTAAGCTACTTACAAGCATTCACCAGCAACTCACATGCATTTCTCTGAAAGAGAAGCAGTCTGTTCCAACATTTCAATTCACTGTGCGAAGTGAATGGAGTGTTGCTTCACTTTCTAAATGCTGTACTTTCAGAGAAAATCATTTTCCTTTGAAAGTGCCTAAAGCTAACTATAAGCATTCACCAGCAACTCACATGAGTTTCACTGAAAGAGAAGCAGTCTGTTCCAACACTTCAATTCACTGTGCAAAGTGAATGCAGTTGCTTCACTTTCTAAATGCTGTACTTTCAGAGAAAATCACTTTTCTTTGAAACTGCCTTAAGCTACTTACAAGCATTCACCAGCAACTCACATGAGTTTCTCTGAAAGAGAAGCAGTCTGGTCCAACACTTCAATTCACTGTGCGAAGTGAATGGAGTGTTGCTTCACTTTTTAAATGCTGTACTGTCAGGGAAAATCACTTTCCTTTGGAACTGCCTTAAGATACTTACAAACATTCACCAGCAACTCACATGAGTTTCTCTGAAAGAGAAGCAGTCTGTTACAACACTTCAATTCACTGTGCGAAGTGAATGGAGTGTTGCTTCACTTTCTAAATGCTGTCCTTTCAGAGAAAATCACTTTCCTTTGAAAGTGCCTTAGGCTGATTATAAGCATTCACAGGAAACTCACATGCATTTCTCTGAAAGAGAAGCAGTCTGTTCCAACACTTCAATTCACTGTGCGAATTGAGGGGAGTATTGCGTCACTTTCTAAATGCTGTACTTTCAGAGAAAATCACTTTCCTTTCAAAGTACCTTAAGCTAAGTGCTAGCATTCACCAGCAACTCACATGAGTTTTTCTGAAAGAGAAGGAGTCTGGTCCAACACATCAATTCACTGTGCGAAGTAAATGGAGTGTTGCTTCACTTTCTAAATGCTGTACTTTCAGAGAAAATCACTTTCCTTTGAAACTGCTTTAAGCTACTTACAAGCATTCACCAGCAACTCACATGAGTTTCTCTGAAAGAGAAGAAGTCTGTTCCAACACTTCAATTCACTGTGCGAAGTGAATGTGTTGTTGTTTCACTTTCTAAATGCTGTACTTTCAGAAAAAATCACTTTCTTTTTAAACTGCCTTAAGCTGCTTACAAGCATTCACCAGCAACTCACATGCATTTCTCTGAAAGAGAAGCAGTCTGTTCCAACACTTCAATTCACTGTGCGAAGTGAATGGAGTGTTGCTTCACTTTCTAAATGCTGTACTTTCAGAGAAAATCACTTTCCTTTGAAACAGCCTTAAGCTACTTACAAGCATTCACCAGCAACTCCCATGCATTTCTCTGAAAGAGAAGCAGTCTGTTCCAACATTTCAATTCACTGTGCGAAGTGAATGGAGTGTTGCTTCACTTTCTAAATGCTGTCCTTTCAGAGAAAATCACTTTCCTTTGAAAGTGCCTTAAGCTGATTATAAGCATTCACAAGAAACTCACATGCATTTCTCTGAAAGAGAAGCAGTCTGTTCCAACACTTCAATTCACTGTGCAAAGTGAATGGAGTTTTTCTTCAGTTTGTAATGCTGTACTTTCAGAAAAAATCACTTTCCTTTGAAAGTGCCTTCAGCTACTTACAAGCATTCACCAGCAACTCACATGAGTTTCTCTGAAAGAGAAGCAGTCTGTTCCAACACTTCAATTCACTGTGCGAAGTGAATGGAGTGTTGATTCAATTTCTAAATGCTGTAGTTACAGAGATAATCACTTTCTATTGAAACTGCCTTAATCTACTTACAAGCATTCACCAGCAAATCACATGCGTTTTTCTGAAAGAGAAGCAGTCTGTTCCAACACTTCAATTCACTGTGCAAAGTGAATGTAGTGTTGCATCACTTTCTAAATGCTGTACTTTCAGAGAAAATCACTTTCCTTTGAAAGTGCCTTAAGCTACTTACAAGCATTCAACAGCAACTCACATGAGTTTATCTGAAAGAGAAGCAGTCTGTTCCAACACTTCAATTCACTGTGCGAAGTGAATGGAGTGTTGCTTCACTTTCTAAATGCTGTACTTTCCGAGAAAATCACTTTCCTTTCAAAGTACCTTAAGCTACTTACAAGCATTCAGCAGCAACTCACATGAGTTTCTCTGAATGAGAAGCAGTCTGTTCCAACTCTTCAATTCACTGTGCGAAGTGAATGGTGTGTTGCGTCACTTTCTAAATGCTGTACTTTCAGAGAAAATCACTTTCTTTTCAAAGTACCTTAAGCTACTTACAAGTATTCAGCAGCAACTCACATGAGTTTCGCTGAAAGAGAAACAGTCTGTTCCAACACTTCAATTCACTGTGCGAAGTGAATGGAGTGTTGCTTCACTTTCTAAATGCTGTCCTTTCAGAGAAAATCACTTTCCTTTGAAAGTGCCTAAAGCTAACTATAAGCATTCACCAGCAACTCACATGAGTTTCTCTGAAAGAGAAGCAGTCTGTTCCAACACTTCAATTCACTGTGTGAAGTGAATGGAGTGTTGCTTCACTTTCTAAATGCTGTATTTTCAGAGAAAATCATTTTCCTTTGAAAGTGCCTAAAGCTAACTATAAGCATTCACCAGCAACTCACATGAGTTTCACTGAAAGAGAAGCAGTCTGTTCCAACACTTCAATTCACTGTGCAAAGTGCATGCAGTTGATTCACTTTCTAAATGCTGTACTTTCAGAGAAAATCACTTTCCTTTTATAGTGCCTTAAGCTACTTACAAACATTCACCAGCAACTCACATGAGTTTCTCTGAAAGAGAAGCAGTCTGGTCCAACACTTCAATTCACTGTGCGAAGTGAATGGAGTGTTGCTTCACTTTTTAAATGCTGTACTGTCAGGGAAAATCACTTTCCTTTGGAACTGCCTTAAGATACTTACAAACATTCACCAGCAACTCACATGAGTTTCTCTGAAAGAGAATCAGTCTGTTCCAACACTTCAATTCACTGTGCGAAGTGAATGGAGTGTTGCTTCACTTTCTAAATGCTGTCCTTTCAGAGAAAATCACTTTCCTTTGAAAGTGCCTTAGGCTGATTATAAGCATTCACAGGAAACTCACATGCATTTCTCTGAAAGAGAAGCAGTCTGTTCCAACACTTCAATTCACTGTGCAAAGTGAATGGAGTTTTTCTTCAGTTTGTAATGCTGTACTTTCAGAAAAAATCACTTTCCTTTGAAAGTGCCTTCAGCTACTTACAAGCATTCACCAGCAACTCACATGAGTTTCTCTGATAGAGAAGCAGTCTGTTCCAACACTTCAATTCACTGTGCGAAGTGAATGGAGTGTTGATTTAATTTCTAAATGCTGTAGTTACAGAGATAATCACTTTCTATTGAAACTGCCTTAAGCTACTTACAAGCATTCACCAGCAAATCACATGCGTTTTTCTGAAAGAGAAGCAGTCTGTTCCAACACTTCAATTCACTGTGCAAAGTGAATGTAGTGTTGCATCACTTTCTAAATGCTGTACTTTCAGAGAAAATCACTTTCCTTTGAAAGTGCCTTAAGCTTCTTACAAGCATTCAACAGCAACTCACATGAGTTTATCTGAAAGAGAAGCAGTCTGTTCCAACACTTCAATTCACTGTGCAAAGTGAATGGAGTGTTGCGTCACTTTCTAAATGCTGTACTTTCCGAGAAAATAACTTTCCTTTCAAAGTACCTTAAGCTACTTACAAGCATTCAGCAGCATCTCACATGAGTTTCTCTGAATGAGAAGCAGTCTGTTCCAACTCTTCAATTCACTGTGCGAAGTGAATGGTGTGTTGCGTCACTTTCTAAATGCTGTACTTTCAGAGAAAATCACTTTCCTTTCAAAGTACCTTAAGCTACTTACAAGTATTCAGCAGCAACTCACATGAGTTTCTCTGAAAGAGAAGCAGTCTGTTCCAACACTTCAATTCACTGTGCGAAGTGAATGGAGTGTTGCTTCACTTTCTAAATGCTGTCCTTTCAGAGAAAATCACTTTCCTTTGAAAGTGCCTTAGGCTGATTATAAGCATTCACAGGAAACTCACATGCATTTCTCTGAAAGAGAAGCAGTCTGTTCCAACACTTCAATTCACTGTGCGAGGTGAATGGAGTGTTGCTTCACTTTCTAAATGCTGTACTTTCAGAGAAAATCACTTTCCCTAGAAACAGCCTTAAGCTACTTACAAGCATTCACCAGCAACTCACATGCATTTCTCTGAAAGAGAAGCAGTCTGTTCCAACATTTCAATTCACTGTGCGAAGTGAATGGAGTGTTGCTTCACTTTCTAAATGCTGTACTTTCAGAGAAAATCATTTTCCTTTGAAAGTGCCTAAAGCTAACTATAAGCATTCACCAGCAACTCACATGAGTTTCACTGAAAGAGAAGCAGTCTGTTCCAACACTTCAATTCACTGTGCAAAGTGAATGCAGTTGCTTCACTTTCTAAATGCTGTACTTTCAGAGAAAATCACTTTTCTTTGAAACTGCCTTAAGCTACTTACAAGCATTCACCAGCAACTCACATGAGTTTCTCTGAAAGAGAAGCAGTCTGGTCCAACACTTCAATTCACTGTGCGAAGTGAATGGAGTGTTGCTTCACTTTTTAAATGCTGTACTGTCAGGGAAAATCACTTTCCTTTGGAACTGCCTTAAGATACTTACAAACATTCACCAGCAACTCACATGAGTTTCTCTGAAAGAGAAGCAGTCTGTTACAACACTTCAATTCACTGTGCGAAGTGAATGGAGTGTTGCTTCACTTTCTAAATGCTGTCCTTTCAGAGAAAATCACTTTCCTTTGAAAGTGCCTTAGGCTGATTATAAGCATTCACAGGAAACTCACATGCATTTCTCTGAAAGAGAAGCAGTCTGTTCCAACACTTCAATTCACTGTGCGAAGTGAGGGGAGTATTGCGTCACTTTCTAAATGCTGTACTTTCAGAGAAAATCACTTTCCTTTCAAAGTACCTTAAGCTAAGTGCTAGCATTCACCAGCAACTCACATGAGTTTTTCTGAAAGAGAAGGAGTCTGGTCCAACACATCAATTCACTGTGCGAAGTAAATGGAGTGTTGCTTCACTTTCTAAATGCTGTACTTTCAGAGAAAATCACTTTCCTTTGAAACTGCTTTAAGCTACTTACAAGCATTCACCAGCAACTCACATGAGTTTCTCTGAAAGAGAAGGAGTCTGTTCCAACACTTCAATTCACTGTGCGAAGTGAATGTGTTGTTGTTTCACTTTCTAAATGCTGTACTTTCAGAAAAAATCACTTTCTTTTTAAACTGCCTTAAGCTGCTTACAAGCATTCACCAGCAACTCACATGCATTTCTCTGAAAGAGAAGCAGTCTGTTCCAACACTTCAATTCACTGTGCGAAGTGAATGGAGTGTTGCTTCACTTTCTAAATGCTGTACTTTCAGAGAAAATCACTTTCCTTTGAAACAGCCTTAAGCTACTTACAAGCATTCACCAGCAACTCCCATGCATTTCTCTGAAAGAGAAGCAGTCTGTTCCAACATTTCAATTCACTGTGCGAAGTGAATGGAGTGTTGCTTCACTTTCTAAATGCTGTCCTTTCAGAGAAAATCACTTTCCTTTGAAAGTGCCTTAAGCTGATTATAAGCATTCACAAGAAACTCACATGCATTTCTCTGAAAGAGAAGCAGTCTGTTCCAACACTTCAATTCACTGTGCAAAGTGAATGGAGTTTTTCTTCAGTTTGTAATGCTGTACTTTCAGAAAAAATCACTTTCCTTTGAAAGTGCCTTCAGCTACTTACAAGCATTCACCAGCAACTCACATGAGTTTCTCTGAAAGAGAAGCAGTCTGTTCCAACACTTCAATTCACTGTGCGAAGTGAATGGAGTGTTGATTCAATTTCTAAATGCTGTAGTTACAGAGATAATCACTTTCTATTGAAACTGCCTTAATCTACTTACAAGCATTCACCAGCAAATCACATGCGTTTTTCTGAAAGAGAAGCAGTCTGTTCCAACACTTCAATTCACTGTGCAAAGTGAATGTAGTGTTGCATCACTTTCTAAATGCTGTACTTTCAGAGAAAATCACTTTCCTTTGAAAGTGCCTTAAGCTACTTACAAGCATTCAACAGCAACTCACATGAGTTTATCTGAAAGAGAAGCAGTCTGTTCCAACACTTCAATTCACTGTGCGAAGTGAATGGAGTGTTGCTTCACTTTCTAAATGCTGTACTTTCCGAGAAAATCACTTTCCTTTCAAAGTACCTTAAGCTACTTACAAGCATTCAGCAGCAACTCACATGAGTTTCTCTGAATGAGAAGCAGTCTGTTCCAACTCTTCAATTCACTGTGCGAAGTGAATGGTGTGTTGCGTCACTTTCTAAATGCTGTACTTTCAGAGAAAATCACTTTCTTTTCAAAGTACCTTAAGCTACTTACAAGTATTCAGCAGCAACTCACATGAGTTTCGCTGAAAGAGAAACAGTCTGTTCCAACACTTCAATTCACTGTGCGAAGTGAATGGAGTGTTGCTTCACTTTCTAAATGCTGTCCTTTCAGAGAAAATCACTTTCCTTTGAAAGTGCCTAAAGCTAACTATAAGCATTCACCAGCAACTCACATGAGTTTCTCTGAAAGAGAAGCAGTCTGGTCCAACAATTCAATTCACTGTGCGAAGTGAATGGAGTGTTGCTTCACTTTCTAAATGCTGTCCTTTCAGAGAAAATCACTTTCCTTTGAAAGTACCTTAAGCTACCCTCAAGCATTCTCCAGCAACTCACATGCATTTCTCTGAAAGAGAAGCAGTCTGTTCCAACACTTCAATTCACTGTGCGAAGTGAATGGAGTGTTGCTTCACTTTCTAAATGCTGTATTTTCAGAGAAAATCATTTTCCTTTGAAAGTGCCTAAAGCTAACTATAAGCATTCACCAGCAACTCACATGAGTTTCACTGAAAGAGAAGCAGTCTGTTCCAACACTTCAATTCACTGTGCAAAGTGCATGCAGTTGATTCACTTTCTAAATGCTGTACTTTCAGAGAAAATCACTTTCCTTTTATAGTGCCTTAAGCTACTTACAAACATTCACCAGCAACTCACATGAGTTTCTCTGAAAGAGAAGCAGTCTGTTGCAACACTTCAATTCACTGTGCGAAGTGAATGGAGTGTTGCTTCACTTTCTAAATGCTGTCCTTTCAGAGAAAATCACTTTCCTTTGAAAGTGCCTTAGGCTGATTATAAGCATTCACAGGAAACTCACATGCATTTCTCTGAAAGAGAAGCAGTCTGTTCCAACACTTCAATTCACTGTGCGAAGTGAATGGAGTGTTGCTTCACTTTCTAAATGCTGTCCTTTCAGAGAAAATCACTTTCCTTTGAAAGTGCCTTAAGCTGATTATAAGCATTCACAAGAAACTCACATGCATTTCCCTGAAAGAGAAGCAGTCTGTTCCAACACTTCAATTCACTGTGCAAAGTGAATGGAGTTTTTCTTCAGTTTGTAATGCTGTACTTTCAGAAAAAATCACTTTCCTTTGAAAGTGCCTTGAGCTACTTACAAGCATTCACCAGCAACTCACATGAGTTTCTCTGATAGAGAAGCAGTCTGTTCCAACACTTCAATTCACTGTGCGAAGTGAATGGAGTGTTGATTCAATTTCTAAATGCTGTAGTTACAGAGATAATCACTTTCTATTGAAACTGCCTTAAGCTACTTACAAGCATTCACCAGCAAATCACATGCGTTTTTCTGAAAGAGAAGCAGTCTGTTCCAACACTTCAATTCACTGTGCAAAGTGCATGTAGTGTTGCATCACTTTCTAAATGCTGTACTTTCAGAGAAAATCACTTTCCTTTGAAAGTGCCTTAAGCTACTTACAAGCATTCAACAGCAACTCACATGAGTTTATCTGAAAGAGAAGCAGTCTGTTCCAACACTTCAATTCACTGTGCGAAGTGAATGGAGTGTTGCTTCACTTTCTAAATGCTGTACTTTCCGAGAAAATCACTTTCCTTTCAAAGTACCTTAAGCTACTTACAAGCATTCAGCAGCAACTCACATGAGTTTCTCTGAATGAGAAGCAGTCTGTTCCAACTCTTCAATTCACTGTGCGAAGTGAATGGTGTGTTGCGTCACTTTCTAAATGCTGTACTTTCAGAGAAAATCACTTTCTTTTCAAAGTACCTTAAGCTACTTACAAGTATTCAGCAGCAACTCACATGAGTTTCGCTGAAAGAGAAGCAGTCTGTTCCAACACTTCAATTCACTGTGCGAAGTGAATGGAGTGTTGCTTCACTTTCTAAATGCTGTCCTTTCAGAGAAAATCACTTTCCTTTGAAAGTGCCTAAAGCTAACTATAAGCATTCACCAGCAACTCACATGAGTTTCTCTGAAAGAGAAGCAGTCTGGTCCAACAATTCAATTCACTGTGCGAAGTGAATGGAGTGTTGCTTCACTTTCTAAATGCTGTCCTTTCAGAGAAAATCACTTTCCTTTGAAAGTACCTTAAGCTACCCTCAAGCATTCTCCAGCAACTCACATGCATTTCTCTGAAAGAGAAGCAGTCTGTTCCAACACTTCAATTCACTGTGCGAAGTGAATGGAGTGTTGCTTCACTTTCTAAATGCTGTATTTTCAGAGAAAATCATTTTCCTTTGAAATGCCTAAAGCTAACTATAAGCATTCACCAGCAACTCACATGATTTTCACTGAAAGAGAAGCAGTCTGTTCCAACACTTCAATTCACTGTGCAAAGTGCATGCAGTTGATTCACTTTCTAAATGCTGTACTTTCAGAGAAAATCACTTTCCTTTTATAGTGCCTTAAGCTACTTACAACCATTCACCAGCAACTCACATGAGTTTCTCTGAAAGAGAAGCAGTCTGTTGCAACACTTCAATTCACTGTGCGAAGTGAATGGAGTGTTGCTTCACTTTCTAAATGCTGTCCTTTCAGAGAAAATCACTTTCCTTTGAAAGTGCCTTAGGCTGATTATAAGCATTCACAGGAAACTCACATGCATTTCTCTGAAAGAGAAGCAGTCTGTTCCAACACTTCAATTCACTGTGCGAAGTGAATGGAGTGTTGCTTCACTTTCTAAATGCTGTCCTTTCAGAGAAAATCACTTTCCTTTGAAAGTGCCTTAAGCTGATTATAAGCATTCACAAGAAACTCACATGCATTTCTCTGAAAGAGAAGCAGTCTGTTCCAACACTTCAATTCACTGTGCAAAGTGAATGGAGTTTTTCTTCAGTTTGTAATGCTGTACTTTCAGAAAAAATCACTTTCCTTTGAAAGTGCCTTCAGCTACTTACAAGCATTCACCAGCAACTCACATGAGTTTCTCTGATAGAGAAGCAGTCTGTTCCAACACTTCAATTCACTGTGCGAAGTGAATGGAGTGTTGATTCAATTTCTAAATGCTGTAGTTACAGAGATAATCACTTTCTATTGAAACTGCCTTAAGCTACTTACAAGCATTCACCAGCAAATCACATGCGTTTTTCTGAAAGAGAAGCAGTCTGTTCCAACACTTCAATTCACTGTGCAAAGTGAATGTAGTGTTGCATCACTTTCTAAATGCTGTACTTTCAGAGAAAATCACTTTCCTTTGAAAGTGCCTTAAGCTAACTATAAGCATTCACAAGAAACTCACATGCATTTTTCTGAAAGAGAATCAGTCTGTTCCACCACTTCAATTCACTGTGCGAAGTGAATGGAGTGTTGCTTCACTTTCTAAATGCTGTACTTTCAGAGAAAATCACTTTCCTTTGAAAGTGCCTTAAGCTAACGATAAGCATTCATAAGAAACTCACATGCATTTTTCTGAAAGAGAATCAGTCTGTTCCAACACTTCAATTCACTGTGCGAAGTGAATGGAGTGTTTCTTCACTTTCTAAATGCTGTACTTTCAGAGAAAATCACTTTACTTTGAAAGTGCCTCAAGGTACTTACAAGCATTCACCAGCAACTCACATGAGTTTCTCTGAAAGAGAAGCAGTCTGTTCCAACACTTCAAGTCAATGTGCGAAGTGAATGGAGGGTTGCTTCACTTTCAAAATGCTGTACTTTCAGAGAAAATCACTTTCCTTTTATAGTGCCTTAAGCTGCTTACAAGCATTCACTAGCAACTCACATGCATTTCACTGAAAGTGAAGCAGTCTGTTCCAACATTTCAATTCACTGTGCGAAGTGAATGGAGTGTTGCTTCACTTTCTAAATGCTGTCCTTTCAGAGAAAATCACTTTCCTTTGAAAGTGCCTTAGGCTGATTATAAGCATTCACAGGAAACTCACATACATTTCTCTGAAAGATTAGCAGTCTGTTCCAACACTTCAATTCACTGTGCGAAGTGAATGTGTTGTTGTTTCACTTTCTAAATGCTGTACTTTCAGAAAAAATCACTTTCTTTTTAAACTGCCTTAAGCTGCTTACAAGCATTCACCAGCAACTCACATGCATTTCTCTGAAAGAGAAGCAGTCTGTTCCAACACTTCAATTCACTGTGCGAAGTGAATGGAGTGTTGCTTCACTTTCTAAATGCTGTACTTTCAGAGAAAATCACTTTCCTTTGAAACAGCCTTAAGCTACTTACAAGCATTCACCAGCAACTCACATGCATTTCTCTGAAAGAGAAGCAGTCTGTTCCAACTCTTCAATTCACTGTGCGAAGTGAATGGTGTGTTGCGTCACTTTCTAAATGCTGTACTTTCAGAGAAAATCACTTTCCTTTCAAAGTACCTTAAGCTACTTACAAGTATTCAGCAGCAACTCACATGAGTTTCGCTGAAAGAGAAGCAGTCTGTTCCAACACTTCAATTCACTGTGCGAAGTGAATGGAGTGTTGCTTCACTTTCTAAATGCTGTCCTTTCAGAGAAAATCACTTTCCTTTGAAAGTGCCTTAAGCTAACTATAAGCATTCACAAGAAACTCACATGCATTTATCTGAAAGAGAATCAGTCTGTTCCAACACTTCAATTCACTGTGCGAAGTGAATGGAGTGTTGATTCACTTTCTAAATGCTGTACTTTCAGAGAAAATCACTTTCCTTTGAAAGTGCCATAAGCTAAGGATAAGCATTCATAAGAAACTCACATGCATTTTTCTGAAAGAGAATCAGTCTGTTCCAACACTTCAATTCACTGTGCGAAGTGAATGGAGTGTTTCTTCACTTTCTAAATGCTGTACTTTCAGAGAAAATCATTTACTTTGAAAGTGCCTCAAGGTACTTACAAGCATTCACCAGCAACTCACATGAGTTTCTCTGAAAGAGAAGCAGTCTGTTCCAACACTTCAAGTCACTGTGAGAAGTGAATGGAGGGTTGCTTCACTTTCAAAATGCTGTACTTTCAGAGAAAATCACTTTCCTTTTATAGTGCCTTAAGCTACTTACAAGCATTCACTAGCAACTCACATGCATTTCACTGAAAGTGAAGCAGTCTGTTCCAACATTTCAATTCACTGTGCGAAGTGAATGGAGTGTTGCTTCACTTTCTAAATGCTGTAATTTCAGAGAAAATCACTTTCCTTTGAAAGTGCCTAAAGCTAACTATAAGCATTCACCAGCAACTCACATGAGTTTCTCTGAAAGAGAAGCAGTCTGGTCCAACACTTCAATTCACTGTGCAAAGTGAATGGAGTTTTTCTTCAGTTTGTAATGCTGTACATTCAGAAAAAATCACTTTCCTTTGAAAGTGCCTTCAGCTACTTACAAGCATTCACCAGCAACTCACATGAGTTTCTCTGATAGAGAAGCAGTCTGTTCCAACACTTCAATTCACTGTGCGAAGTGAATGGAGTGTTGATTCAATTTCTAAATGCTGTAGTTACAGAGAAAATCACTTTCTATTGAAACTGCCTTAAGCTACTTACAAGCATTCATCAGCAAATCACATGCGTTTTTCTGAAAGAGAAGCAGTCTGTTCCAACACTTCAATTCACTGTGCAAAGTGAATGTAGTGTTGCATCAATTTCTAAATGCTGTACTTTCAGAGAAAATCACTTTCCTTTGAAAGTGCCTTAAGCTACTTACAAGCATTCAACAGCAACTCACATGAGTTTATCTGAAAGAGAAGCAGTCTGTTCCAACACTTCAATTCACTGTGTAAATTGAAGGGAGTGTTGCGTCACTTTCTAAATGCTGTACTTTCCGAGAAAATCGCTTTCCTTTCAAAGTACCTTAAGCTACTTA
This sequence comes from Myodes glareolus, assembly GCF_982192425.1. NCBI lineage: Eukaryota > Metazoa > Chordata > Mammalia > Rodentia > Cricetidae > Myodes > Myodes glareolus. Next base: position 27,384 of record NW_028263265.1, read on the forward strand.
CAAGCATTCAGCAGCATCTCACATGAGTTTCTCTGAATGAGAAGCAGTCTGTTCCAACTCTTCAATTCACTGTGCGAAGTGAATGGTGTGTTGCGTCACTTTCTAAATGCTGTACTTTCAGAGAAAATCACTTTCCTTTCAAAGTACCTTAAGCTACTTACAAGTATTCAGCAGCAACTCACATGAGTTTCGCTGAAAGAGAAGCAGTCTGTTCCAACACTTCAATTCACTGTGCGAAGTGAATGGAGTGTTGCTTCACTTTCTAAATGCTGTCCTTTCAGAGAAAATCACTTTCCTTTGAAAGTGCCTTAAGCTAACTATAAGCATTCACAAGAAACTCACATGCATTTTTCTGAAAGAGAATCAGTCTGTTCCAACACTTCAATTCACTGTGCGAAGTGAATGGAGTGTTGCTTCACTTTCTAAATGCTGTACTTTCAGAGAAAATCACTTTCCTTTGAAAGTGCCTTAAGCTGATTATAAGCATTCACAAGAAACTCACATGCATTTCTCTGAAAGAGAAGCAGTCTGTTCCAACACTTCAATTCACTGTGCAAAGTGAATGGAGTTTTTCTTCAGTTTGGAATGCTGTACTTTCAGAAAAAATCACTTTCCTTTGAAAGTGCCTTCAGCTACTTACAAGCATTCACCAGCAACTCACATGAGTTTCTCTGATAGAGAAGCAGTCTGTTCCAACACTTCAATTCACTGTGCGAAGTGAATGGAGTGTTGATTCAATTTCTAAATGCTGTAGTTACAGAGATAATCACTTTCTATTGAAACTGCCTTAAGCTACTTACAAGCATTCACCAGCAAATCACATGCGTTTTTCTGAAAGAGAAGCAGTCTGTTCCAACACTTCAATTCACTGTGCAAAGTGAATGTAGTGTTGCATCACTTTCTAAATGCTGTACTTTCAGAGAAAATCACTTTCCTTTGAAAGTGCCTTAAGCTACTTACAAGCATTCAACAGCAACTCACATGAGTTTATCTGAAAGAGAATCAGTCTGTTCCAACACTTCAATTCACTGTGCAAATTGAATGGAGTGTTGCGTCACTTTTTAAATGCTGTATTTTCCGAGAAAATCACTTTCCTTTCAAAGTACCTTAAGCTACTTACAAGCATTCAGCAGCATCTCACATGAGTTTCTCTGAATGAGAAGCAGTCTGTTCCAACTCTTCAATTCACTGTGCGAAGTGAATGGTGTGTTGCGTCACTTTCTAAATGCTGTACTTTCAGAGAAAATCACTTTCCTTTCAAAGTACCTTAAGCTACTTACAAGTATTCAGCAGCAACTCACATGAGTTTCGCTGAAAGAGAAGCAGTCTGTTCCAACACTTCAATTCACTGTGCGAAGTGAATGGAGTGTTGCTTCACTTTCTAAATGCTGTCCTTTCAGAGAAAATCACTTTCCTTTGAAAGTGCCTTAAGCTAACTATAAGCATTCACAAGAAACTCACATGCATTTTTCTGAAAGAGAATCAGTCTGTTCCAACACTTCAATTCACTGTGCGAAGTGAATGGAGTGTTGCTTCACTTTCTAAATGCTGTACTTTCAGAGAAAATCACTTTCCTTTGAAAGTGCCTTAAGCTAACGATAAGCATTCATAAGAAACTCACATGCATTTTTCTGAAAGAGAATCAGTCTGTTCCAACACTTCAATTCACTGTGCGTAGTGAATGGAGTGTTTCTTCACTTTCTAAATGCTGTACTTTCAGAGAAAATCACTTTACTTTGAAAGTGCCTCAAGGTACTTACAAGCATTCACCAGCAACTCACATGAGTTTCTCTGAAAGAGAAGCAGTCTGTTCCAACACTTCAAGTCAATGTGCGAAGTGAATGGAGGGTTGCTTCACTTTCAAAATGCTGTACTTTCAGAGAAAATCACTTTCCTTTTATAGTGCCTTAAGCTGCTTACAAGCATTCACTAGCAACTCACATGCATTTCACTGAAAGTGAAGCAGTCTGTTCCAACATTTCAATTCACTGTGCGAAGTGAATGGAGTGTTGCTTCACTTTCTAAATGCTGTCCTTTCAGAGAAAATCACTTTCCTTTGAAAGTGCCTTAGGCTGATTATAAGCATTCACAGGAAACTCACATACATTTCTCTGAAAGATTAGCAGTCTGTTCCAACACTTCAATTCACTGTGCGAAGTGAATGTGTTGTTGTTTCACTTTCTAAATGCTGTACTTTCAGAAAAAATCACTTTCTTTTTAAACTGCCTTAAGCTGCTTACAAGCATTCACCAGCAACTCACATGCATTTCTCTGAAAGAGAAGCAGTCTGTTCCAACACTTCAATTCACTGTGCGAAGTGAATGGAGTGTTGCTTCACTTTCTAAATGCTGTACTTTCAGAGAAAATCACTTTCCTTTGAAACAGCCTTAAGCTACTTACAAGCATTCACCAGCAACTCACATGCATTTCTCTGAAAGAGAAGCAGTCTGTTCCAACTCTTCAATTCACTGTGCGAAGTGAATGGTGTGTTGCGTCACTTTCTAAATGCTGTACTTTCAGAGAAAATCACTTTCCTTTCAAAGTACCTTAAGCTACTTACAAGTATTCAGCAGCAACTCACATGAGTTTCGCTGAAAGAGAAGCAGTCTGTTCCAACACTTCAATTCACTGTGCGAAGTGAATGGAGTGTTGCTTCACTTTCTAAATGCTGTCCTTTCAGAGAAAATCACTTTCCTTTGAAAGTGCCTTAAGCTAACTATAAGCATTCACAAGAAACTCACATGCATTTATCTGAAAGAGAATCAGTCTGTTCCAACACTTCAATTCACTGTGCGAAGTGAATGGAGTGTTTCTTCACTTTCTAAATGCTGTACTTTCAGAGAAAATCATTTACTTTGAAAGTGCCTCAAGGTTCTTACAAGCATTCACCAGCAACTCACATGAGTTTCTCTGAAAGAGAAGCAGTCTGTTCCAACACTTCAAGTCACTGTGAGAAGTGAATGGAGGGTTGCTTCACTTTCAAAATGCTGTACTTTCAGAGAAAATCACTTTCCTTTTATAGTGCCTTAAGCTACTTACAAGCATTCACTAGCAACTCACATGCATTTCACTGAAAGTGAAGCAGTCTGTTCCAACATTTCAATTCACTGTGCGAAGTGAATGGAGTGTTGCTTCACTTTCTAAATGCTGTAATTTCAGAGAAAATCACTTTCCTTTGAAAGTGCCTAAAGCTAACTATAAGCATTCACCAGCAACTCACATGAGTTTCTCTGAAAGAGAAGCAGTCTGGTCCAACACTTCAATTCACTGTGCAAAGTGAATGGAGTTTTTCTTCAGTTTGTAATGCTGTACTTTCAGAAAAAATCACTTTCCTTTGAAAGTGCCTTCAGCTACTTACAAGCATTCACCAGCAACTCACATGAGTTTCTCTGATAGAGAAGCAGTCTGTTCCAACACTTCAATTCACTGTGCGAAGTGAATGGAGTGTTGATTCAATTTCTAAATGCTGTAGTTACAGAGAAAATCACTTTCTATTGAAACTGCCTTAAGCTACTTACAAGCATTCACCAGCAAATCACATGCGTTTTTTGAAAGAGAAGCAGTCTGTTCCAACACTTCAATTCACTGTGCAAAGTGAATGTAGTGTTGCATCAATTTCTAAATGCTGTACTTTCAGAGAAAATCACTTTCCTTTGAAAGTGCCTTAAGCTACTTACAAGCATTCAACAGCAACTCACATGAGTTTATCTGAAAGAGAAGCAGTCTGTTCCAACACTTCAATTCACTGTGTAAATTGAAGGGAGTGTTGCGTCACTTTCTAAATGCTGTACTTTCCGAGAAAATCGCTTTCCTTTCAAAGTACCTTAAGCTACTTACAAGCATTCAGCAGCATCTCACATGAGTTTCTCTGAATGAGAAGCAGTCTGTTCCAACTCTTCAATTCACTGTGCGAAGTGAATGGTGTGTTGCGTCACTTTCTAAATGCTCTACTTTCAGAGAAAATCACTTTCCTTTCAAAGTACCTTAAGCTACTTACAAGTATTCAGCAGCAACTCACATGAGTTTCGCTGAAAGAGAAGCAGTCTGTTCCAACACTTCAATTCACTGTGCGAAGTGAATGGAGTGTTGCTTCACTTTCTAAATGCTGTCCTTTCAGAGAAAATCACTTTCCTTTGAAAGTGCCTTAAGCTAACTATAAGCATTCACAAGAAACTCACATGCATTTTTTCTGAAAGAGAATCAGTCTGTTCCAACACTTCAATTCACTGTGCGAAGTGAATGGAGTGTTGCTTCACTTTCTAAATGCTGTCCTTTCAGAGAAAATCACTTTCCTTTGAAAGTGCCTTAAGCTAACGATAAGCATTCATAAGAAACTCACATGCATTTTTCTGAAAGAGAATCAGTCTGTTCCAACACTTCAATTCACTGTGCGAAGTGAATGGAGTGTTTCTTCACTTTCTAAATGCTGTACTTTCAGAGAAAATCACTTTACTTTGAAAGTGCCTCAAGGTACTTACAAGCATTCACCAGCAACTCACATGAGTTTCTCTGAAAGAGAAGCAGTCTGTTCCAACACTTCAAGTCAATGTGCGAAGTGAATGGAGGGTTGCTTCACTTTCAAAATGCTGTACTTTCAGAGAAAATCACTTTCCTTTTATAGTGCCTTAAGCTGCTTACAAGCATTCACTAGCAACTCACATGCATTTCACTGAAAGTGAAGCAGTCTGTTCCAACATTTCAATTCACTGTGCGAAGTGAATGGAGTGTTGCTTCACTTTCTAAATGCTGTCCTTTCAGAGAAAATCACTTTCCTTTGAAAGTGCCTTAGGCTGATTATAAGCATTCACAGGAAACTCACATACATTTCTCTGAAAGAGAAGCAGTCTGTTCCAACACTTCAATTCACTGTGCGAAGTGAATGTGTTGTTGTTTCACTTTCTAAATGCTGTACTTTCAGAAAAAATCACTTTCTTTTTAAACTGCCTTAAGCTGCTTACAAGCATTCACCAGCAAATCACATGCATTTCTCTGAAAGAGAAGCAGTCTGTTCCAACACTTCAATTCACTGTGCGAAGTGAATGGAGTGTTGCTTCACTTTCTAAATGCTGTACTTTCAGAGAAAATCACTTTCCTTTGAAACAGCCTTAAGCTACTTACAAGCATTCACCAGCAACTCACATGCATTTCTCTGAAAGAGAAGCAGTCTGTTCCAACTCTTCAATTCACTGTGCGAAGTGAATGGTGTGTTGTGTCACTTTCTAAATGCTGTACTTTCAGAGAAAATCACTTTCCTTTCAAAGTACCTTAAGCTACTTACAAGTATTCAGCAGCAACTCACATGAGTTTCGCTGAAAGAGAAGCAGTCTGTTCCAACACTTCAATTCACTGTGCGAAGTGAATGGAGTGTTGCTTCACTTTCTAAATGCTGTCCTTTCAGAGAAAATCACTTTCCTTTGAAAGTGCCTTAAGCTAACTATAAGCATTCACAAGAAACTCACATGCATTTATCTGAAAGAGAATCAGTCTGTTCCAACACTTCAATTCACTCTGCGAAGTGAATGGAGTGTTGCTTCACTTTCTAAATGCTGTACTTTCAGAGAAAATCACTTTCCTTTGAAAGTGCCTTAAGCTAACGATAAGCATTCATAAGAAACTCACATGCATTTTTCTGAAAGAGAATCAGTCTGTTCCAACACTTCAATTCACTGTGCGAAGTGAATGGAGTGTTTCTTCACTTTCTAAATGCTGTACTTTCAGAGAAAATCATTTACTTTGAAAGTGCCTCAAGGTACTTACAAGCATTCACCAGCAACTCACATGAGTTTCTCTGAAAGAGAAGCAGTCTGTTCCAACACTTCAAGTCACTGTGCGAAGTGAATGGAGGGTTGCTTCACTTTCAAAATGCTGTACTTTCAGAGAAAATCACTTTCATTTTATAGTGCCTTAAGCTACTTACAAGCATTCACTAGCAACTCACATGCATTTCACTGAAAGTGAAGCAGTCTGTTCCAACATTTCAATTCACTGTGCGAAGTGAATGGAGTGTTGCTTCACTTTCTAAATGCTGTAATTTCAGAGAAAATCACTTTCCTTTGTAAGTGCCTAAAGCTAACTATAAGCATTCACCAGCAACTCACATGAGTTTCTCTGAAAGAGAAGCAGTCTGGTCCAACACTTCAATTTACTGTGCGAAGTGAATGGAGTGTTGCTTCACTTTCTAAATGCTGTACTTTCAGAGAAAATCACTTTCCTTTGAAAGTGCCTTAAGCTACTTGCAAGCATTCTCCAGCAACTCACATGCATTTCTCTGAAAGAGAAGCAGTCTGTTCCAACACTTCAATTCACTGTCCGAAGTGAATGGAGTGTTGCTTCACTTTCTAAATGCTGTCCTTTCAGAGAAAATCACTTTCCTTTGAAAGTGCCTTAGGCTGATTATAAGCATTCACAGGAAACTCACATGCATTTCTCTGAAAGAGAAGCAGTCTGTTCCAACACTTCAATTCACTGTGCGAAGTGAATGGAGTGTTGCTTCACTTTCTAAATGCTGTCCTTTCAGAGAAAATCACTTTCCTTTGAAAGTGCCTTAAGCTGATTATAAGCATTCACAAGAAACTCACATGCATTTCTCTGAAAGAGAAGCAGTCTGTTCCAACACTTCAATTCACTGTGCAAAGTGAATGGAGTTTTTCTTCAGTTTGTAATGCTGTACTTTCAGAAAAAATCACTTTCCTTTGAAAGTGCCTTCAGCTACTTACAAGCATTCACCAGCAACTCACATGAGTTTCTCTGATAGAGAAGCAGTCTGTTCCAACACTTCAATTCACTGTGCGAAGTGAATGGAGTGTTGATTCAATTTCTAAATGCTGTAGTTACAGAGATAATCACTTTCTATTGAAACTGCCTTAAGCTACTTAAAAGCATTCACCAGCAAATCACATGCGTTTTTCTGAAAGAGAAGCAGTCTGTTCCAACACTTCAATTCACTGTGCAAAGTGAATGTAGTGTTGCATCACTTTCTAAATGCTTTACTTTCAGAGAAAATCACTTTCCTTTGAAAGTGCCTTAAGCTACTTACAAGCATTCAACAGCAACTCACATGAGTTTATCTGAAAGAGAAGCAGTCTGTTCCAACACTTCAATTCACTGTGCAAAGTGAATGGAGTGTTGCGTCACTTTCTAAATGCTGTATTTTCAGAGAAAATCACTTTCCTTTCAAAGTACCTTAAGCTACTTACAAGCATTCAGCAGCATCTCACATGAGTTTCTCTGAATGAGAAGCAGTCTGTTCCAACTCTTCAATTCACTGTGCGAAGTGAATGGTGTGTTGCGTCACTTTCTAAATGCTGTACTTTCAGAGAAAATCACTTTCCTTTCAAAGTACCTTAAGCTACTTACAAGTATTCAGCAGCAACTCACATGAGTTTCGCTGAAAGAGAAGCAGTCTGTTCCAACACTTCAATTCACTGTGCGAAGTGAATGGAGTGTTGCTTCACTTTCTAAATGCTGTCCTTTCAGAGAAAATCACTTTCCTTTGAAAGTGCCTTAAGCTAACTATAAGCAGTCACAAGAAACTCACATGCATTTTTCTGAAAGAGAATCAGTCTGTTCCAACACTTCAATTCACTGTGCGAAGTGAATGGAGTGTTGCTTCACTTTCTAAATGCTGTACTTTCAGAGAAAATCACTTTCCTTTGAAAGTGCCTTAAGCTAACGATAAGCATTCATAAGAAACTCACATGCATTTTTCTGAAAGAGAATCAGTCTGTTCCAACACTTCAATTCACTGTGCGAAGTGAATGGAGTGTTTCTTCACTTTCTAAATGCTGTACTTTCAGAGAAAATCACTTTACTTTGAAAGTGCCTCAAGGTACTTACAAGCATTCACCAGCAACTCACATGAGTTTCTCTGAAAGAGAAGCAGTCTGTTCCAACACTTCAAGTCAATGTGCGAAGTGAATGGAGGGTTGCTTCACTTTCAAAATGCTGTACTTTCAGAGAAAATCACTTTCCTTTTATAGTGCCTTAAGCTGCTTACAAGCATTCACTAGCAACTCACATGCATTTCACTGAAAGTGAAGCAGTCTGTTCCAACATTTCAATTCACTGTGCGAAGTGAATGGAGTGTTGCTTCACTTTCTAAATGCTGTCCTTTCAGAGAAAATCACTTTCCTTTGAAAGTGCCTTAGGCTGATTATAAGCATTCACAGGAAACTCACATACATTTCTCTGAAAGAGAAGCAGTCTGTTCCAACACTTCAATTCACTGTGCGAAGTGAATGTGTTGTTGTTTCACTTTCTAAATGCTGTACTTTCAGAAAAAATCACTTTCTTTTTAAACTGCCTTAAGCTGCTTACAAGCATTCACCAGCAAATCACATGCATTTCTCTGAAAGAGAAGCAGTCTGTTCCAACACTTCAATTCACTGTGCGAAGTGAATGGAGTGTTGCTTCACTTTCTAAATGCTGTACTTTCAGAGAAAATCACTTTCCTTTGAAACAGCCTTAAGCTACTTACAAGCATTCACCAGCAACTCACATGCATTTCTCTGAAAGAGAAGCAGTCTGTTACAACTCTTCAATTCACTGTGCGAAGTGAATGGTGTGTTGCGTCACTTTCTAAATGCTGTACTTTCAGAGAAAATCACTTTCCTTTCAAAGTACCTTAAGCTACTTACAAGTATTCAGCAGCAACTCACATGAGTTTCGCTGAAAGAGAAGCAGTCTGTTCCAACACTTCAATTCACTGTGCGAAGTGAATGGAGTGTTGCTTCACTTTCTAAATGCTGTCCTTTCAGACAAAATCACTTTCCTTTGAAAGTGCCTTAAGCTAACTATAAGCATTCACAAGAAACTCACATGCATTTATCTGAAAGAGAATCAGTCTGTTCCAACACTTCAATTCACTCTGCGAAGTGAATGGAGTGTTGCTTCACTTTCTAAATGCTGTACTTTCAGAGAAAATCACTTTCCTTTGAAAGTGCCTTAAGCTAACGATAAGCATTCATAAGAAACTCACATGCATTTTTCTGAAAGAGAATCAGTCTGTTCCAACACTTCAATTCACTGTGCGAAGTGAATGGAGTGTTTCTTCACTTTCTAAATGCTGTACTTTCAGAGAAAATCATTTACTTTGAAAGTGCCTCAAGGTACTTACAAGCATTCACCAGCAACTCACATGAGTTTCTCTGAAAGAGAAGCAGTCTGTTCCAACACTTCAAGTCACTGTGCGAAGTGAATGGAGGGTTGCTTCACTTTCAAAATGCTGTACTTTCAGAGAAAATCACTTTCCTTTTATAGTGCCTTAAGCTACTTACAAGCATTCACTAGCAACTCACATGCATTTCACTGAAAGTGAAGCAGTCTGTTCCAACATTTCAATTCACTGTGCGAAGTGAAGGGAGTGTTGCTTCACTTTCTAAATGCTGTAATTTCAGAGAAAATCACTTTCCTTTGTAAGTGCCTAAAGCTAACTATAAGCATTCACCAGCAACTCACATGAGTTTCTCTGAAAGAGAAGCAGTCTGGTCCAACACTTCAATTTACTGTGCGAAGTGAATGGAGTGTTGCTTCACTTTCTAAATGCTGTACTTTCAGAGAAAATCACTTTCCTTTGAAAGTGCCTTAAGCTACTTGCAAGCATTCTCCAGCAACTCACATGCATTTCTCTGAAAGAGAAGCAGTCTGTTCCAACACTTCAATTCACTGTGCGAAGTGAATGGAGTGTTGCTTCACTTTCTAAATGCTGTACTTTCAGAGAAAATCATTTTCCTTTGAAAGTGCCTAAAGCTAACTCTAAGCATTCACCAGCAACTCACATGAGTTTCACTGAGAGAGAAGCAGTCTGTTCCAACACTTCAATTCACTGTGCAAAGTGCATGCAGTTGCTTCACTTTCTAAATGCTGTACTTTCAGAGAAAATCACTTTTCTTTGAAACAGCCTTAAGCTACTTACAAGCATTCACCAGCAACTCACATGAGTTTCTCTGAAAGAGAAGCAGTCTTGTCCAACACTTCAATTCACTGTGCGAAGTGAATGGAGTGTTGCTTCACTTTTTAAATGCTGTACTGTCAGGGAAAATCACTTTCCTTTGGAACTGCCTTAAGATACTTACAAACATTCACCAGCAACTCACATGAGTTTCTCTGAAAGAGAAGCAGTCTGTTGCAACACTTCAATTCACTGTGCGAAGTGAATGGAGTGTTGCTTCACTTTCTAAATGCTGTCCTTTCAGAGAAAACCACTTTCCTTTGAAAGTGCCTTAGGCTGATTATAAGCATTCACAGGAAACTCACATGCATTTCTCTGAAAGAGAAGCAGTCTGTTCCAACACTTCAATTCACTGTGCGAAGTGAATGGAGTGTTGCTTCACTTTCTAAATGCTGTCCTTTCAGAGAAAATCACTTTCCTTTGAAAGTGCCTTAAGCTGATTATAAGCATTCACAAGAAACTCACATGCATTTCTCTGAAAGAGAAGCAGTCTGTTCCAACACTTCAATTCACTGTGCAAAGTGAATGGAGTTTTTCTTCAGTTTGTAATGCTGTACTTTCAGAAAAAATCACTTTCCTTTGAAAGTGCCTTCAGCTACTTACAAGCATTCACCAGCAACTCACATGAGTTTCTCTGATAGAGAAGCAGTCTCTTCCAACACTTCCATTCACTGTGCGAAGTGAATGGAGTGTTGATTCAATTTCTAAATGCTGTAGTTACAGAGATAATCACTTTCTATTGAAACTGCCTTAAGCTACTTACAAGCATTCACCAGCAAATCACATGCGTTTTTCTGAAAGAGAAGCAGTCTGTTCCAACACTTCAATTCACTGTGCAAAGTGAATGTAGTGTTGCATCACTTTCTAAATGCTGTACTTTCAGAGAAAATCACTTTCTTTTGAAAGTGCCTTAAGCTACTTACAAGCATTCAACAGCAACTCACATGAGTTTATCTGAAAGAGAAGCAGTCTGTTCCAACACTTCAATTCACTGTGCAAAGTGAATGGAGTGTTGCGTCACTTTCTAAATGCTGTACTTTCCGAGAAAATCACTTTCCTTTCAAAGTACCTTAAGCTACTTACAAGCTTTCAGCAGCAACTCACATGAGTTTCTCTGAATGAGAAGCAGTCTGTTCCAACTCTTCAATTCACTGTGCGAAGTGAATTTTGTGTTGCGTCACTTTCTAAATGCTGTACTTTCAGAGAAAATCACTTTCCTTTCAAAGTACCTTAAGCTACTTACAAGTATTCAGCAGCAACTCACATGAGTTTCGCTGAAAGAGAAGCAGTCTGTTCCAACACTTCAATTCACTGTGCCAAGTGAATGGAGTGTTGCTTCACTTTCTAAATGCTGTCCTTTCAGACAAAATCACTTTCCTTTGAAAGTGCCTTAAGCTAACTATAAGCATTCACAAGAAACTCACATGCATTTTTCTGAAAGAGAATCAGTCTGTTCCAACACTTCAATTCACTGTGCGAAGTGAATGGAGTGTTGCTTCACTTTCTAAATGCTGTACTTTCAGAGAAAATCACTTTCCTTTGAAAGTGCCTTAAGCTAACGATAAGCATTCATAAGAAACTCACATGCATTTTTCTGAAAGAGAATCAGTCTGTTCCAACACTTCAATTCACTGTGCGAAGTGAATGGAGTGTTTCTTCACTTTCTAAATGCTGTACTTTCAGAGAAAATCAATTTACTTTGAAAGTGCCTCAAGGTACTTACAAGCATTCACCAGCAACTCACATGAGTTTCTCTGAAAGAGAAGCAGTCTGTTCCAACACTTCAAGTCACTGTGCGAAGTGAATGGAGGGTTGCTTCACTTTCAAAATGCTGTACTTTCAGAGAAAATCACTTTCCTTTTATAGTGCCTTAAGCTACTTACAAGCATTCACTAGCAACTCACATGCATTTCACTGAAAGTGAAGCAGTCTGTTCCAACTCTTCAGTTCACTGTGCGAAGTGAATGGTGTGTTGCGTCACTTTCTAAATGCTGTACTTTCAGAGAAAATCACTTTCCTTTCAAAGTACCTTAAGCTACTTACAAGTATTCAGCAGCAACTCACATGAGTTTCGCTGAAAGAGAAGCAGTCTGTTCCAACACTTCAATTCACTGTGCGAAGTGAAAGGAGTGTTGCTTCACTTTCTAAATGCTGTCCTTTCAGAGAAAATCACTTTCCTTTGAAAGTGCCTTAAGCTACTTGCAAGCATTCTCCAGCAACTCACATGCATTTCTCTGAAAGAGAAGCAGTCTGTTCCAACACTTCAATTCACTGTGCGAAGTGAATGGAGTGTTGCTTCACTTTCTAAATGCTGTACTTTCAGAGAAAATCATTTTCCTTTGAAAGTGCCTTAAGCTAACAATAAGCATTCACCAGCAACTCACATGAGTTTCACTGAAAGAGAAGCAGTCTGTTCCAACACTTCAATTCACTGTGCAAAGTGAATGCAGTTGCTTCACTTTCTAAATTCTGTACTTTCAGAGAAAATCACTTTTCTTTGAAACTGCCTTAAGCTACTTACAAGCATTCACCAGCAACTCACATGCATTTCTCTGAAAGAGAAGCAGTCTGTTCCAACTCTTCAGTTCACTGTGCGAAGTGAATGGTGTGTTGCGTCACTTTCTAAATGCTGTACTTTCAGAGAAAATCACTTTCCTTTCAAAGTACCTTAAGCTACTTACAAGTATTCAGCAGCAACTCACATGAGTTTCGCTGAAAGAGAAGCAGTCTGTTCCAACACTTCAATTCACTGTGCGAAGTGAATGGAGTGTTGCTTCACTTTCTAAATGCTGTCCTTTCAGAGAAAATCACTTTCCTTTGAAAGTGCCTTAAGCTAACTATAAGCATTCACAAGAAACTCACATGCATTTATCTGAAAGAGAATCAGTCTGTTCCAACACTTCAATTCACTCTGCGAAGTGAATGGAGTGTTGCTTCACTTTCTAAATGCTGTACTTTCAGGGAAAATCACTTTCCTTTGAAAGTGCCTTAAGCTAACGATAAGCATTCATAAGAAACTCACATGCATTTTTCTGAAAGAGAATCAGTCTGTTCCAACACTTCAATTCACTGTGCGAAGTGAATGGAGTGTTTCTTCACTTTCTAAATGGTGTACTTTCAGAGAAAATCATTTACTTTGAAAGTGCCTCAAGGTACTTACAAGCATTCACCAGCAACTCACATGAGTTTCTCTGAAAGAGAAGCAGTCTTTTCCAACACTTCAAGTCACTGTGCGAAGTGAATGGAGGGTTGCTTCACTTTCAAAATGCTGTACTTTCAGAGAAAATCACTTTCCTTTTATAGTGCCTTAAGCTACTTACAAGCATTCACTAGCAACTCACATGCATTTCACTGAAAGTGAAGCAGTCTGTTCCAACATTTCAATTCACTGTGCGAAGTGAAGGGAGTGTTGCTTCACTTTCTAAATGCTGTAATTTCAGAGAAAATCACTTTCCTTTGTAAGTGCCTAAAGCTAACTATAAGCATTCACCAGCAACTCACATGAGTTTCTCTGAAAGAGAAGCAGTCTGGTCCAACACTTCAATTTACTGTGCGAAGTGAATGGAGTGTTGCTTCACTTTCTAAATGCTGTACTTTCAGAGAAAATCACTTTCCTTTGAAAGTGCCTTAAGCTACTTGCAAGCATTCTCCAGCAACTCACATGCATTTCTCTGAAAGAGAAGCAGTCTGTTCCAACACTTCAATTCACTGTGCGAAGTGAATGGAGTGTTGCTTCACTTTCTAAATGCTGTACTTTCAGAGAAAATCATTTTCCTTTGAAAGTGCCTAAAGCTAACTCTAAGCATTCACCAGCAACTCACATGAGTTTCACTGAAAGAGAAGCAGTCTGTTCCAACACTTCAATTCACTGTGCAAAGTGCATGCAGTTGCTTCACTTTCTAAATGCTGTACTTTCAGAGAAAATCACTTTTCTTTGAAACTGCCTTAAGCTACTTGCAAGCATTCACCAGCAACTCACATGAGTTTCTCTGAAAGAGAAGCAGTCTTGTCCAACACTTCAATTCACTGTGCGAAGTGAATGGAGTGTTGCTTCACTTTTTAAATGCTGTACTGTCAGGGAAAATCACTTTCCTTTGGAACTGCCTTAAGATACTTACAAACATTCACCAGCAACTCACATGAGTTTCTCTGAAAGAGAAGCAGTCTGTTGCAACACTTCAATTCACTGTGCGAAGTGAATGGAGTGTTGCTTCACTTTCTAAATGCTGTCCTTTCAGAGAAAATCACTTTCCTTTGAAAGTGCCTTAGGCTGATTATAAGCATTCACAGGAAACTCACATGCATTTCTCTGAAAGAGAAGCAGTCTGTTCCAACACTTCAATTCACTGTGCAAAGTGAATGGAGTTTTTCTTCAGTTTGTAATGCTGTACTTTCAGAAAAAATCACTTTCCTATGAAAGTGCCTTCAGCTACTTACAAGCATTCACCAGCAACTCACATGAGTTTCTCTGATAGAGAAGCAGTCTGTTCCAACACTTCAATTCACTGTGCGAAGTGAATGGAGTGTTGATTCAATTTCTAAATGCTGTAGTTACAGAGATAATCACTTTCTATTGAAACTGCCTTAAGCTACTTACAAGCATTCACCAGCAAATCACATGCGTTTTTCTGAAAGAGAAGCAGTCTGTTCCAACACTTCAATTCACTGTGCAAAGTGAATGTAGTGTTGCATCACTTTCTAAATGCTGTACTTTCAGAGAAAATCACTTTCTTTTGAAAGTGCCTTAAGCTACTTACAAGCATTCAACAGCAACTCACATGAGTTTATCTGAAAGAGAAGCAGTCTGTTCCAACACTTCAATTCACTGTGCAAAGTGAATGGAGTGTTGCGTCACTTTCTAAATGCTGTACTTTCCGAGAAAATCACTTTCCTTTCAAAGTACCTTAAGCTACTTACAAGCTTTCAGCAGCAACTCACATGAGTTTCTCTGAATGAGAAGCAGTCTGTTCCAACTCTTCAATTCACTGTGCGAAGTGAATTTTGTGTTGCGTCACTTTCTAAATGCTGTACTTTCAGAGAAAATCACTTTCCTTTCAAAGTACCTTAAGCTACTTACAAGTATTCAGCAGCAACTCACATGAGTTTCGCTGAAAGAGAAGCAGTCTGTTCCAACACTTCAATTCACTGTGCCAAGTGAATGGAGTGTTGCTTCACTTTCTAAATGCTGTCCTTTCAGACAAAATCACTTTCCTTTGAAAGTGCCTTAAGCTAACTATAAGCATTCACAAGAAACTCACATGCATTTTTCTGAAAGAGAATCAGTCTGTTCCAACACTTCAATTCACTGTGCGAAGTGAATGGAGTGTTGCTTCACGTTCTAAATGCTGTACTTTCAGAGAAAATCACTTTCCTTTGAAAGTGCCTTAAGCTAACGATAAGCATTCATAAGAAACTCACATGCATTTTTCTGAAAGAGAATCAGTCTGTTCCAACACTTCAATTCACTGTGCGAAGTGAATGGAGTGTTTCTTCACTTTCTAAATGCTGTACTTTCAGAGAAAATCACTTTACTTTGAAAGTGCCTCAAGGTACTTACAAGCATTCACCAGCAACTCACATGAGTTTCTCTGAAAGAGAAGCAGTCTGTTCCAACACTTCAAGTCACTGTGCGAAGTGAATGGAGGGTTGCTTCACTTTCAAAATGCTGTACTTTCAGAGAAAATCACTTTCCTTTTATAGTGCCTTAAGCTACTTACAAGCATTCACTAGCAACTCACATGCATTTCACTGAAAGTGAAGCAGTCTGTTCCAACATTTCAATTCACTGTGCGAAGTGAATGGAGTGTTGCTTCACTTTCTAAATGCTGTACTTTCAGAGAAAATTACTTTCCTTTGAAAGTGCCTAAAGCTAACTATAAGCATTCACCAGCAACTCACATGAGTTTCTCTTAAAGAGAAGCAGTCTGGTCCAACACTTCAATTCACTGTGCGAAGTGAAAGGAGTGTTGCTTCACTTTCTAAATGCTGTCCTTTCAGAGAAAATCACTTTCCTTTGAAAGTGCCTTAAGCTACTTGCAAGCATTCTCCAGCAACTCACATGCATTTCTCTGAAAGAGAAGCAGTCTGTTCCAACACTTCAATTCACTGTGCGAAGTGAATGGAGTGTTGCTTCACTTTCTAAATGCTGTACTTTCAGAGAAAATCATTTTCCTTTGAAAGTGCCTTAAGCTAACAATAAGCATTCACCAGCAACTCACATGAGTTTCACTGAAAGAGAAGCAGTCTGTTCCAACACTTCAATTCACTGTGCAAAGTGAATGCAGTTGCTTCACTTTCTAAATTCTGTACTTTCAGAGAAAATCACTTTTCTTTGAAACTGCCTTAAGCTACTTACAAGCATTCACCAGCAACTCACATGAGTTTCTCTGAAAGAGAAGCAGTCTGGTCCAACACTTCAATTCACTGTGCGAAGTGAATGGAGTGTTTCTTCACTTTTTAAATGCTGTACTGTCAGGGAAAATCACTTTCCTTTGGAACTGCCTTAAGATACTTACAAACATTCAACAGCAACTCACATGAGTTTCTCTGAAAGAGAAGCAGTCTGTTGCAACACTTCAATTCACTGTGCGAAGTGAATGGAGTGTTGCTTCACTTTCTAAATGCTGTCCTTTCAGAGAAAATCACTTTCCTTTGAAAGTGCCTTAGGCTGATTATAAGCATTCACAGGAAACTCACATGCATTTCTCTGAAAGAGAAGCAGTCTGTTCCAACACTTCAATTCACTGTGCGAAGTGAAGGGAGTATTGCGTCACTTTCTAAATGCTGTCCTTTCAGAGAAAATCACTTTCCTTTCAAAGTACCTTAAGCTAAGTGCTAGCATTCACGAGCAACTCACATGAGTTTTTCTGAAATAGAAGGAGTCTGGTCCAACACATCAATTCACTGTGCGAAGTAAATGGAGTGTTGCTTCACTTTCTAAATGCTGTACTTTCAGAGAAAATCAATTTCCTTTTAAACTGCCTTAAGCTGCTTACAAGCATTCACCAGCAACTCACATGCATTTCTCTGAAAGAGAAGCAGTCTGGTCCAACACTTCAATTCACTGTGCGAAGTGAATGGAGTGTTGCTTCACTTTCTAAATGCTGTACTTTCAGAGAAAATCACTTTCCTTTGAAACAGCCTTAAGCTACTTACAATCATTCACCAGCAAGTCACATGCATTTCTCTGAAAGAGAAGCAGTCTGTTCCACCATTTCAATACACTGTGCAAAGTGAATGGAGTGTTGCTTCACTTTCTAAATGCTGTCCTTTCAGAGAAAATCACTTTCCTTTGAAAGTGCCTTAAGCTGATTATAAGCATTCACAAGAAACTCACATGCATTTCTCTGAAAGAGAAGCAGTCTGTTCCAACACTTCAATTCACTGTGCAAAGTGAATGGAGTTTTTCTTCAGTTTGTAATGCTGTACTTACAGAAAAAATCACTTTCCTTTGAAAGTGCCTTCAGCTACTTACAAGCATTCACCAGCAACTCACATGAGTTTCTCTGAAAGAGAAGCAGTCTGTTCCAACACTTCAATTCACTGTGCGAAGTGAATGGAGTGTTGATTCAATTTCTAAATGCTGTAGTTACAGAGATAATCACTTTCTATTGAAACTGCCTTAAGCTACTTACAAGCATTCACCAGCAAATCACATGCGTTTTTCTGAAAGAGAAGCAGTCTGTTCCAACACTTCAATTCACTGTGCAAAGTGAATGTTGTGTTGCATCACTTTCTAAATGCTGTACTTTCAGAGAAAATCACTTTCCTTTGAAAGTGCCTTAAGCTACTTACAAGCATTCAACAGCAACTCACATGAGTTTATCTGAAAGAGAAGCAGTCTGTTCCAACACTTCAATTCACTGTGCGAAGTGAATGGAGTGTTGCTTCACTTTCTAAATGCTGTCCTTTCAGAGAAAATCACTTTCCTTTGAAAGTGCCTTAAGCTAACTATAAGCATTCACAAGAAATTCACATGCATTTTTCTGAAAGAGAATCAGTCTGTTCCAACACTTCAGTTCACTGTGCGAAGTGAATGGAGTGTTTCTTCACTTTCTAAATGCTGTACTTTCAGAGAAAATCACTTTCCTTGGAAAGTGCCTTCAGGTACTTACAAGCATTCACCAGCAACTCACATGAGTTTCTCTGAAAGAGAAGTAGTCTGTTCCAACACTTCAATTCACTGTGCGAAGTGAATGGAGTGTTGCTTCACTTTCTAAATGCTGTACTTTCAGAGAAAATCACTTTCCTTTGAAAGTGCCTTAAGCTACTTACAATCATTCCCCAGCAACTCACATGCATTTCTCTGAAAGAGAAGCAGTCTGTTACAACACTTCTATTCACTGTGCGAAGTGAATGGAGTGTTTCTTCACTTTCTAAATGCTGTAGTTACAAAGATAATAACTTTCCTTTGAAAGTGCCTTAAGCTACTTACAAGCATTCCACAGAAATTCACATGCGTTTCTCTGAAAGAGAAGCAGTCTGTTCCAACACTTCAATTCACTGTGCGAAGTGAATGGAGTGTTGCTTCACTTTCTAAATGCTGTACTTTCAGAGAAAATCACTTCCCTTTGAAAGTGCCTTAAGCTACTTACAAGCATTCCACAGAAATTCACATGCGTTTCTCTGAAAGAGAAGCAGTCTGTTCCAACACTTCAATTCAGTGTGCGAAGTGAATGCAGTGTTGCTTCTCATTCTAAATGTTGTACTCTCAGAGAAAATCACTTTCCTTTCAATGTACCTTAAGGTACTTACAAGTATTCACCAGCAACTCACATGAGTTTCTCTGATAGAGAAGCAGTCTGTTCCAACACTTCAATTCACTGTGCGAAGTGAATGGAGTGTTGCTTCACTTTCTAAATGCTGTACTTTCAGAGAAAATCACTTTCCTTTGAAACTACCTTCAGCTACATACAAGCATTCACCAGCAACTCACATGAGTTTCTCTGAAAGAGAAGCAGTCTGTTCCAACACTTCAATTCACTGTGCAAAGTGAATGGAGTGTTGCTTCACTTTCTAAATGCTGTACTTTCAGAGAAAATCACTTTCCTTTGAAACTGCTTTAAGCTACTTACAAGCATTCACCAGCAACTCACATGAGTTTCTCTGAAAGAGAAGCAGTCTGTTCCAACACTTCAATTCACTGTGCGAAGTGAATGGAGTGTGCTTCACTTTCTAAATGCTGTACTTTCAGAGAAAATCACTTTTTTAGAAACAGCCTTAAGCTACTTACAATCATTCACCAGCAACTCACATGCATTTCTCTGAAAGAGAAGCAGTCTGTTCCATCATTTCAATACACTGTGCGAAGTGAATGGAGTGTTGCTTCACTTTCTAAATGCTGTCCTTTCAGAGAAAATCACTTTCCTTTGAAAGTGCCTTAAGCTGATTATAAGCATTCACAAGAAACTCACATGCATTTCTCTGAAAGAGAAGCAGTCTGTTCCAACACTTCAATTCACTGTGCAAAGTGAATGGAGTTTTTCTTCAGTTTGTAATGCTGTACTTTCAGAAAAAATCACTATCCTTTGAAAGTGCCTTCAGCTGCTTACAAGCATTCACCAGCAACTCACATGAGTTTCTCTGAAAGAGAAGCTGTCTGTTCCAACACTTCAATTCACTGTGCGAAGTGAATGGAGTGTTGATTCAATTTCTAAATGCTGTAGTTACAGAGATAATCACTTTCTATTGAAACTGCCTTAAGCTACTTACAAGCATTCACCAGCAAATCACATGCGTTTTTCTGAAAGAGAAGCAGTCTGTTCCAACACTTCAATTCACTGTGCAAAGTGAATGTAGTGTTGCATCACTTTCTAAATTCTGTACTTTCAGAGAAAATCACTTTCCTTTGAAAGTGCCTTAAGCTACTTACAAGCATTCAACAGCAACTCACATGAGTTTATCTGAAAGAGAAGCAGTCTGTTCCAACACTTCAATTCACTGTGCGAAGTGAATGGAGTGTTGCTTCACTTTCTAAATGCTGTCCTTTCAGAGAAAATCACTTTCCTTTGAAAGTGCCTTAAGCTAACTATAAGCATTCACAAGAAATTCACATGCATTTTTCTGAAAGAGAATCAGTCTGTTCCAACACTTCAGTTCACTGTGCGAAGTGAATGGAGTGTTTCTTCACTTTCTAAATGCTGTACTTTCAGAGAAAATCACTTTCCTTGGAAAGTGCCTTCAGGTACTTACAAGCATTCACCAGCAACTCACATGAGTTTCTCTGAAAGAGAAGTAGTCTGTTCCAACACTTCAATTCACTGTGCGAAGTGAATGGAGTGTTGCTTCACTTTCTAAATGCTGTACTTTCAGAGAAAATCACTTTCCTTTGAAAGTGCCTTAAGCTACTTACAATCATTCCCCAGCAACTCACATGCATTTCTCTGAAAGAGAAGCAGTCTGTTACAACACTTCTATTCACTGTGCGAAGTGAATGGAGTGTTTCTTCACTTTCTAAATGCTGTAGTTACAGAGATAATCACTTTCCTTTGAAAGTGCCTTAAGCTACTTACAAGCATTCCACAGAAATTCACATGTGTTTCTCTGAAAGAGAAGCAGTCTGTTCCAACACTTCAATTCACTGTGCGAAGTGAATGGAGTGTTGCTTCACTTTCTAAATGCTGTACTTTCAGAGAAAATCACTTTACTTTGAAAGTGCCTCAAGGTACTTACAAGCATTCACCAGCAACTCACATGAGTTTCTCTGAAAGAGAAGCAGTCTGTTCCAACACTTCAATTCACTGTGCGAAGTGAATGGAGGGTTGCTTCACTTTCAAAATGCTGTACTTTCAGAGAAAATCACTTTCCTTTTATAGTGCCTTAAGCTACTTACAAGCATTCACTAGCAACTCACATGCATTTCTCTGAAAGTGAAGCAGTCTCTTCCAACATTTCAATTCACTGTGGGAAGTGAATGGAGTGTTGCTTCACTTTCTAAATGCTGTCCTTTCAGAGAAAATCACTTTCCTTTGAAAGTGCCTAAAGCTAACTATAAGAATTCACGAGCAACTCAGAATCATTTTTCAGAAAGAGAAGCAGGCTTTTCCAACACTTCAATTCACTGTGCGAAGTGAATGTGTTGTTTTTTCACTTTCTAAATGCTGTACTTTCAGAGAAAATCACTTTCCTTTGAAAGTGCCTAAAGCTAATTGTAAGCATTCACCAGCAACTCACATGAGTTTCACTGAAAGAGAAGCAGTCTGTTCCAACACTTCAATTCACTGTGCAAAGTGAATGCAGTTGCTTCACTTTCTAAATGCTATACTTTCAGAGAAAATCACGTTCCTTTGAAACTGCCTTAAGCTACTTACAAGCATTCACCAGCAACTCACATGAGTTTCTCTGAAAGAGAAGCAGTCTGTTCCAACACTTCAATTCACTGTGCGAAGTGAATGTGTTGTTGTTTCACTTTCTACATGCTGTACTTCAGAGAAAATCGCTTTCCTTTTAAAGTGCCTTAATCTAATTACAAGCATTCACAAGAAGCTCACATGCATTTCTCTGAGGAAAAGCAGTCTGATACAACACTTCAATTACTCTGAGAAGTGAATGGATTGTTGCTTCATTTTCTAAATGCTGTACTTTCAGAGAAAATCACTTTCCTTTGAAAGTGCCTTAAGCTACTTACAAGCATTGACCAGCAAAACACATGAGTTTCTCTGAAAGAGAGGCAGTCTGTTCCAACACTTCATTTCACTGTGCGAAATGAATGGAGTGTTGCTTCACTTTCTAAATGCTGTACTTTCAGAGAAAATCACTTTATTTTGAAACTGCCTTAAGCTACTTACAAGTATTCACCAGCAACTCACATGCATTTCTCTGAAAGAGAAGCAGTCTGTTCCAACACTTCAATTCACTGGGCGAAGGGAATGAAGTGTTGCTTCACTTTCTAAATGCTGTACTTTCAGAGAAAATCACGTTCCTTTGAAACTGTCTTAAGCTACTTGCAAGCATTAACCAGCAACTCACAATCATTTTTCTGAAAGAGAAGCAGTCTGTTCCAACAGTTCAATTCACTGTGCGAAGTGAATGGAGGGTTGCTTCACTTTCAAAATTCTCTACTTTCAGAGAAAATCACTTTCCTTTCAACGTGCCTTCAGCTACTTACAAGCATTTACCAGCAACTCACATGCATTTCTCTGAAAGAGAGGAAGTCTGTTCCAACACTTCAATTCACTGTGCGAAGGGAATGGAGTGTTGCTTCACTTTCTAAATGCTGTACTTTCAGAGAAAATCACGTTCCTTTGAAACTGCCTTAAGCTACTTGCAAGCATTCACCAGCAACTCACAATCATTTTTCTGAAAGAGAAGCAGTCTGTTCCAACAGTTCAATTTACTTTGCGAAGTGAATGGAGTGTTGCTTCACTTTCAAAATGCTGTACTTTCAGAGAAAATCACTTTCCTTTCAACGTGCCTTAAGCTACTTACAAGCATTCACCAGCAACTCACATGCATTTCTCTGAAAGAGAAGCAGTCTGTTCCAGCATTTCAATTCACTGTGCGAAGTGAATGGAGTATTGCTTTACGTTCTAAATGCTGTCCTTTCAGAGAAAATCACTTTCCCTTGAAAGTGCCTTAAGCTAATTATAAGCATTCACAAGAAACTCACATGCATTTCTCTGAAAGAGAAGCAGTCTGTTCCATCACTTCAATTCACTGTGCAAAGTGAATGGAGTGTTGCTTCACTTTCTAAATGCTGTACTTTCAGAGAAAATCACTTTCCTTTGAAAGTGCCTTAAGCTACTTCAAGCATTTACCAGCAACTCACATGAGTTTCTCTGAAAGAGAAGCAGTCTGTTCCAACACTTCAATTCACTGTGCGAGTGATTGGAGTGTTGCTTCACTTTTTAAATGCTGTACTTTCAGGGAAAATCACTTTCCTTTCAAAGTACCTTCAGCTAAAAACAAGCATTCACCAGCAAATCACATGAGTTTCTCTGAAAGAGAAGCAGTCTGTTCCAACACTTCAATTCACTGTGCGAAGTGAATGTGTTGTTGTTTCACTTTCTAAATGCTGTACTTTCAGAGAAAATCACTTTCCTTTGAAAGTGCCTTAAGTTACTTACAAGCATTCTCCAGCAACTCACATGCATTTCTCTGAAAGAGAAGCAGTCTGTTCCAACATTGCAATTCACTCTGCGAAGTGAATGGAGAGTTGATTCACTTTCTCAATGCTGTCCTTTCAGAGAAAATCACTTTCCTTTGAAAGTGCCTTAAGCTACTTACATGCATTCACCAGCAATTCACATGCATTTCTTTGAAAGAGAAGCAGTCTGTTCCAAAACTTCAATTCACTGTGTGAAGTGAATGGAGTGTTGCTTCACTTTCTAAATGATGTACTTTGAAAGAAAATCACTTTCCTTTGAAACTGCCTTAAGCTACATACAAGCATCACCAGAAACTTACATGCCTTTCTCTGAAAGAGAAGCAATCGGTTCCAACACTTCAATTCACTGTGAGAAGTGAATGGAGTGTTGCTTCGCTTTCTAAATGCTTTACTTTCAGAGAAAATCACTTTTTTATAAGTGCCTTAAGCTACTTACAAGCATTCACGAGCAACTCAGAATCATTTTTCTGAAAGAGAAGCAGTCTGTTCCAAAACTTCAATTCACTGTACAAAGTGAATGGAGTGTTGCTTCACTTTTTAAATGCTGTACTTTCAGAGAAAATCTCTTTCCTTTGAAAGTGCCTTAAGCTACTTCCAAGCATTCACTAGCAACTCACATGCATTTCTCTGAAAGAGAAGCAGTCAGTTCCAACATTTCAATTCACTGTCGGAAGTGAATGGAGTGTTGCTTCACTTTCTAAATGCCGTACTTTCAGAGAAAATCACTTTCTTTTGAAAGTGCCTAAAGCTAACTATAAGCATTCACCAGCAACTCACATGAGTTTCTCTGAAAGAGAAGCAGTCTGTTCCAACACTTAAATTCACTGTGCAAAGTGAATGGAGTTGCTTCACTTTCTAAATGCTGTACTTTCAGAGAAAATCATTTTTCTTTGAAACTGCCTTAAGTTACTTACAAGCATTCACCAGCAACTCACATGAGTTTCTCTGAAAGAGAAGCAGTCTGATCCAACACCTCAATTCACTGTGCGAAGTGAATGGAGTGTTGCTTCACTATTTAAATGCTGTACTTTCAGGGAAAATCACTTTCCTTTCAACATATCTTACGCTACAAACAAGCATTCACCAGCTACTCACATGAGTTTCTCTGAAAGAGAAGCAGTCTGTTCCAACACTTCAGTTCACTGTGCGAAGTGAATGTGTTGTTGTTTCACTTTCTAAATGCTGTACTTTCAGAGAAAATCACTTTACTTTGAAAGTGCCCTAAGCTACTTACAAGCATTGACCATCAACTGACCTGAGTTTCTCTGAAAGAGAGGCAGTCTGTTCCAACATTTCAATTCACTGTGCGAAGTGAATGGAGTGTTGCTTCACTTTCTAAATGCTGTACTTTCAGAGAAAATCACTGTCCTTTGAATGTGCCTTAAGCTACTTAGAAGCATTCACAAGCAACTCACATGCGTTTCTCTGAAAGAGAAGCAGGCTGTTCCAACACTTCAATTCACTGTGCGAAGTGAATGGAGTGTTGCGTCACTTTCTAAATGCTGTACTCTCTGAGAAAATCACTTTCCCTTCAATGTACCTTAAGGTACAAGCATTCACCAGTAACTCACATGAGTTTCTCTGAAAGAGAAGCAGTCTGTTCCAACACTTCAATTCACTGTGCGAAGTGAATGGAGTGTTGCGTCACTTTCTAAATGCTGTACTTTCAAGAAAATCCCTTTCCTTTCAAAGTACCTTAAGCTACTTACAAGCATTCAGCAGCAACTCAGATGAGTTTCTCTGAAAGAGAAGCAGTTTGTTCCAACACTTCAATTCACTGTGCGATGTGAATGGAGTGTTGCTTCACATTCTAAATGCTGTACTTTCAGAGAAAATCACTTTCCTTTGAAACTGCCTTAAGCTACTTACAATCATTCACCAGCAACTCACATGCATTTCTCTGAAAGAAAAGCAGTCTGTTCCAACACTTCAGTTCACTGTGCGAAGTGAATGGAGTGTTGCTTCACTTTCTAAATGCTGTTCGTTCAGAGAAAATCACTTTCCCTTGAAAGTGCCTTAAGCTACTTACAAGCATTCACCAGCAACTCACATGCGTTTCTCTGAAAGAGAAGCAGTCTGTTCCAACACTTCAATTCAGTGTGCGAAGTGAATGCAGTGTTGCTTCACATTCTAAATGTTGTACTCTCAGAGAAAATCACTTTCCTTTCAATGTACCTTAAGCTGATTATAAGCATTCACAAGAAACTCACATGCATTTCTCTGAAAGAGAAGCAGTCTGTTCCAACACTTCAATTCACTGTGCAAAGTGAATGGAGTTTTTCTTCAGTTTGTAATGCTGTACTTTCAGAAAAAATCACTATCCTTTGAAAGTGCCTTCAGCTGCTTACAAGCATTCACCAGCAACTCACATGAGTTTCTCTGAAAGAGAAGCAGTCTGTTCCAACACTTCAATTCACTGTGCGAAGTGAATGGAGTGTTGATTCAATTTCTAAATGCTGTAGTTACAGAGATAATCACTTTCTATTGAAACTGCCTTAAGCTACTTACAAGCATTCACCAGCAAATCACATGCGTTTTTCTGAAAGAGAAGCAGTCTGTTCCAACACTTCAATTCACTGTGCAAAGTGAATGTAGTGTTGCATCACTTTCTAAATGCTGTACTTTCAGAGAAAATCACTTTCCTTTGAAAGTGCCTTAAGCTACTTACAAGCATTCAACAGCAACTCACATGAGTTTATCTGAAAGAGAAGCAGTCTGTTCCAACACTTCAATTCACTGTGCGAAGTGAATGGAGTGTTGCTTCACTTTCTAAATGCTGTCCTTTCAGAGAAAATCACTTTCCTTTGAAAGTGCCTTAAGCTAACTATAAGCATTCACAAGAAATTCACATGCATTTTTCTGAAAGAGAATCAGTCTGTTCCAACACTTCAGTTCACTGTCCGAAGTGAATGGAGTGTTTCTTCACTTTCTAAATGCTGTACTTTCAGAGAAAATCACTTTCCTTGGAAAGTGCCTTCAGGTACTTACAAGCATTCACCAGCAACTCACATGAGTTTCTCTGAAAGAGAAGTAGTCTGTTCCAACACTTCAATTCACTGTGCGAAGTGAATGGAGTGTTGCTTCACTTTCTAAATGCTGTACTTTCAGAGAAAATCACTTTCCTTTGAAAGTGCCTTAAGCTACTTACAATCATTCCCCAGCAACTCACATGCATTTCTCTGAAAGAGAAGCAGTCTGTTACAACACTTCTATTCACTGTGCGAAGTGAATGGAGTGTTTCTTCACTTTCTAAATGCTGTAGTTACAGAGATAATCACTTTCCTTTGAAAGTGCCTTAAGCTACTTACAAGCATTCCACAGAAATTCACATGTGTTTCTCTGAAAGAGAAGCAGTCTGTTCCAACACTTCAATTCACTGTGCGAAGTGAATGGAGTGTTGCTTCACTTTCTAAATGCTGTACTTTCAGAGAAAATCACTTTACTTTGAAAGTGCCTCAAGGTACTTACAAGCATTCACCAGCAACTCACATGAGTTTCTCTGAAAGAGAAGCAGTCTGTTCCAACACTTCAATTCACTGTGCGAAGTGAATGGAGGGTTGCTTCACTTTCAAAATTATGTACTTTCAGAGAAAATCACTTTCCTTTTATAGTGCCTTAAGCTACTTACAAGCATTCACTAGCAACTCACATGCATTTCTCTGAAAGTGAAGCAGTCTCTTCCAACATTTCAATTCACTGTGGGAAGTGAATGGAGTGTTGCTTCACTTTATAAATGCTGTCCTTTCAGAGAAAATCACTTTCCTTTGAAAGTGCCTAAAGCTAACTATAAGAATTCACGAGCAACTCAGAATCATTTTTCAGAAAGAGAAGCAGGCTTTTCCAACACTTCAATTCACTGTGCGAAGTGAATGTGTTGTTTTTTCACTTTCTAAATGCTGTACTTTCAGAGAAAATCACTTTCCTTTGAAAGTGCCTAAAGCTAATTGTAAGCATTCACCAGCAACTCACATGAGTTTCACTGAAAGAGAAGCAGTCTGTTCCAACACTTCAATTCACTGTGCAAAGTGAATGCAGTTGCTTCACTTTCTAAATGCTATACTTTCAGAGAAAATCACGTTCCTTTGAAACTGCCTTAAGCTACTTACAAGCATTCACCAGCAACTCACATGAGTTTCTCTGAAAGAGAAGCAGTCTGTTCCAACACTTCAATTCACTGTGCGAAGTGAATGTGTTGTTGTTTCACTTTCTACATGCTGTACTTCAGAGAAAATCGCTTTCCTTTTAAAGTGCCTTAATCTAATTACAAGCATTCACAAGAAGCTCACATGCATTTCTCTGAGGAAAAGAAGTCTGATACAACACTTCAATTACTCTGCGAAGTGAATGGATTGTTGCTTCATTTTCTAAATGCTGTACTTTCAGAGAAAATCACTTTCCTTTGAAAGTGCCTTAAGCTACTTACAAGCATTGACCAGCAAAACACATGAGTTTCTCTGAAAGAGAGGCAGTCTGTTCCAACACTTCATTTCACTGTGCGAAATGAATGGAGTGTTGCTTCACTTTCTAAATGCTGTACTTTCAGAGAAAATCACTTTATTTTGAAACTGCCTTAAGCTACTTACAAGTATTCACCAGCAACTCACATGCATTTCTCTGAAAGAGAAGCAGTCTGTTCCAACACTTCAATTCACTGGGCGAAGGGAATGAAGTGTTGCTTCACTTTCTAAATGCTGTACTTTCAGAGAAAATCACGTTCCTTTGAAACTGTCTTAAGCTACTTGCAAGCATTAACCAGCAACTCACAATCATTTTTCTGAAAGAGAAGCAGTCTGTTCCAACAGTTCAATTCACTGTGCGAAGTGAATGGAGGGTTGCTTCACTTTCAAAATTCTCTACTTTCAGAGAAAATCACTTTCCTTTCAACGTGCCTTCAGCTACTTACAAGCATTTACCAGCAACTCACATGCATTTCTCTGAAAGAGAAGCAGTCTGTTCCAACACTTCAATTCACTGGGCGAAGGGAATGAAGTGTTGCTTCACTTTCTAAATGCTGTACTTTCAGAGAAAATCACGTTCCTTTGAAACTGTCTTAAGCTACTTGCAAGCATTAACCAGCAACTCACAATCATTTTTCTGAAAGAGAAGCAGTCTGTTCCAACAGTTCAATTCACTGTGCGAAGTGAATGGAGGGTTGCTTCACTTTCAAAATGCTGTACTTTCAGAGAAAATCACTTTCCTTTTATAGTGCCTTAAGCTACTTACAAGCATTCACTAGCAACTCACATGCATTTCTCTGAAAGTGAAGCAGTCTCTTCCAACATTTCAATTCACTGTGGGAAGTGAATGGAGTGTTGCTTCACTTTATAAATGCTGTCATTTCAGAGAAAATCACTTTCCTTTGAAAGTGCCTAAAGCTAACTATAAGAATTCACGAGCAACTCAGAATCATTTTTCAGAAAGAGAAGCAGGCTTTTCCAACACTTCAATTCACTGTGCGAAGTGAATGTGTTGTTTTTTCACTTTCTAAATGCTGTACTTTCAGAGAAAATCACTTTACTTTGAAAGTGCCTCAAGGTACTTACAAGCATTCACCAGCAACTCACATGAGTTTCTCTGAAAGAGAAGCAGTCTGTTCCAACACTTCAATTCACTGTGCGAAGTGAATGGAGGGTTGCTTCACTTTCAAAATTATGTACTTTCAGAGAAAATCACTTTCCTTTTATAGTGCCTTAAGCTACTTACAAGCATTCACTAGCAACTCACATGCATTTCTCTGAAAGTGAAGCAGTCTCTTCCAACATTTCAATTCACTGTGGGAAGTGAATGGAGTGTTGCTTCACTTTATAAATGCTGTCCTTTCAGAGAAAATCACTTTCCTTTGTAAGTGCCTAAAGCTAACTATAAGAATTCACGAGCAACTCAGAATCATTTTTCAGAAAGAGAAGCAGGCTTTTCCAACACTTCAATTCACTGTGCGAAGTGAATGTGTTGTTTTTTCACTTTCTAAATGCTGTACTTTCAGAGAAAATCACTTTCCTTTGAAAGTGCCTAAAGCTAATTGTAAGCATTCACCAGCAACTCACATGAGTTTCACTGAAAGAGAAGCAGTCTGTTCCAACACTTCAATTCACTGTGCAAAGTGAATGCAGTTGCTTCACTTTCTAAATGCTATACTTTCAGAGAAAATCACGTTCCTTTGAAACTGCCTTAAGCTACTTACAAGCATTCACCAGCAACTCACATGAGTTTCTCTGAAAGAGAAGCAGTCTGTTCCAACACTTCAATTCACTGTGCGAAGTGAATGTGTTGTTGTTTCACTTTCTACATGCTGTACTTCAGAGAAAATCGCTTTCCTTTTAAAGTGCCTTAATCTAATTACAAGCATTCACAAGAAGCTCACATGCATTTCTCTGAGGAAAAGCAGTCTGATACAACACTTCAATTACTCTGCGAAGTGAATGGATTGTTGCTTCATTTTCTAAATGCTGTACTTTCAGAGAAAATCACTTTCCTTTGAAAGTGCCTTAAGCTACTTACAAGCATTGACCAGCAAAACACATGAGTTTCTCTGAAAGAGAGGCAGTCTGTTCCAACACTTCATTTCACTGTGCGAAATGAATGGAGTGTTGCTTCACTTTCTAAATGCTGTACTTTCAGAGAAAATCACTTTATTTTGAAACTGCCTTAAGCTACTTACAAGTATTCACCAGCAACTCACATGCATTTCTCTGAAAGAGAAGCAGTCTGTTCCAACACTTCAATTCACTGGGCGAAGGGAATGAAGTGTTGCTTCACTTTCTAAATGCTGTACTTTCAGAGAAAATCACGTTCCTTTGAAACTGTCTTAAGCTACTTGCAAGCATTAACCAGCAACTCACAATCATTTTTCTGAAAGAGAAGCAGTCTGTTCCAACAGTTCAATTCACTGTGCGAAGTGAATGGAGGGTTGCTTCACTTTCAAAATTCTCTACTTTCAGAGAAAATCACTTTCCTTTCAACGTGCCTTCAGCTACTTACAAGCATTTACCAGCAACTCACATGCATTTCTCTGAAAGAGAAGCAGTCTGTTCCAACACTTCAATTCACTGGGCGAAGGGAATGAAGTGTTGCTTCACTTTCTAAATGCTGTACTTTCAGAGAAAATCACGTTCCTTTGAAACTGTCTTAAGCTACTTGCAAGCATTAACCAGCAACTCACAATCATTTTTCTGAAAGAGAAGCAGTCTGTTCCAACAGTTCAATTCACTGTGCGAAGTGAATGGAGGGTTGCTTCACTTTCAAAATGCTGTACTTTCAGAGAAAATCACTTTCCTTTTATAGTGCCTTAAGCTACTTACAAGCATTCACTAGCAACTCACATGCATTTCTCTGAAAGTGAAGCAGTCTCTTCCAACATTTCAATTCACTGTGGGAAGTGAATGGAGTGTTGCTTCACTTTATAAATGCTGTCCTTTCAGAGAAAATCACTTTCCTTTGAAAGTGCCTAAAGCTAACTATAAGAATTCACGAGCAACTCAGAATCATTTTTCAGAAAGAGAAGCAGGCTTTTCCAACACTTCAATTCACTGTGCGAAGTGAATGTGTTGTTTTTTCACTTTCTAAATGCTGTACTTTCAGAGAAAATCACTTTCCTTTGAAAGTGCCTAAAGCTAATTGTAAGCATTCACCAGCAACTCACATGAGTTTCACTGAAAGAGAAGCAGTCTGTTCCAACACTTCAATTCACTGTGCAAAGTGAATGCAGTTGCTTCACTTTCTAAATGCTATACTTTCAGAGAAAATCACGTTCCTTTGAAACTGCCTTAAGCTACTTACAAGCATTCACCAGCAACTCACATGAGTTTCTCTGAAAGAGAAGCAGTCTGTTCCAGCACTTCAATTCACTGTGCGAAGTGAATGTGTTGTTGTTTCACTTTCTACATGCTGTACTTCAGAGAAAATCGCTTTCCTTTTAAAGTGCCTTAATCTAATTACAAGCATTCACAAGAAGCTCACATGCATTTCTCTGAGGAAAAGCAGTCTGATACAACACTTCAATTACTCTGCGAAGTGAATGGATTGTTGCTTCATTTTCTAAATGCTGTACTTTCAGAGAAAATCACTTTCCTTTGAAAGTGCCTTAAGCTACTTACAAGCATTGACCAGCAAAACACATGAGTTTCTCTGAAAGAGAGGCAGTCTGTTCCAACACTTCATTTCACTGTGCGAAATGAATGGAGTGTTGCTTCACTTTCTAAATGCTGTACTTTCAGAGAAAATCACTTTATTTTGAAACTGCCTTAAGCTACTTACAAGTATTCACCAGCAACTCACATGCATTTCTCTGAAAGAGAAGCAGTCTGTTCCAACACTTCAATTCACTGGGCGAAGGGAATGAAGTGTTGCTTCACTTTCTAAATGCTGTACTTTCAGAGAAAATCACGTTCCTTTGAAACTGTCTTAAGCTACTTGCAAGCATTAACCAGCAACTCACAATCATTTTTCTGAAAGAGAAGCAGTCTGTTCCAACAGTTCAATTCACTGTGCGAAGTGAATGGAGGGTTGCTTCACTTTCAAAATTCTCTACTTTCAGAGAAAATCACTTTCCTTTCAACGTGCCTTCAGCTACTTACAAGCATTTACCAGCAACTCACATGCATTTCTCTGAAAGAGAGGAAGTCTGTTCCAACACTTCAATTCACTGTGCGAAGGGAATGGAGTGTTGCTTCACTTTCTAAATGCTGTACTTTCAGAGAAAATCACGTTCCTTTGAAACTGCCTTAAGCTACTTGAAAGCATTCACCAGCAACTCACAATCATTTTTCTGAAAGAGAAGCAGTCTGTTCCAACAGTTCAATTTACTTTGCGAAGTGAATGGAGTGTTGCTTCACTTTCAAAATGCTGTACTTTCAGAGAAAATCACTTTCCTTTCAACGTGCCTTAAGCTACTTACAAGCATTCACCAGCAACTCACATGCATTTCTCTGAAAGAGAAGCAGTCTGTTCCAGCATTTCAATTCACTGTGCGAAGTGAATGGAGTATTGCTTTACGTTCTAAATGCTGTCCTTTCAGAGAAAATCACTTTCCCTTGAAAGTGCCTTAAGCTAATTATAAGCATTCACAAGAAACTCACATGCATTTCTCTGAAAGAGAAGCAGTCTGTTCCATCACTTCAATTCACTGTGCAAAGTGAATGGAGTGTTGCTTCACTTTCTAAATGCTGTACTTTCAGAGAAAATCACTTTCCTTTGAAAGTGCCTTAAGCTACTTCAAGCATTTACCAGCAATTCACATGAGTTTCTCTGAAAGAGAAGCAGTCTGTTCCAACACTTCAATTCACTGTGCGAGTGATTGGAGTGTTGCTTCACTTTTTAAATGCTGTACTTTCAGGGAAAATCACTTTCCTTTCAAAGTACCTTCAGCTAAAAACAAGCATTCACCAGCAAATCACATGAGTTTCTCTGAAAGAGAAGCAGTCTGTTCCAACACTTCAATTCACTGTGCGAAGTGAATGTGTTGTTGTTTCACTTTCTAAATGCTGTACTTTCAGAGAAAATCACTTTCCTTTGAAAGTGCCTTAAGTTACTTACAAGCATTCTCCAGCAACTCACATGCATTTCTCTGAAAGAGAAGCAGTCTGTTCCAACATTGCAATTCACTCTGCGAAGTGAATGGAGAGTTGATTCACTTTCTCAATGCTGTCCTTTCAGAGAAAATCACTTTCCTTTGAAAGTGCCTTAAGCTACTTACATGCATTCACCAGCAATTCACATGCATTTCTTTGAAAGAGAAGCAGTCTGTTCCAAAACTTCAATTCACTGTGTGAAGTGAATGGAGTGTTGCTTCACTTTCTAAATGATGTACTTTGAAAGAAAATCACTTTCCTTTGAAACTGCCTTAAGCTACATACAAGCATTCACCAGAAACTTACATGCCTTTCTCTGAAAGAGAAGCAATCGGTTCCAACACTTCAATTCACTGTGAGAAGTGAATGGAGTGTTGCTTCGCTTTCTAAATGCTTTACTTTCAGAGAAAATCACTTTTTTATAAGTGCCTTAAGCTACTTACAAGCATTCACGAGCAACTCAGAATCATTTTTCTGAAAGAGAAGCAGTCTGTTCCAAAACTTCAATTCACTGTGTGAAGTGAATGGAGTGTTGCTTCACTTTTTAAATGCTGTACTTTCAGAGAAAATCTCTTTCCTTTGAAAGTGCCTTAAGCTACTTCCAAGCATTCACTAGCAACTCACATGCATTTCTCTGAAAGAGAAGCAGTCTGTTCCAACATTTCAATTCACTGTCGGAAGTGAATGGAGTGTTGCTTCACTTTCTAAATGCCGTACTTTCAGAGAAAATCACTTTCTTTTGAAAGTGCCTAAAGCTAACTATAAGCATTCACCAGCAACTCACATGAGTTTCTCTGAAAGAGAAGCAGTCTGTTCCAACACTTAAATTCACTGTGCAAAGTGAATGGAGTTGCTTCACTTTCTAAATGCTGTACTTTCAGAGAAAATCATTTTTCTTTGAAACTGCCTTAAGTTACTTACAAGCATTCACCAGCAACTCACATGAGTTTCTCTGAAAGAGAAGCAGTCTGATCCAACACCTCAATTCACTGTGCGAAGTGAATGGAGTGTTGCTTCACTATTTAAATGCTGTACTTTCAGGGAAAATCACTTTCCTTTCAACATATCTTACGCTACAAACAAGCATTCACCAGCTACTCACATGAGTTTCTCTGAAAGAGAAGCAGTCTGTTCCAACACTTCAGTTCACTGTGCGAAGTGAATGTGTTGTTGTTTCACTTTCTAAATGCTGTACTTTCAGAGAAAATCACTTTACTTTGAAAGTGCCCTAAGCTACTTACAAGCATTGACCATCAACTGACCTGAGTTTCTCTGAAAGAGAGGCAGTCTGTTCCAACATTTCAATTCACTGTGCGAAGTGAATGGAGTGTTGCTTCACTTTCTAAATGCTGTACTTTCAGAGAAAATCACTGTCCTTTGAATGTGCCTTAAGGTACTTAGAAGCATTCACAAGCAACTCACATGCGTTTCTCTGAAAGAGAAGCAGGCTGTTCCAACACTTCAATTCACTGTGCGAAGTGAATGGAGTGTTGCGTCACTTTCTAAATGCTGTACTCTCTGAGAAAATCACTTTCCCTTCAATGTACCTTAAGGTACAAGCATTCACCAGTAACTCACATGAGTTTCTCTGAAAGAGAAGCAGTCTGTTCCAACACTTCAATTCACTGTGCGAAGTGAATGGAGTGTTGCTTCACTTTCTAAATGCTGTACTTTCAAGAAAATCCCTTTCCTTTCAAAGTACCTTAAGCTACTTACAAGCATTCAGCAGCAACTCAGATGAGTTTCTCTGAAAGAGAAGCAGTTTGTTCCAACACTTCAATTCACTGTGCGATGTGAATGGAGTGTTGCTTCACATTCTAAATGCTGTACTTTCAGAGAAAATCACTTTCCTTTGAAACTGCCTTAAGCTACTTACAATCATTCACCAGCAACTCACATGCATTTCTCTGAAAGAAAAGCAGTCTGTTCCAACACTTCAGTTCACTGTGCGAAGTGAATGGAGTGTTGCTTCACTTTCTAAATGCTGTTCGTTCAGAGAAAATCACTTTCCCTTGAAAGTGCCTTAAGCTACTTACAAGCATTCACCAGCAACTCACATGCATTTCTCTGAAAGAGAAGCAGTCTGTTCCAACACTTCAATTCAGTGTGCGAAGTGAATGCAGTGTTGCTTCACATTCTAAATGTTGTACTCTCAGAGAAAATCACTTTCCTTTCAATGTACCTTAAGCTACTTACAAGCATTCACCAGCAACTCACATGAGTTTCTCTGAAAGAGAAGCAGTCTGTTCCAACACTTCAATTCACTGTGCGAAGTGAATGGAGTGTTGCTTCACTTTCTAAATGCTGTACTTTCAGAGAAAATCACTTTCCTTTGAAACTACCTTCAGCTACATACAAGCAATCACCAGCAACTCACATGAGTTTTCTGCAAGAGAAGCAGTCTGTTCCAACTCTTCAATTCACTGTGCGAAGTGAATGGAGTGTTGCTTCACTTTCTCAATGCTGTACTTTCAGAGTAAATCACTTTCCTTTGAAACTGCCTTAAGCTACTTACGAGCATTCACCAGCAACTCACATGCATTTCTCTGAAAGAGAAGCAGTGTGTTCCAACACTTCAATTCACTGTGCGAAGTGAATGGAGTGTTGCTTCACTTTCTAAATGCTGTACTTTCAGAGAAAATTACTTTCCTTTGAAAGTGCTTTAAGCTAATTATAAGCATTCACAAGAAACTCACATGCATTTCTCTGAAAGAGAAGCAGTCTGTTCCAACACTTCAATTCACTGTGCGAAGTGAATGGAGTATTGCTTCACTTTCTAAATGCTGTACTTTCAGAGAAAATCACTTTCTTATGAAACTACCTTCACCTACATACAAGCATTCACCAGCAACTCACATGAGTTTCTCTGAAAGAGAAGCAGTCTGTTCCAACACTTCAATTCACTGTGCAAAATGAATGGAGTGTGGCTTCACTTTCTAAATGCTGTACTTTCAGAGAAAATCACTTTCCTTTGAAACTGCCTTAAGCTACTTACAAGCATTCACCAGCAACTCACATGAGTTTCTCTGAAAGAGAAGCAGTCTGTTCCAACACTTCAATTCACTGTGCGAAGTGTATGGAGTGTTGCGTTACTTTCTAAATGCTGTACTTTCAGAGAAAATCACTTTCCTTTCAAAGTACCTTAAGCTGCATACAAGCATTCACCAGCCACTCACATGAGTTTCTCTGAAAGAGAAGCAGTCTGTTCCAACACTTCAATTCACTGTGCGTAGTGAATGAAGTGTTGCTTCACTTTCTAAATGCTGTAATTTCAGAGAAAATCACTTTCCTTTTAAAATCCCTTAAGCTACTTCCTAGCATTCACCAGAAACTCTCATGAGTTTCTCTGAAAGAGAAGCAGTCTGCTCCAACACCTCAATTCACTGTGCGAAGTGAATGGAGTGTTGCGTTACTTTCTAAATGCTGTACTTTCAGAGAAAATCACTTTCCTTTCAAAGTACCTTAAGCTACTTACAAGCATTCCCCAGCAACTCACATGAGTTTCTCTGAAAGAGAAGCAGTAGGTTCCACATTTCAATTCAATGTGCGAAGTGAATGTGTTGTTGTTTCACATTCTAAATGCTGTAATTTCAGAGAAAATCACTTTCCTTTGAAACTGCCTTAAGCTACTTACAAGCATTTAGAAGAAACTCACATTCGTTTCTCTGAAAGAGAAGCAGTCTGTTCCAACACTTCAATTCACTGTGCGAAGTGAATGGAGTGTTGCTTCACTTTCTAATTGCTGTACTTTCAGAGAAAATCACTTCCCTTTGAAAGTGCCTTAAACTACTTACAAGCATTCACCAGCAACTCACATGAGTTTCTCTGAAATAGAAGCAGTCTGTTCCAACACTTCAATTCACTGTGCGAAGTGAATGGAGTGTTGCTTCACTTTCTCAATGCTGTACTTTCAGAAAAAATCACTTTCCTTTGAAAATGCCTTATGCTACTTACGAGCATTCACCAGCAACTCACATGAATTTCTCTGAAAGAGAAGCAGTCTGTTCCAACACTTCAATTCACTGTGCGAAGTGAATGGAGTGTTGCTTCACTTTCTAAATGCTGTACTTTCAGAGAAAATCACTTTCCTTTGAAAGTGCTTTAAGCTAATTATAAGCATTGACAAGAAACTCACATGAGTTTCTCTGAAAGAGAAGCAGTCTGTTCCAACACTTCAATTCACTGTGCGAAGTGAATGGAGTGTTACTTCACTTTCTAAATGCGATAGTTACAGAGATAATCACTTTTTTTGAAACTCCGTTAAACTACTTACAAGCATTTAGAAGAAACTCACATTCGTTTTTCTGAAAGAGAAGCAGTCTGTCCCAACATTTCAATTCACAGTGCAAAGAGTAGGGAGTGTTGCTTCACTTTCTAAATGCTGTACTTTCAGAGAAAATCACTTTCTTTGAAAGTGCCTTAAGCTACTTACAAGCATTCACCAGCAACTCACTTGAGTTTCTCTGAAAGAGAGGCAGTCTGTTCCAACACTTCAATTTACTGTGCGAAGTGATTGGAGTGTTACTTTACTTTCTAAATGCTGTAGTTACAGAGAAAATCACTTTCCTTTGAAACTGCCTTAAACTACTTACAAGCATTCACCAGCAACTCACATGAGTTTCTCTGAAAGAGAAGCAGTCTGTTCCAACACTTCAATTCACTGTGCGAAGTGAATGGAGTGTTGATTCACTTTCTAAATGCTGTACTTTCAGAGAAAATCACTTTCCTTTCAAAGTACCTTAAGCTACTTACAAGCATTCACCAGCAACTAACGAGTTTTATGAGAGAAGCAGTCTGTTCCAACATTTCAATTTACAGTGCGAAGTGAATGTGATGTTGTTTCACTTTCTAAATGCTGTACTTTCAGAGAAAATCACTTTCCTTTCAAAGTACCTTAAGCTACTTACAAGCATTCACCAGCAACTCACATGAGTTTCTCTGAAAGAGAAGCAGTCTGTTCCAACACTTCAGTTCACTGTGCGAAGTGAATGGAGTGTTGCTTCACTTTGTAAATGCTGTACTTTCAGAGAAAATCACTTTCCTTTGAAACTACCTTCAGCTACATACAAGCATTCACCAGCAACTCACATGAGTTTCTCTGAAAGAGAAGCAGTCTGTTCCAACACTTCAATTCACTGTGCAAAGTGAATGGAGTGTTGCTTCACTTTCTAAATGCTGTACATTCAGAGAAAATCACTTTCCTTTCAAACTGCCTTAAGCTACTTAAAGCATTCAGCAGCAACTCACATGAGTTTCTCTGAAAGAGAAACAGTCTGTTCCAACACTTCAATTCACTATGCGAACTGAATGGAGTGTTGCTTCAAGTTCTAAATGCTGTACTTTCAGAGAAAAGCACTTTCCTTTGAAACTGCCTTAAGCTACTTACAAGCATTCACCAGCAACTCACATTAGATTCTCTGAAAGAGAAGCAGTCTGTTCCAACACTTCAATTCATTGTGCAAAGTGAATGGAGTGTTGCGTTATTTTCTAAATGCTGTACTTTCAGAGAAAATCACTTTCCTTTCAAAGTACCTTAAGCTACTTACAAGCATTGACCAGCAACTCACATGTTTCTCTGAAAGAGAGGCAGTCTGTTCCAACACTTCAATTCACTGTGCGAAGTGAATGGAGTGTTGCTTCACTTTCTAAATGCTGTACTTTCAGAGAAAATCACTTTATTTTGAAACTGCCTTAAGCTACTTACAAGTATTCACCAGCAACTCACATGCATTTCTCTGAAAGAGAAGCAGTCTGTTCCAACACTTCAATTCACTGGGCGAAGGGAATGAAGTGTTGCTTCACTTTCTAAATGCTGTACTTTCAGAGAAAATCACGTTCCTTTGAAACTGTCTTAAGCTACTTGCAAGCATTAACCAGCAACTCACAATCATTTTTCTGAAAGAGAAGCAGTCTGTTCCAACAGTTCAATTCACTGTGCGAAGTGAATGGAGGGTTGCTTCACTTTCAAAATTCTCTACTTTCAGAGAAAATCACTTTCCTTTCAACGTGCCTTCAGCTACTTACAAGCATTTACCAGCAACTCACATGCATTTCTCTGAAAGAGAGGAAGTCTGTTCCAACACTTCAATTCACTGTGCGAAGGGAATGGAGTGTTGCTTCACTTTCTAAATGCTGTACTTTCAGAGAAAATCACGTTCCTTTGAAACTGCCTTAAGCTACTTGCAAGCATTCACCAGCAACTCACAATCATTTTTCTGAAAGAGAAGCAGTCTGTTCCAACAGTTCAATTTACTTTGCGAAGTGAATGGAGTGTTGCTTCACTTTCAAAATGCTGTACTTTCAGAGAAAATCACTTTCCTTTCAACGTGCCTTAAGCTACTTACAAGCATTCACCAGCAACTCACATGCATTTCTCTGAAAGAGAAGCAGTCTGTTCCAGCATTTCAATTCACTGTGCGAAGTGAATGGAGTATTGCTTTACGTTCTAAATGCTGTCCTTTCAGAGAAAATCACTTTCCCTTGAAAGTGCCTTAAGCTAATTATAAGCATTCACAAGAAACTCACATGCATTTCTCTGAAAGAGAAGCAGTCTGTTCCATCACTTCAATTCACTGTGCAAAGTGAATGGAGTGTTGCTTCACTTTCTAAATGCTGTACTTTCAGAGAAAATCACTTTCCTTTGAAAGTGCCTTAAGCTACTTCAAGCATTTACCAGCAACTCACATGAGTTTCTCTGAAAGAGAAGCAGTCTGTTCCAACACTTCAATTCACTGTGCGAGTGATTGGAGTGTTGCTTCACTTTTTAAATGCTGTACTTTCAGGGAAAATCACTTTCCTTTCAAAGTACCTTCAGCTAAAAACAAGCATTCACCAGCAAATCACATGAGTTTCTCTGAAAGAGAAGCAGTCTGTTCCAACACTTCAATTCACTGTGCGAAGTGAATGTGTTGTTGTTTCACTTTCTAAATGCTGTACTTTCAGAGAAAATCACTTTCCTTTGAAAGTGCCTTAAGTTACTTACAAGCATTCTCCAGCAACTCACATGCATTTCTCTGAAAGAGAAGCAGTCTGTTCCAACATTGCAATTCACTCTGCGAAGTGAATGGAGAGTTGATTCACTTTCTCAATGCTGTCCTTTCAGAGAAAATCACTTTCCTTTGAAAGTGCCTTAAGCTACTTACATGCATTCACCAGCAATTCACATGCATTTCTTTGAAAGAGAAGCAGTCTGTTCCAAAACTTCAATTCACTGTGTGAAGTGAATGGAGTGTTGCTTCACTTTCTAAATGATGTACTTTGAAAGAAAATCACTTTCCTTTGAAACTGCCTTAAGCTACATACAAGCATCACCAGAAACTTACATGCCTTTCTCTGAAAGAGAAGCAATCGGTTCCAACACTTCAATTCACTGTGAGAAGTGAATGGAGTGTTGCTTCGCTTTCTAAATGCTTTACTTTCAGAGAAAATCACTTTTTTATAAGTGCCTTAAGCTACTTACAAGCATTCACGAGCAACTCAGAATCATTTTTCTGAAAGAGAAGCAGTCTGTTCCAAAACTTCAATTCACTGTACAAAGTGAATGGAGTGTTGCTTCACTTTTTAAATGCTGTACTTTCAGAGAAAATCTCTTTCCTTTGAAAGTGCCTTAAGCTACTTCCAAGCATTCACTAGCAACTCACATGCATTTCTCTGAAAGAGAAGCAGTCAGTTCCAACATTTCAATTCACTGTCGGAAGTGAATGGAGTGTTGCTTCACTTTCTAAATGCCGTACTTTCAGAGAAAATCACTTTCTTTTGAAAGTGCCTAAAGCTAACTATAAGCATTCACCAGCAACTCACATGAGTTTCTCTGAAAGAGAAGCAGTCTGTTCCAACACTTAAATTCACTGTGCAAAGTGAATGGAGTTGCTTCACTTTCTAAATGCTGTACTTTCAGAGAAAATCATTTTTCTTTGAAACTGCCTTAAGTTACTTACAAGCATTCACCAGCAACTCACATGAGTTTCTCTGAAAGAGAAGCAGTCTGATCCAACACCTCAATTCACTGTGCGAAGTGAATGGAGTGTTGCTTCACTATTTAAATGCTGTACTTTCAGGGAAAATCACTTTCCTTTCAACATATCTTACGCTACAAACAAGCATTCACCAGCTACTCACATGAGTTTCTCTGAAAGAGAAGCAGTCTGTTCCAACACTTCAGTTCACTGTGCGAAGTGAATGTGTTGTTGTTTCACTTTCTAAATGCTGTACTTTCAGAGAAAATCACTTTACTTTGAAAGTGCCCTAAGCTACTTACAAGCATTGACCATCAACTGACCTGAGTTTCTCTGAAAGAGAGGCAGTCTGTTCCAACATTTCAATTCACTGTGCGAAGTGAATGGAGTGTTGCTTCACTTTCTAAATGCTGTACTTTCAGAGAAAATCACTGTCCTTTGAATGTGCCTTAAGCTACTTAGAAGCATTCACAAGCAACTCACATGCGTTTCTCTGAAAGAGAAGCAGGCTGTTCCAACACTTCAATTCACTGTGCGAAGTGAATGGAGTGTTGCGTCACTTTCTAAATGCTGTACTCTCTGAGAAAATCACTTTCCCTTCAATGTACCTTAAGGTACAAGCATTCACCAGTAACTCACATGAGTTTCTCTGAAAGAGAAGCAGTCTGTTCCAACACTTCAATTCACTGTGCGAAGTGAATGGAGTGTTGCGTCACTTTCTAAATGCTGTACTTTCAAGAAAATCCCTTTCCTTTCAAAGTACCTTAAGCTACTTACAAGCATTCAGCAGCAACTCAGATGAGTTTCTCTGAAAGAGAAGCAGTTTGTTCCAACACTTCAATTCACTGTGCGATGTGAATGGAGTGTTGCTTCACATTCTAAATGCTGTACTTTCAGAGAAAATCACTTTCCTTTGAAACTGCCTTAAGCTACTTACAATCATTCACCAGCAACTCACATGCATTTCTCTGAAAGAAAAGCAGTCTGTTCCAACACTTCAGTTCACTGTGCGAAGTGAATGGAGTGTTGCTTCACTTTCTAAATGCTGTTCGTTCAGAGAAAATCACTTTCCCTTGAAAGTGCCTTAAGCTACTTACAAGCATTCACCAGCAACTCACATGCGTTTCTCTGAAAGAGAAGCAGTCTGTTCCAACACTTCAATTCAGTGTGCGAAGTGAATGCAGTGTTGCTTCACATTCTAAATGTTGTACTCTCAGAGAAAATCACTTTCCTTTCAATGTACCTTAAGCTGATTATAAGCATTCACAAGAAACTCACATGCATTTCTCTGAAAGAGAAGCAGTCTGTTCCAACACTTCAATTCACTGTGCAAAGTGAATGGAGTTTTTCTTCAGTTTGTAATGCT
The DNA here is from genome assembly GCF_982192425.1 of Myodes glareolus. Classification (NCBI taxonomy): domain Eukaryota; kingdom Metazoa; phylum Chordata; class Mammalia; order Rodentia; family Cricetidae; genus Myodes; species Myodes glareolus. The sequence continues at coordinate 69,325 of NW_028263265.1, forward strand.
GTACTTTCAGAAAAAATCACTATCCTTTGAAAGTGCCTTCAGCTGCTTACAAGCATTCACCAGCAACTCACATGAGTTTCTCTGAAAGAGAAGCAGTCTGTTCCAACACTTCAATTCACTGTGCGAAGTGAATGGAGTGTTGATTCAATTTCTAAATGCTGTAGTTACAGAGATAATCACTTTCTATTGAAACTGCCTTAAGCTACTTACAAGCATTCACCAGCAAATCACATGCGTTTTTCTGAAAGAGAAGCAGTCTGTTCCAACACTTCAATTCACTGTGCAAAGTGAATGTAGTGTTGCATCACTTTCTAAATGCTGTACTTTCAGAGAAAATCACTTTCCTTTGAAAGTGCCTTAAGCTACTTACAAGCATTCAACAGCAACTCACATGAGTTTATCTGAAAGAGAAGCAGTCTGTTCCAACACTTCAATTCACTGTGCGAAGTGAATGGAGTGTTGCTTCACTTTCTAAATGCTGTCCTTTCAGAGAAAATCACTTTCCTTTGAAAGTGCCTTAAGCTAACTATAAGCATTCACAAGAAATTCACATGCATTTTTCTGAAAGAGAATCAGTCTGTTCCAACACTTCAGTTCACTGTCCGAAGTGAATGGAGTGTTTCTTCACTTTCTAAATGCTGTACTTTCAGAGAAAATCACTTTCCTTGGAAAGTGCCTTCAGGTACTTACAAGCATTCACCAGCAACTCACATGAGTTTCTCTGAAAGAGAAGTAGTCTGTTCCAACACTTCAATTCACTGTGCGAAGTGAATGGAGTGTTGCTTCACTTTCTAAATGCTGTACTTTCAGAGAAAATCACTTTCCTTTGAAAGTGCCTTAAGCTACTTACAATCATTCCCCAGCAACTCACATGCATTTCTCTGAAAGAGAAGCAGTCTGTTACAACACTTCTATTCACTGTGCGAAGTGAATGGAGTGTTTCTTCACTTTCTAAATGCTGTAGTTACAGAGATAATCACTTTCCTTTGAAAGTGCCTTAAGCTACTTACAAGCATTCCACAGAAATTCACATGTGTTTCTCTGAAAGAGAAGCAGTCTGTTCCAACACTTCAATTCACTGTGCGAAGTGAATGGAGTGTTGCTTCACTTTCTAAATGCTGTACTTTCAGAGAAAATCACTTTACTTTGAAAGTGCCTCAAGGTACTTACAAGCATTCACCAGCAACTCACATGAGTTTCTCTGAAAGAGAAGCAGTCTGTTCCAACACTTCAATTCACTGTGCGAAGTGAATGGAGGGTTGCTTCACTTTCAAAATTATGTACTTTCAGAGAAAATCACTTTCCTTTTATAGTGCCTTAAGCTACTTACAAGCATTCACTAGCAACTCACATGCATTTCTCTGAAAGTGAAGCAGTCTCTTCCAACATTTCAATTCACTGTGGGAAGTGAATGGAGTGTTGCTTCACTTTATAAATGCTGTCCTTTCAGAGAAAATCACTTTCCTTTGAAAGTGCCTAAAGCTAACTATAAGAATTCACGAGCAACTCAGAATCATTTTTCAGAAAGAGAAGCAGGCTTTTCCAACACTTCAATTCACTGTGCGAAGTGAATGTGTTGTTTTTTCACTTTCTAAATGCTGTACTTTCAGAGAAAATCACTTTCCTTTGAAAGTGCCTAAAGCTAATTGTAAGCATTCACCAGCAACTCACATGAGTTTCACTGAAAGAGAAGCAGTCTGTTCCAACACTTCAATTCACTGTGCAAAGTGAATGCAGTTGCTTCACTTTCTAAATGCTATACTTTCAGAGAAAATCACGTTCCTTTGAAACTGCCTTAAGCTACTTACAAGCATTCACCAGCAACTCACATGAGTTTCTCTGAAAGAGAAGCAGTCTGTTCCAACACTTCAATTCACTGTGCGAAGTGAATGTGTTGTTGTTTCACTTTCTACATGCTGTACTTCAGAGAAAATCGCTTTCCTTTTAAAGTGCCTTAATCTAATTACAAGCATTCACAAGAAGCTCACATGCATTTCTCTGAGGAAAAGAAGTCTGATACAACACTTCAATTACTCTGCGAAGTGAATGGATTGTTGCTTCATTTTCTAAATGCTGTACTTTCAGAGAAAATCACTTTCCTTTGAAAGTGCCTTAAGCTACTTACAAGCATTGACCAGCAAAACACATGAGTTTCTCTGAAAGAGAGGCAGTCTGTTCCAACACTTCATTTCACTGTGCGAAATGAATGGAGTGTTGCTTCACTTTCTAAATGCTGTACTTTCAGAGAAAATCACTTTATTTTGAAACTGCCTTAAGCTACTTACAAGTATTCACCAGCAACTCACATGCATTTCTCTGAAAGAGAAGCAGTCTGTTCCAACACTTCAATTCACTGGGCGAAGGGAATGAAGTGTTGCTTCACTTTCTAAATGCTGTACTTTCAGAGAAAATCACGTTCCTTTGAAACTGTCTTAAGCTACTTGCAAGCATTAACCAGCAACTCACAATCATTTTTCTGAAAGAGAAGCAGTCTGTTCCAACAGTTCAATTCACTGTGCGAAGTGAATGGAGGGTTGCTTCACTTTCAAAATTCTCTACTTTCAGAGAAAATCACTTTCCTTTCAACGTGCCTTCAGCTACTTACAAGCATTTACCAGCAACTCACATGCATTTCTCTGAAAGAGAAGCAGTCTGTTCCAACACTTCAATTCACTGGGCGAAGGGAATGAAGTGTTGCTTCACTTTCTAAATGCTGTACTTTCAGAGAAAATCACGTTCCTTTGAAACTGTCTTAAGCTACTTGCAAGCATTAACCAGCAACTCACAATCATTTTTCTGAAAGAGAAGCAGTCTGTTCCAACAGTTCAATTCACTGTGCGAAGTGAATGGAGGGTTGCTTCACTTTCAAAATGCTGTACTTTCAGAGAAAATCACTTTCCTTTTATAGTGCCTTAAGCTACTTACAAGCATTCACTAGCAACTCACATGCATTTCTCTGAAAGTGAAGCAGTCTCTTCCAACATTTCAATTCACTGTGGGAAGTGAATGGAGTGTTGCTTCACTTTATAAATGCTGTCATTTCAGAGAAAATCACTTTCCTTTGAAAGTGCCTAAAGCTAACTATAAGAATTCACGAGCAACTCAGAATCATTTTTCAGAAAGAGAAGCAGGCTTTTCCAACACTTCAATTCACTGTGCGAAGTGAATGTGTTGTTTTTTCACTTTCTAAATGCTGTACTTTCAGAGAAAATCACTTTACTTTGAAAGTGCCTCAAGGTACTTACAAGCATTCACCAGCAACTCACATGAGTTTCTCTGAAAGAGAAGCAGTCTGTTCCAACACTTCAATTCACTGTGCGAAGTGAATGGAGGGTTGCTTCACTTTCAAAATTATGTACTTTCAGAGAAAATCACTTTCCTTTTATAGTGCCTTAAGCTACTTACAAGCATTCACTAGCAACTCACATGCATTTCTCTGAAAGTGAAGCAGTCTCTTCCAACATTTCAATTCACTGTGGGAAGTGAATGGAGTGTTGCTTCACTTTATAAATGCTGTCCTTTCAGAGAAAATCACTTTCCTTTGTAAGTGCCTAAAGCTAACTATAAGAATTCACGAGCAACTCAGAATCATTTTTCAGAAAGAGAAGCAGGCTTTTCCAACACTTCAATTCACTGTGCGAAGTGAATGTGTTGTTTTTTCACTTTCTAAATGCTGTACTTTCAGAGAAAATCACTTTCCTTTGAAAGTGCCTAAAGCTAATTGTAAGCATTCACCAGCAACTCACATGAGTTTCACTGAAAGAGAAGCAGTCTGTTCCAACACTTCAATTCACTGTGCAAAGTGAATGCAGTTGCTTCACTTTCTAAATGCTATACTTTCAGAGAAAATCACGTTCCTTTGAAACTGCCTTAAGCTACTTACAAGCATTCACCAGCAACTCACATGAGTTTCTCTGAAAGAGAAGCAGTCTGTTCCAACACTTCAATTCACTGTGCGAAGTGAATGTGTTGTTGTTTCACTTTCTACATGCTGTACTTCAGAGAAAATCGCTTTCCTTTTAAAGTGCCTTAATCTAATTACAAGCATTCACAAGAAGCTCACATGCATTTCTCTGAGGAAAAGCAGTCTGATACAACACTTCAATTACTCTGCGAAGTGAATGGATTGTTGCTTCATTTTCTAAATGCTGTACTTTCAGAGAAAATCACTTTCCTTTGAAAGTGCCTTAAGCTACTTACAAGCATTGACCAGCAAAACACATGAGTTTCTCTGAAAGAGAGGCAGTCTGTTCCAACACTTCATTTCACTGTGCGAAATGAATGGAGTGTTGCTTCACTTTCTAAATGCTGTACTTTCAGAGAAAATCACTTTATTTTGAAACTGCCTTAAGCTACTTACAAGTATTCACCAGCAACTCACATGCATTTCTCTGAAAGAGAAGCAGTCTGTTCCAACACTTCAATTCACTGGGCGAAGGGAATGAAGTGTTGCTTCACTTTCTAAATGCTGTACTTTCAGAGAAAATCACGTTCCTTTGAAACTGTCTTAAGCTACTTGCAAGCATTAACCAGCAACTCACAATCATTTTTCTGAAAGAGAAGCAGTCTGTTCCAACAGTTCAATTCACTGTGCGAAGTGAATGGAGGGTTGCTTCACTTTCAAAATTCTCTACTTTCAGAGAAAATCACTTTCCTTTCAACGTGCCTTCAGCTACTTACAAGCATTTACCAGCAACTCACATGCATTTCTCTGAAAGAGAAGCAGTCTGTTCCAACACTTCAATTCACTGGGCGAAGGGAATGAAGTGTTGCTTCACTTTCTAAATGCTGTACTTTCAGAGAAAATCACGTTCCTTTGAAACTGTCTTAAGCTACTTGCAAGCATTAACCAGCAACTCACAATCATTTTTCTGAAAGAGAAGCAGTCTGTTCCAACAGTTCAATTCACTGTGCGAAGTGAATGGAGGGTTGCTTCACTTTCAAAATGCTGTACTTTCAGAGAAAATCACTTTCCTTTTATAGTGCCTTAAGCTACTTACAAGCATTCACTAGCAACTCACATGCATTTCTCTGAAAGTGAAGCAGTCTCTTCCAACATTTCAATTCACTGTGGGAAGTGAATGGAGTGTTGCTTCACTTTATAAATGCTGTCCTTTCAGAGAAAATCACTTTCCTTTGAAAGTGCCTAAAGCTAACTATAAGAATTCACGAGCAACTCAGAATCATTTTTCAGAAAGAGAAGCAGGCTTTTCCAACACTTCAATTCACTGTGCGAAGTGAATGTGTTGTTTTTTCACTTTCTAAATGCTGTACTTTCAGAGAAAATCACTTTCCTTTGAAAGTGCCTAAAGCTAATTGTAAGCATTCACCAGCAACTCACATGAGTTTCACTGAAAGAGAAGCAGTCTGTTCCAACACTTCAATTCACTGTGCAAAGTGAATGCAGTTGCTTCACTTTCTAAATGCTATACTTTCAGAGAAAATCACGTTCCTTTGAAACTGCCTTAAGCTACTTACAAGCATTCACCAGCAACTCACATGAGTTTCTCTGAAAGAGAAGCAGTCTGTTCCAGCACTTCAATTCACTGTGCGAAGTGAATGTGTTGTTGTTTCACTTTCTACATGCTGTACTTCAGAGAAAATCGCTTTCCTTTTAAAGTGCCTTAATCTAATTACAAGCATTCACAAGAAGCTCACATGCATTTCTCTGAGGAAAAGCAGTCTGATACAACACTTCAATTACTCTGCGAAGTGAATGGATTGTTGCTTCATTTTCTAAATGCTGTACTTTCAGAGAAAATCACTTTCCTTTGAAAGTGCCTTAAGCTACTTACAAGCATTGACCAGCAAAACACATGAGTTTCTCTGAAAGAGAGGCAGTCTGTTCCAACACTTCATTTCACTGTGCGAAATGAATGGAGTGTTGCTTCACTTTCTAAATGCTGTACTTTCAGAGAAAATCACTTTATTTTGAAACTGCCTTAAGCTACTTACAAGTATTCACCAGCAACTCACATGCATTTCTCTGAAAGAGAAGCAGTCTGTTCCAACACTTCAATTCACTGGGCGAAGGGAATGAAGTGTTGCTTCACTTTCTAAATGCTGTACTTTCAGAGAAAATCACGTTCCTTTGAAACTGTCTTAAGCTACTTGCAAGCATTAACCAGCAACTCACAATCATTTTTCTGAAAGAGAAGCAGTCTGTTCCAACAGTTCAATTCACTGTGCGAAGTGAATGGAGGGTTGCTTCACTTTCAAAATTCTCTACTTTCAGAGAAAATCACTTTCCTTTCAACGTGCCTTCAGCTACTTACAAGCATTTACCAGCAACTCACATGCATTTCTCTGAAAGAGAGGAAGTCTGTTCCAACACTTCAATTCACTGTGCGAAGGGAATGGAGTGTTGCTTCACTTTCTAAATGCTGTACTTTCAGAGAAAATCACGTTCCTTTGAAACTGCCTTAAGCTACTTGAAAGCATTCACCAGCAACTCACAATCATTTTTCTGAAAGAGAAGCAGTCTGTTCCAACAGTTCAATTTACTTTGCGAAGTGAATGGAGTGTTGCTTCACTTTCAAAATGCTGTACTTTCAGAGAAAATCACTTTCCTTTCAACGTGCCTTAAGCTACTTACAAGCATTCACCAGCAACTCACATGCATTTCTCTGAAAGAGAAGCAGTCTGTTCCAGCATTTCAATTCACTGTGCGAAGTGAATGGAGTATTGCTTTACGTTCTAAATGCTGTCCTTTCAGAGAAAATCACTTTCCCTTGAAAGTGCCTTAAGCTAATTATAAGCATTCACAAGAAACTCACATGCATTTCTCTGAAAGAGAAGCAGTCTGTTCCATCACTTCAATTCACTGTGCAAAGTGAATGGAGTGTTGCTTCACTTTCTAAATGCTGTACTTTCAGAGAAAATCACTTTCCTTTGAAAGTGCCTTAAGCTACTTCAAGCATTTACCAGCAATTCACATGAGTTTCTCTGAAAGAGAAGCAGTCTGTTCCAACACTTCAATTCACTGTGCGAGTGATTGGAGTGTTGCTTCACTTTTTAAATGCTGTACTTTCAGGGAAAATCACTTTCCTTTCAAAGTACCTTCAGCTAAAAACAAGCATTCACCAGCAAATCACATGAGTTTCTCTGAAAGAGAAGCAGTCTGTTCCAACACTTCAATTCACTGTGCGAAGTGAATGTGTTGTTGTTTCACTTTCTAAATGCTGTACTTTCAGAGAAAATCACTTTCCTTTGAAAGTGCCTTAAGTTACTTACAAGCATTCTCCAGCAACTCACATGCATTTCTCTGAAAGAGAAGCAGTCTGTTCCAACATTGCAATTCACTCTGCGAAGTGAATGGAGAGTTGATTCACTTTCTCAATGCTGTCCTTTCAGAGAAAATCACTTTCCTTTGAAAGTGCCTTAAGCTACTTACATGCATTCACCAGCAATTCACATGCATTTCTTTGAAAGAGAAGCAGTCTGTTCCAAAACTTCAATTCACTGTGTGAAGTGAATGGAGTGTTGCTTCACTTTCTAAATGATGTACTTTGAAAGAAAATCACTTTCCTTTGAAACTGCCTTAAGCTACATACAAGCATTCACCAGAAACTTACATGCCTTTCTCTGAAAGAGAAGCAATCGGTTCCAACACTTCAATTCACTGTGAGAAGTGAATGGAGTGTTGCTTCGCTTTCTAAATGCTTTACTTTCAGAGAAAATCACTTTTTTATAAGTGCCTTAAGCTACTTACAAGCATTCACGAGCAACTCAGAATCATTTTTCTGAAAGAGAAGCAGTCTGTTCCAAAACTTCAATTCACTGTGTGAAGTGAATGGAGTGTTGCTTCACTTTTTAAATGCTGTACTTTCAGAGAAAATCTCTTTCCTTTGAAAGTGCCTTAAGCTACTTCCAAGCATTCACTAGCAACTCACATGCATTTCTCTGAAAGAGAAGCAGTCTGTTCCAACATTTCAATTCACTGTCGGAAGTGAATGGAGTGTTGCTTCACTTTCTAAATGCCGTACTTTCAGAGAAAATCACTTTCTTTTGAAAGTGCCTAAAGCTAACTATAAGCATTCACCAGCAACTCACATGAGTTTCTCTGAAAGAGAAGCAGTCTGTTCCAACACTTAAATTCACTGTGCAAAGTGAATGGAGTTGCTTCACTTTCTAAATGCTGTACTTTCAGAGAAAATCATTTTTCTTTGAAACTGCCTTAAGTTACTTACAAGCATTCACCAGCAACTCACATGAGTTTCTCTGAAAGAGAAGCAGTCTGATCCAACACCTCAATTCACTGTGCGAAGTGAATGGAGTGTTGCTTCACTATTTAAATGCTGTACTTTCAGGGAAAATCACTTTCCTTTCAACATATCTTACGCTACAAACAAGCATTCACCAGCTACTCACATGAGTTTCTCTGAAAGAGAAGCAGTCTGTTCCAACACTTCAGTTCACTGTGCGAAGTGAATGTGTTGTTGTTTCACTTTCTAAATGCTGTACTTTCAGAGAAAATCACTTTACTTTGAAAGTGCCCTAAGCTACTTACAAGCATTGACCATCAACTGACCTGAGTTTCTCTGAAAGAGAGGCAGTCTGTTCCAACATTTCAATTCACTGTGCGAAGTGAATGGAGTGTTGCTTCACTTTCTAAATGCTGTACTTTCAGAGAAAATCACTGTCCTTTGAATGTGCCTTAAGGTACTTAGAAGCATTCACAAGCAACTCACATGCGTTTCTCTGAAAGAGAAGCAGGCTGTTCCAACACTTCAATTCACTGTGCGAAGTGAATGGAGTGTTGCGTCACTTTCTAAATGCTGTACTCTCTGAGAAAATCACTTTCCCTTCAATGTACCTTAAGGTACAAGCATTCACCAGTAACTCACATGAGTTTCTCTGAAAGAGAAGCAGTCTGTTCCAACACTTCAATTCACTGTGCGAAGTGAATGGAGTGTTGCTTCACTTTCTAAATGCTGTACTTTCAAGAAAATCCCTTTCCTTTCAAAGTACCTTAAGCTACTTACAAGCATTCAGCAGCAACTCAGATGAGTTTCTCTGAAAGAGAAGCAGTTTGTTCCAACACTTCAATTCACTGTGCGATGTGAATGGAGTGTTGCTTCACATTCTAAATGCTGTACTTTCAGAGAAAATCACTTTCCTTTGAAACTGCCTTAAGCTACTTACAATCATTCACCAGCAACTCACATGCATTTCTCTGAAAGAAAAGCAGTCTGTTCCAACACTTCAGTTCACTGTGCGAAGTGAATGGAGTGTTGCTTCACTTTCTAAATGCTGTTCGTTCAGAGAAAATCACTTTCCCTTGAAAGTGCCTTAAGCTACTTACAAGCATTCACCAGCAACTCACATGCATTTCTCTGAAAGAGAAGCAGTCTGTTCCAACACTTCAATTCAGTGTGCGAAGTGAATGCAGTGTTGCTTCACATTCTAAATGTTGTACTCTCAGAGAAAATCACTTTCCTTTCAATGTACCTTAAGCTACTTACAAGCATTCACCAGCAACTCACATGAGTTTCTCTGAAAGAGAAGCAGTCTGTTCCAACACTTCAATTCACTGTGCGAAGTGAATGGAGTGTTGCTTCACTTTCTAAATGCTGTACTTTCAGAGAAAATCACTTTCCTTTGAAACTACCTTCAGCTACATACAAGCAATCACCAGCAACTCACATGAGTTTTCTGCAAGAGAAGCAGTCTGTTCCAACTCTTCAATTCACTGTGCGAAGTGAATGGAGTGTTGCTTCACTTTCTCAATGCTGTACTTTCAGAGTAAATCACTTTCCTTTGAAACTGCCTTAAGCTACTTACGAGCATTCACCAGCAACTCACATGCATTTCTCTGAAAGAGAAGCAGTGTGTTCCAACACTTCAATTCACTGTGCGAAGTGAATGGAGTGTTGCTTCACTTTCTAAATGCTGTACTTTCAGAGAAAATTACTTTCCTTTGAAAGTGCTTTAAGCTAATTATAAGCATTCACAAGAAACTCACATGCATTTCTCTGAAAGAGAAGCAGTCTGTTCCAACACTTCAATTCACTGTGCGAAGTGAATGGAGTATTGCTTCACTTTCTAAATGCTGTACTTTCAGAGAAAATCACTTTCTTATGAAACTACCTTCACCTACATACAAGCATTCACCAGCAACTCACATGAGTTTCTCTGAAAGAGAAGCAGTCTGTTCCAACACTTCAATTCACTGTGCAAAATGAATGGAGTGTGGCTTCACTTTCTAAATGCTGTACTTTCAGAGAAAATCACTTTCCTTTGAAACTGCCTTAAGCTACTTACAAGCATTCACCAGCAACTCACATGAGTTTCTCTGAAAGAGAAGCAGTCTGTTCCAACACTTCAATTCACTGTGCGAAGTGTATGGAGTGTTGCGTTACTTTCTAAATGCTGTACTTTCAGAGAAAATCACTTTCCTTTCAAAGTACCTTAAGCTGCATACAAGCATTCACCAGCCACTCACATGAGTTTCTCTGAAAGAGAAGCAGTCTGTTCCAACACTTCAATTCACTGTGCGTAGTGAATGAAGTGTTGCTTCACTTTCTAAATGCTGTAATTTCAGAGAAAATCACTTTCCTTTTAAAATCCCTTAAGCTACTTCCTAGCATTCACCAGAAACTCTCATGAGTTTCTCTGAAAGAGAAGCAGTCTGCTCCAACACCTCAATTCACTGTGCGAAGTGAATGGAGTGTTGCGTTACTTTCTAAATGCTGTACTTTCAGAGAAAATCACTTTCCTTTCAAAGTACCTTAAGCTACTTACAAGCATTCCCCAGCAACTCACATGAGTTTCTCTGAAAGAGAAGCAGTAGGTTCCACATTTCAATTCAATGTGCGAAGTGAATGTGTTGTTGTTTCACATTCTAAATGCTGTAATTTCAGAGAAAATCACTTTCCTTTGAAACTGCCTTAAGCTACTTACAAGCATTTAGAAGAAACTCACATTCGTTTCTCTGAAAGAGAAGCAGTCTGTTCCAACACTTCAATTCACTGTGCGAAGTGAATGGAGTGTTGCTTCACTTTCTAATTGCTGTACTTTCAGAGAAAATCACTTCCCTTTGAAAGTGCCTTAAACTACTTACAAGCATTCACCAGCAACTCACATGAGTTTCTCTGAAATAGAAGCAGTCTGTTCCAACACTTCAATTCACTGTGCGAAGTGAATGGAGTGTTGCTTCACTTTCTCAATGCTGTACTTTCAGAAAAAATCACTTTCCTTTGAAAATGCCTTATGCTACTTACGAGCATTCACCAGCAACTCACATGAATTTCTCTGAAAGAGAAGCAGTCTGTTCCAACACTTCAATTCACTGTGCGAAGTGAATGGAGTGTTGCTTCACTTTCTAAATGCTGTACTTTCAGAGAAAATCACTTTCCTTTGAAAGTGCTTTAAGCTAATTATAAGCATTGACAAGAAACTCACATGAGTTTCTCTGAAAGAGAAGCAGTCTGTTCCAACACTTCAATTCACTGTGCGAAGTGAATGGAGTGTTACTTCACTTTCTAAATGCGATAGTTACAGAGATAATCACTTTTTTTGAAACTCCGTTAAACTACTTACAAGCATTTAGAAGAAACTCACATTCGTTTTTCTGAAAGAGAAGCAGTCTGTCCCAACATTTCAATTCACAGTGCAAAGAGTAGGGAGTGTTGCTTCACTTTCTAAATGCTGTACTTTCAGAGAAAATCACTTTCTTTGAAAGTGCCTTAAGCTACTTACAAGCATTCACCAGCAACTCACTTGAGTTTCTCTGAAAGAGAGGCAGTCTGTTCCAACACTTCAATTTACTGTGCGAAGTGATTGGAGTGTTACTTTACTTTCTAAATGCTGTAGTTACAGAGAAAATCACTTTCCTTTGAAACTGCCTTAAACTACTTACAAGCATTCACCAGCAACTCACATGAGTTTCTCTGAAAGAGAAGCAGTCTGTTCCAACACTTCAATTCACTGTGCGAAGTGAATGGAGTGTTGATTCACTTTCTAAATGCTGTACTTTCAGAGAAAATCACTTTCCTTTCAAAGTACCTTAAGCTACTTACAAGCATTCACCAGCAACTAACGAGTTTTATGAGAGAAGCAGTCTGTTCCAACATTTCAATTTACAGTGCGAAGTGAATGTGATGTTGTTTCACTTTCTAAATGCTGTACTTTCAGAGAAAATCACTTTCCTTTCAAAGTACCTTAAGCTACTTACAAGCATTCACCAGCAACTCACATGAGTTTCTCTGAAAGAGAAGCAGTCTGTTCCAACACTTCAGTTCACTGTGCGAAGTGAATGGAGTGTTGCTTCACTTTGTAAATGCTGTACTTTCAGAGAAAATCACTTTCCTTTGAAACTACCTTCAGCTACATACAAGCATTCACCAGCAACTCACATGAGTTTCTCTGAAAGAGAAGCAGTCTGTTCCAACACTTCAATTCACTGTGCAAAGTGAATGGAGTGTTGCTTCACTTTCTAAATGCTGTACATTCAGAGAAAATCACTTTCCTTTCAAACTGCCTTAAGCTACTTAAAGCATTCAGCAGCAACTCACATGAGTTTCTCTGAAAGAGAAACAGTCTGTTCCAACACTTCAATTCACTATGCGAACTGAATGGAGTGTTGCTTCAAGTTCTAAATGCTGTACTTTCAGAGAAAAGCACTTTCCTTTGAAACTGCCTTAAGCTACTTACAAGCATTCACCAGCAACTCACATTAGATTCTCTGAAAGAGAAGCAGTCTGTTCCAACACTTCAATTCATTGTGCAAAGTGAATGGAGTGTTGCGTTATTTTCTAAATGCTGTACTTTCAGAGAAAATCACTTTCCTTTCAAAGTACCTTAAGCTACTTACAAGCATTGACCAGCAACTCACATGTTTCTCTGAAAGAGAGGCAGTCTGTTCCAACACTTCAATTCACTGTGCGAAGTGAATGGAGTGTTGCTTCACTTTCTAAATGCTGTACTTTCAGAGAAAATCACTTTCCTTTGAAACTGCCTTAATCTACTTACAAGCATTCACGAGCAACTCAGAATCATTTCTCTGAAAGAGAAGCAGTCTGTTCCAACACTTCAATTCACTGTGCGAAGTGAATGTGTTGTTGTTTCACATTCTAAATGCTGTACTTTCAGAGAAAATCACTTTCCTTTGAAACTGCCTTAAGCTACTTACAAGCATTCACCAGCAACTCACATGAGTTTCTCTGAAAGAGAAGCTGTCTGTTCCAACACTTCAATTCACTGTGCGAAGTGAATGTGTTGTTGTTTCACTTTCTAAGTTCTGTACTTTGAGAGAAAATCCCTTTCTTTTGAAACTGTCTTAAGCTACTTACAAGCATTCACCAGCAAATCGCATGCGTTTCTCTGAAAGAGAAGCAGTCTGTTCCAACACTTCAATTCACTGTGCGAAGTGAATGGAGTGTTGCTTCACTTTCTAATTGCTGTACTTTCAGAGAAAATCACTTTCCTTTGAAACTGCCTTAAACTACTTACAAGCATTCACCAGCAACTCACATGAGTTTCTCTGAAAGAGAAGCAGTCTGTTCCAACACTTCAATTCACTGTGCGAAGTGAATGGAGTGTTGATTCACTTTCTAAATGCTGTACTTTCAGAGAAAATCACTTTCCTTTCAAAGTACCTTAAGCTACTTACAAGCATTCACCAGCAACTAACGAGTTTTATGAGAGAAGCAGTCTGTTCCAACATTTCAATTTACAGTGCGAAGTGAATGTGATGTTGTTTCACTTTCTAAATGCTGTACTTTCAGAGAAAATCACTTTCCTTTGAAACTGCCTTAAGCTACTTACAAGCATTCACCAGCAAATCACAAGCGTTTCTCTGACAGAGAAGCAGTCTGTTCAAACACTTCAATTCTCTGTGCGAAGTGAATGGAGTGTTGCTTCACTTTCTAAATGCTGTACTTTCAGAGAAAATCACTTTCCTTTCAAAGTACCTTAAGCTACTTACAAGCATTCGGCAGCAACTCACATGAGTTTCTCTGAAAGAGAAGCAGTATGTTCCAACACTTCAATTCACTGTGCGAAGTGAATGTGTTTTTGTTTCACTTTCAAAATGCAATACTTTCAGAGAAAATCACTTTCTTTTGAAACTGCCTTAAGCTACTTAAAAGCATTCACCAGCAACTCACATGCATTTCTCTGAAAGAGAAGCATTCTGTTCCAACACTTCAATTCACTGTGCGATGTAAATGGAGTGTTGTTTCACATTCTAAATGCTGTACTTTCAGAGAAAATCACTTTCTTTGAAACTGCCTTAAGCTACTTACAAGCATTCACCAGCAACTCACATGAGTTTCTCTGAAATAGAAGAGTCTGTTCCAACACTTCAATTCACTGTGCGAAGTGAATGGAGTGTTTCTTCACTTTCTCAATGCTGTACTTTCAGAGAAAATCACTTTCCTTTGAAAATGCCTTAAGCTACGTACGAGCATTCACCAGCAACTCACATGCATTTCTCTGAAAGAGAAGCAGTCTGTTCCAACACTTCAATTCACTGTGCGGAGTGAATGGATTGTTGCTTCACTTTCTAAATGCTGTACTTTCAGAGAAAATCACTTTCCTTTGATAGTGCTTTAAGCTAATTATAAGCATTGACAAGAAACTCACATGCATTTCTCTGAAAGAGAAGCAGTCTGTTCCAACACTTCAATTCACTGTGCGAAGTGAATGGAGTGTTACTTCACTTTCTAAATGCGATAGTTACAGAGATAATCACTTTTTTTGAAACTCCGTTAAACTACTTACAAGCATTTAGAAGAAACTCACATTCGTTTTTCTGAAAGAGAAGCAGTCTGTCCCAACATTTCAATTCACAGTGCAAAGAGTAGGGAGTGTTGCTTCACTTTCTAAATGCTGTACTTTCAGAGAAAATCACTTTCTTTGAACGTGCCTTAAGCTACTTACAAGCATTCACCAGCAACTCACTTGAGTTTCTCTGAAAGAGAGGCAGTCTGTTCCAACACTTCAATTTACTGTGCGAAGTGATTGGAGTGTTACTTTACTTTCTAAATGCTGTAGTTACAGAGAAAATCACTTTCCTTTGAAACTGCCTTAAACTACTTACAAGCATTCACCAGCAACTCACATGAGTTTCTCTGAAAGAGAAGCAGTCTGTTCCAACACTTCAATTCACTGTGCGAAGTGAATGGAGTGTTGATTCACTTTCTAAATGCTGTACTTTCAGAGAAAATCACTTTCCTTTCAAAGTACCTTAAGCTACTTACAAGCATTCACCAGCAACTCACGAGTTTTATGAGAGAAGCAGTCTGTTCCAACATTTCAATTTACAGTGCGAAGTGAATGTGATGTTGTTTCACTTTCTAAATGCTGTACTTTCAGAGAAAATCACTTTCCTTTCAAAGTACCTTAAGCTACTTACAAGCATTCACCAGCAACTCACATGAGTTTCTCTGAAAGAGAAGCAGTCTGTTCCAACACTTCAGTTCACTGTGCGAAGTGAATGGAGTGTTGCTTCACTTTGTAAATGCTGTACTTTCAGAGAAAATCACTTTCCTTTGAAACTACCTTCAGCTACATACAAGCATTCACCAGCAACTCACATGAGTTTCTCTGAAAGAGAAGCAGTCTGTTCCAACACTTCAATTCACTGTGCAAAGTGAATGGAGTGTTGCTTCACTTTCTAAATGCTGTACATTCAGAGAAAATCACTTTCCTTTCAAACTGCCTTAAGCTACTTAAAGCATTCAGCAGCAACTCACATGAGTTTCTCTGAAAGAGAAACAGTCTGTTCCAACACTTCAATTCACTATGCGAACTGAATGGAGTGTTGCTTCAAGTTCTAAATGCTGTACTTTCAGAGAAAAGCACTTTCCTTTGAAACTGCCTTAAGCTACTTACAAGCATTCACCAGCAACTCACATTAGATTCTCTGAAAGAGAAGCAGTCTGTTCCAACACTTCAATTCATTGTGCGAAGTGAATGGAGTGTTGCGTTATTTTCTAAATGCTGTACTTTCAGAGAAAATCACTTTCCTTTCAAAGTACCTTAAGCTACTTACAAGCATTGACCAGCAACTCACATGTTTCTCTGAAAGAGAGGCAGTCTGTTCCAACACTTCAATTCACTGTGCGAAGTGAATGGAGTGTTGCTTCACTTTCTAAATGCTGTACTTTCAGAGAAAATCACTTTCCTTTGAAACTGCCTTAAGCTACTTACAAGCATTCACGAGCAACTCAGAATCATTTCTCTGAAAGAGAAGCAGTCTGTTCCAACACTTCAATTCACTGTGCGAAGTGAATGTGTTGTTGTTTCACGTTCTAAATGCTGTACTTTCAGAGAAAATCACTTTCCTTTGAAACTGCCTTAAGCTACTTACAAGCATTCACCAGCAACTCACATGAGTTTCTCTGAAAGAGAAGCAGTCTGTTCCAACACTTCAATTCACTGTGCGAAGTGAATGTGTTGTTGTTTCACTTTCTAAGTTCTGTACTTTGAGAGAAAATCCCTTTCTTTTGAAACTGTCTTAAGCTACTTACAAGCATTCACCAGCAAATCGCATGCGTTTCTCTGAAAGAGAAGCAGTCTGTTCCAACACTTCAATTCACTGTGCGAAGT
The DNA here is from genome assembly GCF_982192425.1 of Myodes glareolus. Classification (NCBI taxonomy): domain Eukaryota; kingdom Metazoa; phylum Chordata; class Mammalia; order Rodentia; family Cricetidae; genus Myodes; species Myodes glareolus. The sequence goes on from NW_028263265.1 coordinate 85,879, forward strand.
GAATGGAGTGTTGCTTCACTTTCTAATTGCTGTACTTTCAGAGAAAATCACTTTCCTTTGAAACTGCCTTAAACTACTTACAAGCATTCACCAGCAACTCACATGAGTTTCTCTGAAAGAGAAGCAGTCTGTTCCAACACTTCAATTCACTGTGCGAAGTGAATGGAGTGTTGATTCACTTTCTAAATGCTGTACTTTCAGAGAAAATCACTTTCCTTTCAAAGTACCTTAAGCTACTTACAAGCATTCACCAGCAACTAACGAGTTTTATGAGAGAAGCAGTCTGTTCCAACATTTCAATTTACATTGCGAAGTGAATGTGATGTTGTTTCACTTTCTAAATGCTGTACTTTCAGAGAAAATCACTTTCCTTTGAAACTGCCTTAAGCTACTTACAAGCATTCACCAGCAAATCACAAGCGTTTCTCTGACAGAGAAGCAGTCTGTTCAAACACTTCAATTCTCTGTGCGAAGTGAATGGAGTGTTGCTTCACTTTCTAAATGCTGTACTTTCAGAGAAAATCACTTTCCTTTCAAAGTACCTTAAGCTACTTACAAGCATTCGGCAGCAACTCACATGAGTTTCTCTGAAAGAGAAGCAGTATGTTCCAACACTTCAATTCACTGTGCGAAGTGAATGTGTTTTTGTTTCACTTTCAAAATGCAATACTTTCAGAGAAAATCACTTTCTTTTGAAACTGCCTTAAGCTACTTAAAAGCATTCACCAGCAACTCACATGCATTTCTCTGAAAGAGAAGCATTCTGTTCCAACACTTCAATTCACTGTGCGATGTAAATGGAGTGTTGTTTCACATTCTAAATGCTGTACTTTCAGAGAAAATCACTTTCTTTGAAACTGCCTTAAGCTACTTACAAGCATTCACCAGCAACTCACATGAGTTTCTCTGAAATAGAAGAGTCTGTTCCAACACTTCAATTCACTGTGCGAAGTGAATGGAGTGTTGCTTCACTTTCTCAATGCTGTACTTTCAGAGAAAATCACTTTCCTTTGAAAATGCCTTAAGCTACGTACGAGCATTCACCAGCAACTCACATGCATTTCTCTGAAAGAGAAGCAGTCTGTTCCAACACTTCAATTCACTGTGCGGAGTGAATGGATTGTTGCTTCACTTTGTAATGCTGTACTTTCAGAGAAAATCACTTTCCTTTGAAAATGCCTTCAGCTACTTACAAGCATTCACAAGCAACTCACATGTGTTTCTCTGAAACAGAAGCAGTCTGTTCCAACACTTCAATTCACTGTGCAAAGTGAATGGAGTGTTGCTTCACTTTGTAATGCTGTACTTTCAGAGAAAATCACTTTCCTTTGAAAGTGCCTTAAGGTATTTACAAGCATGCACCAGCAACTCACATGAGTTTCTCTGAAAGAGAAGCAGTCTGGTCCAACACTTCAATTCACTGTGCGATGTGAATGTGTTGTTGTTTCACGTTCTAAATGCTGTACTTTCAGAGAAAATCACTTTTCTTTGAAACTGCTTAAGCTACTTACAAGCATTCCCCAGCAAATCGCATGCGTTTCTCTGAAAGAGAAGCAGTCTGTTCCAACACTTCAATTCACTGTGCGACGTGAATGGAGTGTTGCTTAACTTGCTAATTGCTGTACTTTCAGAGAAAATCACTTCCCTTTGAAAGTGCCTTAAACTACTTACAAGCATTCACCAGCAACTCACATGAGTTTCTCTGAAAAGAAGAAGTCTGTTCCAACACTTCTATTCACTGGGCGAAGGGAATGGAGTGTTGCTTCACTTTCTAAATGCTGTACATTCAGAGAAAATTACTTTCCTTTGAAACTGCCTTAAGCTACTTACAAGCATTCACCAGGAAATCACATGCGTTTCTCTGAAAAAGAAGCAGTCTGTTAAAACACTTCAATTCACTGTGCGAAGTGAATGTGTTGTTGTTTCATTTTCTAAGTGCTGTACTTTCAGAAAAAATCACTTTCCTTTGAAACAGCCTTAAGCTACTTAAAAGCATTCACCAGCAACTCACATGCATTTCTCTGAAAGAGAGGCAGTCTGTTCCGACACTTCAATTCACTGTGCAAAGTGAATGGAGTGTTTCTTCACTTTCTAAATGCTGTACTTTCAGAGAAAATCACTTTCCTTTGAAAGTGCCTAAAGATACTTACAAGCATTCACCATCAACTCACATGAGTTTCTTGAAAGAGAAGCAGTCTGTTCCAACACTTCAATTCACTGTGCGAAGTGAATGTGTTGTTGTTTCATTTTCTAAGTGCTGTACTTTCAGAGAAAATCCCTTTCTTTTGAAACTGTATTAAGCTACTTACAAGCATTCACCAGAAAATCGCATGCGTATCTCTGAATGAGAAGCAGTCTGTTCCAACACTTCAATTCACTGTGCGAAGTGAATGGAGTGTTGCTTCACTTTCTAATTGCTGTACTTTCAGAGAAAATCACTTCCCTTTGAAAGTGCCTTAAACTAGTAACAAGCATTCACCAGCAACTCACATGAGTTTCTCTGAAATAGAAGCAGTCTGTTCCAACACTTCAATTCACTGTGCGAAGTGAATGGAGTGTTGCTTCACTTTCTCAATGCTGTACTTTCAGAGAAAATCACTTTCCTTTGAAAATTCCTTAAGCTACTTACGAGCATTCACCAGCAACTCACATGCATTTCTCTGTAAGAGAAGCAGTCTGTTCCAACACTTCAATTCACTGTGCGAAGTGAATGGAGTGTTGCTTCACTTTCTAAATGCTGTACTTTCAGAGAAAATCACTTTCCTTTGAAAGTGCTTTAAGCTAATTATAAGCATTCACCAGAAACTCACATGCATTTCTCTGAAAGAGAAACAGTCTGTTCCAACACTTCAATTCACTGTGCGAAGTGAATGGAGTGTTGCTTCACTTTCTAAATGCTGTACTTTCAGAGAAAATCACTTTCCTTTTAAAGTGCCTTAAGCTACTTCCAAGCATTCACCAGCAACTCTCATGTGTTTCTCTGAAAGAGAAGCAGTCTGTTCCAACACTTCAATTCACTGTGCGAAGTGAATGGAGTGTTACTTCACTTTATAAATGCGATAGTTACAGAGATAATCACTTTTTTTGAAACTCCGTTAAACTACTTACAAGCATTTAGAAGAAACTCACATTCGTTTTTCTGAAAGAGAAGCAGTCTATCCCAACATTTGAATTCACAGTGCAAAGAGCATGGAGTGGTGCTTCACTTTCTAAATGCTGTACTTTCAGAGAAAATCACTCTTCTTTGAAAATGCCTTAAGCTACTTACAAGCATTGACCAGCAACTCACATGTTTCTCTGAAAGAGAGACAGTCTGTTCCAACACTTCAATTCACTATGCGAAGTGAATGGAGTATTGCTTCACTTTCTAAATGCTGTACTTTCAGAGAAAATCACTTTCCTTTGAAACTGCCTTAAGCTACTTACAAGCATTCACGAGAAACTCAGAATCATTTCTCTCAAATAGAAGCAGTCTGTTCCAACACTTCAATTCAATGTGTGAAGTGAATGGAGGGTTGCTTCACTTTCAAAATACTGTACTTTCAGAGAAAATCACTTTCCTTTGAAAGTGCCTTATGCTAATAGCAAGCATTCACAAGCAACTCACATGAGTTTCTCTGAAAGAGAAGCAGTCTGTTCCAACACTCTAATTCACTGTGCGAAGTGAATGGAGTGTTGCGTTACTTTCTAAATGCTGTACTTTTAGAGAAAATCACTTTCCTTTCAAAGTACCTTAAGCTACTTACAAGCATTCACCAGCAACTCACATGAGTTTCTCTGAAAGAGAAGCAGTAAGTTCCAACACTTCAATTCACTGTGCGAAGTGAATGTGTTGTTGTTTCACGTTCTAAATGCTGTACTTTCAGAGAAAATCACTTTCCTTTGAAACTGCCTTAAGCTACTTACAAGCATTTAGAAGAAACTCACATTCGTTTCTCTGAAAGAGAAGCAGTCCGTTCCAACATTTTAATTCACTGTGCGAAGTGAATGTGTTGTTGTTTCACTTTCTAAGTGCTGTACTTTCAGAGAAAATCCCTTTCTTTTGAAACTGTCTTAAGCTACTTACAAGCATTCACCAGCAAATCGCATGAGTTTCTCTGAAGGAGAAGCAGTCTGTTCCAACACTTCAATTCACTGTGCGAAGTGAATGGAGTGTTGCTTCACTTTCTAAATGCGATAATTACAGAGATAATAACTTTTTTTGAAACTCCCTTAAACTACTTACAAGCATTTAGAAGAAACTCACATTTGTTTTTCTGAAAGAAAAGCAGTCTGTCCCAACATTTCAATTCACAGTGCAAAGAGCATGGAGTGGTGCTTCACTTTCTAAATGCTGTACTTTCAGAGAAAATCACTCTTCTTTGAAAATGCCTTAAGCTACTTACAAGCATTGACCAGCAACTCACATGTTTCTCTGAAAGAGAGGCAATCTGTTCCAACAATTCCATTCACTGTGCGAAGTGAATGTGTTGTTGTTTCACGTTCTAAATGCTGTACTTTCAGAGAAAATCACTTTCCTTTGAAACTGCCTTAAGCTACTTACAAGCATTCACGAGCAACTCAGAATCATTTCTCTGAAAGAGAAGCAGTCTGTTCCAACACTTCAATTCAATGTGCGAAGTGAATGGAGGGTTGCTTCTCTTTCAAAATACTGTACTTTCAGAGAAAATCACTTTCTTTGAAAGTGCCTTAAGCTACTTGCAAGCATTCACCAGCAACTCACATGAGTTTCTCTGAAAGAGAGGCCGTCTGTTCCAACACTTCAATTCACTGTGTGAAGTGAATGGAGTGTTTCGTTACTTTCTAAATGCTGTACTTTCAGAGAAATTCACTTTCCTTTCAAAGTGCCTTAAGCTACTTACAAGCATTCACCAGCAACTCACATGAGTTTCTCTGAAACAGAAGCAGTAGGTTCCAACACTTCCATTCACTGTGCGAAGTGAATGTGTTGTTGTTTCACGTTCTAAATGCTGTACTTTCAGAGAAAATCACTTTCCTTTGAAACTGCCTTAAGCTACTTACAAGCATTTAGAAGAAACTCACATTCGTTTCTCTGAAAGAGAAGCAGTCTGTTCCAACACTTCAATTCACTGCGCGAAGTGAATGGAGTGTTGCTTCACTTTCTAAATGCTGTACTTTCAGAGAAAATCACTTTCCTTTGAAAGTGCCTTCAGCTACTTACAAGCATTCACCAGCAACTCACATGAGTTTCTCTGAAAGAGAAGCAGTCTGTTCCAACACTTCAATTCACTGTGCAAATTGAATGGAGTGTTGCTTCACTTCGTAATGCTGTACTTTCCGAGAAAATCACTTTCCTTTGAAAGTGCCTTAAGGTACTTACAAGCAGGCACCAGCAACTCACATGAGTTTCTCTGAAAGAGAAGCAGTCTGGTCCAACACTTCAATTCACTGTGCGATGTGAATGTGTTGTTGTTTCACTTTCTAAATGCTGTACTTTCAGAGAAAATCACTTTCCTTTGATTCTGCCTTAAGCTACTTAAAAGCATTCACCAGCAACTCACATGCATTTCTCTGAAAGAGAAGCAGTCTGTTCCGACACTTCAATTCACTGTGCAAAGTGAATGGAGTGTTGTTTCACTTTCTAAATGCTGTACTTTCAGAGAAAATCCCTTTCTTTTGAAACTGTCGTAAGCTACTTACAAGCATTCACCAGCAAATCGCATGAGTTTCTCTGAAAGAGAAGCAGTCTGTTCCAGCACTTCAATTCACTGTGCGAAGTGAATGGAGTGTTGCTTCACTTTCTAAATGCTGTACTTTCAGAGAAAATCACTTTCCTTTGAAAGTGCTTTAAGCTAATTATAAGCATTCACCAGAAACTCACATGCATTTCTCTGAAAGAGAAACAGTCTGTTCCAACACTTCAATTCACTGTGCGAAGTGAATGGAGTGTTGCTTCACTTTCTAAATGCTGTACTTTCAGAGAAAATCACTTTCCTTTTAAAGTGCCTTAAGCTACTTCCAAGCATTCACCAGCAACTCTCATGTGTTTCTCTGAAAGAGAAGCAGTCTGTTCCAACACTTCAATTCACTGTGCGAAGTGAATGGAGTGTTACTTCACTTTATAAATGCGATAGTTACAGAGATAATCACTTTTTTTGAAACTCCGTTAAACTACTTACAAGCATTTAGAAGAAACTCACATTCGTTTTTCTGAAAGAGAAGCAGTCTATCCCAACATTTGAATTCACAGTGCAAAGAGCATGGAGTGGTGCTTCACTTTCTAAATGCTGTACTTTCAGAGAAAATCACTCTTCTTTGAAAATGCCTTAAGCTACTTACAAGCATTGACCAGCAACTCACATGTTTCTCTGAAAGAGAGACAGTCTGTTCCAACACTTCAATTCACTATGCGAAGTGAATGGAGTATTGCTTCACTTTCTAAATGCTGTACTTTCAGAGAAAATCACTTTCCTTTGAAACTGCCTTAAGCTACTTACAAGCATTCACGAGAAACTCAGAATCATTTCTCTCAAATAGAAGCAGTCTGTTCCAACACTTCAATTCAATGTGTGAAGTGAATGGAGGGTTGCTTCACTTTCAAAATACTGTACTTTCAGAGAAAATCACTTTCCTTTGAAAGTGCCTTATGCTAATAGCAAGCATTCACAAGCAACTCACATGAGTTTCTCTGAAAGAGAAGCAGTCTGTTCCAACACTCTAATTCACTGTGCGAAGTGAATGGAGTGTTGCGTTACTTTCTAAATGCTGTACTTTTAGAGAAAATCACTTTCCTTTCAAAGTACCTTAAGCTACTTACAAGCATTCACCAGCAACTCACATGAGTTTCTCTGAAAGAGAAGCAGTAAGTTCCAACACTTCAATTCACTGTGCGAAGTGAATGTGTTGTTGTTTCACGTTCTAAATGCTGTACTTTCAGAGAAAATCACTTTCCTTTGAAACTGCCTTAAGCTACTTACAAGCATTTAGAAGAAACTCACATTCGTTTCTCTGAAAGAGAAGCAGTCCGTTCCAACATTTTAATTCACTGTGCGAAGTGAATGTGTTGTTGTTTCACTTTCTAAGTGCTGTACTTTCAGAGAAAATCCCTTTCTTTTGAAACTGTCTTAAGCTACTTACAAGCATTCACCAGCAAATCGCATGAGTTTCTCTGAAGGAGAAGCAGTCTGTTCCAACACTTCAATTCACTGTGCGAAGTGAATGGAGTGTTGCTTCACTTTCTAAATGCGATAATTACAGAGATAATAACTTTTTTTGAAACTCCCTTAAACTACTTACAAGCATTTAGAAGAAACTCACATTTGTTTTTCTGAAAGAAAAGCAGTCTGTCCCAACATTTCAATTCACAGTGCAAAGAGCATGGAGTGGTGCTTCACTTTCTAAATGCTGTACTTTCAGAGAAAATCACTCTTCTTTGAAAATGCCTTAAGCTACTTACAAGCATTGACCAGCAACTCACATGTTTCTCTGAAAGAGAGGCAATCTGTTCCAACAATTCCATTCACTGTGCGAAGTGAATGTGTTGTTGTTTCACGTTCTAAATGCTGTACTTTCAGAGAAAATCACTTTCCTTTGAAACTGCCTTAAGCTACTTACAAGCATTCACGAGCAACTCAGAATCATTTCTCTGAAAGAGAAGCAGTCTGTTCCAACACTTCAATTCAATGTGCGAAGTGAATGGAGGGTTGCTTCTCTTTCAAAATACTGTACTTTCAGAGAAAATCACTTTCTTTGAAAGTGCCTTAAGCTACTTGCAAGCATTCACCAGCAACTCACATGAGTTTCTCTGAAAGAGAGGCCGTCTGTTCCAACACTTCAATTCACTGTGTGAAGTGAATGGAGTGTTTCGTTACTTTCTAAATGCTGTACTTTCAGAGAAATTCACTTTCCTTTCAAAGTGCCTTAAGCTACTTACAAGCATTCACCAGCAACTCACATGAGTTTCTCTGAAACAGAAGCAGTAGGTTCCAACACTTCCATTCACTGTGCGAAGTGAATGTGTTGTTGTTTCACGTTCTAAATGCTGTACTTTCAGAGAAAATCACTTTCCTTTGAAACTGCCTTAAGCTACTTACAAGCATTTAGAAGAAACTCACATTCGTTTCTCTGAAAGAGAAGCAGTCTGTTCCAACACTTCAATTCACTGCGCGAAGTGAATGGAGTGTTGCTTCACTTTCTAAATGCTGTACTTTCAGAGAAAATCACTTTCCTTTGAAAGTGCCTTCAGCTACTTACAAGCATTCACCAGCAACTCACATGAGTTTCTCTGAAAGAGAAGCAGTCTGTTCCAACACTTCAATTCACTGTGCAAATTGAATGGAGTGTTGCTTCACTTCGTAATGCTGTACTTTCCGAGAAAATCACTTTCCTTTGAAAGTGCCTTAAGGTACTTACAAGCAGGCACCAGCAACTCACATGAGTTTCTCTGAAAGAGAAGCAGTCTGGTCCAACACTTCAATTCACTGTGCGATGTGAATGTGTTGTTGTTTCACTTTCTAAATGCTGTACTTTCAGAGAAAATCACTTTCCTTTGATTCTGCCTTAAGCTACTTAAAAGCATTCACCAGCAACTCACATGCATTTCTCTGAAAGAGAAGCAGTCTGTTCCGACACTTCAATTCACTGTGCAAAGTGAATGGAGTGTTGTTTCACTTTCTAAATGCTGTACTTTCAGAGAAAATCCCTTTCTTTTGAAACTGTCGTAAGCTACTTACAAGCATTCACCAGCAAATCGCATGAGTTTCTCTGAAAGAGAAGCAGTCTGTTCCAGCACTTCAATTCACTGTGCGAAGTGAATGGAGTGTTGCTTCACTTTCTAAATGCTGTACTTTCAGAGAAAATCACTTCCCGTTGAAAGTGCCTTAAACTACTTACATGTATTCACCAGCAACTCACATGAGTTTCTCTGAAAGAGAGGCAGTCTGTTCCAACACTTCAATTCACTGTGCAAAGTGAATGGAGTGTTGCTTCACTTTCTAAATGCTGTACTTACAGAGAAAATCACTTTCCTTTGAAACTGCCTTAAGCTACTTACAAGCGTTCACCAGCAACTAACGAGTTTTATGAGAGAAGCAGTCTGTTCCAACAGTTCAATTCACAGTGCGAAGTGAATGTGATGTTGTTTCACTTTCTAAATGCTGTACTTTCAGAGAAAATCACTTTCCTTTGAAAATGCCTTAAGCTACTTACGAGCATTCACCAGCAACTCACATGCATTTCTCTGAAAGAGAAGCAGTCTGTTCCAACACTTCAATTCACTGTGCGAAGTCAATGGAGTGTTGCTTCACTTTCTAAATGCTGTCCTTTCAGAGAAAATCACTTTCCTTTGAAAGTGCTTTAAGCTAATTATAAGCATTCACAAGAAACTCACATGCATTTCTCTGAAAGAAAAGCAGTCTGTTCCAACACTTCAATTCACTGTGCGAAGTGAATGGAGGTTTACTTCACTTTCTAAATGCGATAGTTACAGAGATAATCACTATTTTTGAAACTTCGTTAAACTAATTACAAGCATTTAGAAGAAAAATACATTCGTTTTTCTGAAAGAGAAGCAGTCTGTCCCAACTTTTCAATTCACAGTGCAAAGAGCATGGAGTGGTGCTTCACTTTCTAAATGCTGTACTTTCAGAGAAAATCACTCTTCCTTGAAAATGCCTTAAGCTACTTACAAGCATTGACCAGCAACTCACATGTTTCTCTGAAAGAGAGGCAGTCTGTTCCAACACTTCAATTCACTGTGCGAAGTGAATGGAGTGTTGCTTCACTTTCTAATTGCTGTACTTTCAGAGAAAATCACTTCCCTTTAAAAGTGCCTTAAACTACTTACAAGCATTCACCAGCAAATCACGAGCGTTTCTCTGACAGTGAAGCAGTCTGTTCAAACACGTCAATTCTCTGTGCGAAGTGAATGGAGTGTTGCTTCACTTTCTAAATGCTGTACTTTCAGAGAAAATCACTTTCTTTGAAAATGCCTTAAGCTACTTACAAGCATTCACCATCAAGTCACATGAGTTTCTCTGAAAGAGAAGCAGTCTGTTCCAACACTTCAATTCACTGGGCGAATTGAATGTGTTGTTCTTTCACTTTCTAAATGCTGTACTTTCAGAGAAAATCACTTTCCTTTGAAAGTGCCTTAAGCTACTTACATGCATTCATCAGCAACTCACATGAGTTTCTCTGAAAGAGAAGCAGTCTGTTCCAACACTTCAATTCACTGTGCGAAGTGAATGGAGTGTTGATTCACTTTCTAAAGGCTGTACTTTCAGAGAAAATCACTTTCCTTTCAAAGTACCTTAAGCTACTTACAAGCATTCACCAGCAACTAACGAGTTTTATGAGAGAAGCAGTCTGTCCCAACACTTCAATTCACAGTGCGAAGTGAATGTGATGTTGTTTCACTTTCTAAATGCTGTGCTTTCAGAGAAAATCACTTTCCTTTGAAACTGCCTTAAGCTACTTACAAGTATTCACCAGCAACTCACATGAGTTTCCCGTAAAGAAAAGCAGTCTGTTCCAACACTTCAATTCACAGTGCAAAGTGAATGGAGTGTTGCTTCACTTTCTAAATGCTGTACTTTCAGAGAAAATCACTTTCCTTTGAAACTGCCTTAAACTACTTACAAGCATTCACAAGAAAATCACATGCATTTCTCTGAAAGAGAAGTAGTCTGTTCCAACACTTCAATTCACTGTGCAAAGTGAATGGAGTGTTGCTTCACTTTCTAAATGCTGTACTTTCAGAGAAAATCACTTTTTTTGAAAGTGCCTTAAGCTACTTACAAGCATTCACCAGCAACTCACATGAGTTTCTCTGAAAGACAAGCAGTGTGTTCCTACACTTGAATTCACTGTTCAAAGTGAATGGAGTATTGCTTCACTTTCTAAATGCTGTACTTACAGAGAAAATCACTTTCCTTTGAAACTGCCTTAAGCTACTTACAAGCATTCACTAGCAACTCACATGAGTTTCTCTGAAAGAGAAGCAGTCTGTTCCAACACTTCAATTCACTGTGCGAAGTGAATGGAGTGTTGCTTCACTTTCTAAATGCTGTACTCTCAGAGAAAATCCCATTCTTTGAAAGTGCCTTAAGCTACTTACAAGTATTCACCAGCAACTCACATGAGTTTCTCTGAAAGAGAAGCAGTCTGTTCCAACACTTCTATTCACTGTGTGAAGTGAATGTGTTGTTCTTTCACTTTCTAAATGCTGTATTTTCAGAGAAAATCACTTTCCTTTGATACTGACTTAAGCTAATTACAAGCATTCACAAGAAACTCACATGCGTTTCTCTGAAAGAGAAGCAGTCTGTTCCAACACTTCAATTCACTGTGCGAAGTGAATGGAGTGTTGCTTCACTTTCTAAATGCTGTACTTTCAGAGAAAATCACTTTCCTTTGAAAGTGCCTTAAGCTACTTACAAGCATTCACCAGCAACTCACACGAGTTTCTCTGAAGGAGAAGCAGTCTGTTCCAACACTTCAATTCACTGTGCAAAGTAAATGGAGTGATGCTTCACTTTCTAAATGCTGTACTTTCAGAGAAAATCACTTTCCTTTGAAACTGCCTTAAACTACTTACAAGCATTCACCAGCAATTCACATGAGTTTCTCTGAAAGAGAAGCAGTCTGTTCCAACTCTTCAATTCACTGTGCGAAGTGAATGGAGTGTTACTTCACTTTCTAAATGCTGTAGTTATAATCACCTATTTTTGAAAGTGCCTTAAGCCACTTACAAGCATTCACCAGCAACTCACATGACTTTCTCTGAAAGAGAAGCTGTCTTTTCCAACACTTCAATTCACTGTGCGAAGTGAATGGAGTGTAGCCTCACTTTCGAAATGCTGTAGTTACAGAGATAATCACTTTCTTTGAAACTGCCTTAAGCTACATACAAGCATTCACCAGCAAATCACATGCGTTTCTCTGAAAGAGAAGCAGTTTGTTCCAACACTTCAATTCACTGTGCAAAGTGAATGGAATGTTGCTTCACTTTCTAAATGCTGTACTTTCAGAGAAAATCACTTTCCTTTAAAGTGCCTTAAGCTACTTACAAGCATTCACCACCAACTCACAATTATTTCTCTGAAAGAGAAGCATTCTGTTCCAACACTTCAATTCACTGTGCGAAGTGAATGGAGTGTTGCTTGACTTTCTAAATGGTGTACGTTCAGAGAAAATCGCTTTCCTTTTAGAGTGCCTTAATCTAATTACAAGCATTCACAAGAAACTCACATGCATTTCTCTGAAGAAAAGCAGTCTGTTCCAACACTTTAGTTTACTGAGCGAAGTGATTGGTGTGTTGCCTCATTTTCTAAATGCTGTAGTTACAGAGATAATCACTTATCTTTGAAAGTGCCTTAAGCTACTTACAGGCATTCACCAGAAACTCACATGCATTTCTCTGAAATAGAAGCAATCTGTTCCAACACTTCAATTCAATGTCCGAAGTGAATGGAGTGTTGCTTCACTTTCTAAATGCTGTACTCTCAGAGAAAATCCCATTCTTTGAAAGTGCCTTAAGCTACTTACAAGTATTCACCAGCAACTCACATGAGTTTCTCTGAAAGAGAAGCAGTCTGTTCCAACACTTCTATTCACTGTGTGAAGTGAATGTGTTGTTCTTTCACTTTCTAAATGCTGTATTTTCAGAGAAAATCACTTTCCTTTGATACTGCCTTAAGCTACTTACAAGCATTCACAAGAAACTCACATGCGTTTCTCTGAAAGAGAAGCAGTCTGTTCCAACACTTCAATTCACTGTGCGAAGTGAACGGAGTGTTGCTTCACTTTCTAAATGCTGTACTTTCAGAGAAAATCACTTTCCTTTGAAAGTGCCTTAAGCTACTTACAAGCATTCACCAGCAACTCACACGAGTTTCTCTGAAGGAGAAGCAGTCTGTTCCAACACTTCAATTCACTGTGCAAAGTGAATGGAGTGATGCTTCACTTTCTAAATGCTGTACTTTCAGAGAAAATCACTTTCCTTTGAAACTGCCTTAAACTACTTACAAGCATTCACCAGCAATTCACATGAGTTTCTCTGAAAGAGAAGCAGTCTGTTCCAACTCTTCAATTCACTGTGCGAAGTGAATGGAGTGTTACTTCACTTTCTAAATGCTGTAGTTATAGAGATAATCACCTATTTTTGAAAGTGCCTTAAGCCACTTACAAGCATTCACCAGCAACTCACATGACTTTCTCTGAAAGAGAAGCTGTCTTTTCCAACACTTCAATTCACTGTCCGAAGTGAATAGAGTGTTGCTTCACTTTCTAAATGCTGTACTTTCAGAAAAAATCACTTTCCTTTGAAAGTGCCTTAAGGTACTTACAAGCATTCACCAGCAAATCACATGAGTTTCTCTGAAAGAGAGGCAGTCTGTTCCAACACTTCAATTCACTGTGCGAAGTGAATGGAGTGTTGCTTCACTTTCTAAATGCTGTACTTTCAGAGAAAATCACTTTCCTTTGAAACTGCCCTAAGTTACTTACAAGCATTCATCAGCAACTCACATGAGTTTCTCTGAAAGAGACGCAGTCTGTTAAAACACTTCAATTCACTATGCGAAGTGAACGGAGTGTTGCTTCACTTTCTAAATGCTGTACTTTCAGAGAAAATCACTTTCCTTTGAAAGTGCCTTAAGCTACTTACAAGCATTTTGTAGAAACTCACATTCGTTTCTCTGAAAGAGAAGCAGTCTGTTCCAACACTTCAATTCACTGTGCGAATTGAATGGAGTGTTGCTTCACTTTCTAAATGCTGTACTTTCAGCGAAAATCACTCTCTTTGAAATTGCCTTAAGCTAATTACAAGCATTCACAAGAAAATCGCATGCATTTCTCTGAAAGAAAAGTATTCTATTCCAACACTTCAATTCACTGTTCGAAGTGAATGGAGTGTTGCCTCACTTTCTAAATGCTGTAGTTACAGAGATAATCACTTATCTTTGAAAGTGCCTTAAGCTACTTACAAGCATTCACCAGCAACTCACATGAGTTTCTCTGAAAGAGAAGCTGTCTGTTCCAACACTTCAATTCACTGTGTGAAGTGAATAGAGTGTTACTTCACTTTCTAAATGCTGTACTTTCAGAGAAAATCACTTTCTTTGAAAATGCCTTAAGCTTCTTACAAGCATACACCAGCAAATCACATGAGTTTCTCTGAAAGAGATGCAGTCTGTTCCAACACTTCAATTCACTGTCTGAAGTGAATGGAGTGTTGCTTCACTTTCTAAATGCTGTAGTTACAGAGATAATCACTTTCCTTTGAAAGTGCTTTAAGCTACTTACAAGCATTCACCTTCATATCACATGCGTTTCTCTGAAAGAGAGGCAGTCTGTTCCAACACTTCAATTCACTCTGCGAAGTGACTGGAGTGTTGCTTCTCTTTCTAAATGCTGTCCTTTCAGAGAAAATCACTTTACTTTGAAACTCCCTTAAGCTAATTACAAGCATTCACCAGCAACTCACATGAGTTTCTCTGAAAGAGAAGCAGTCTGTTGCAACATTTCAATTCACTGTGCGAAGTGAATGGAGTGTTTATTCACTTTCTAAATGCTGTACTTTCAGAGAAAATCACTTTCCTTTGAAAGTGCCTTACGCTAATTAGAAGCATTCACCAGCAAAACACATGAGTTTCTCCTAAAGGGAAGCAGTCTGTTCCAACACTACAATTCATTGTCCAAAGTGAATGGAGTCTTACTTCACTTTCTAAATGCTGTAGTTACAGAGAAAAACACTTTCCTTTGAAAGTGCCTTAAGCTACTTACAAGCTTTCACCAGCAACACACATGCATTTCTCTGAAAGACAAGCAGTCTGTTCCAACACTTCAATTCACTGTGCGAAGTGAATGGAGTGTTGCTTCACATTCTAAATGCTGTACTTTTAGAGAAAATCACTTTCCTTTTAAAGTGCCTTAAGCTACTTACAAGCATTTTGTAGAAACTCACATGCGTTTCTCTGAAAGAGAAGAAGTCTGTCCCTGGTGCAGGAGAATTATCTGTATTCTGTCAATCATATTTTAATAAAACGCTGATTGGCCAGGCAGGCAGTATAGGCGGGAAAGCCAGACAGGAAGTATGGGTGGAGCAAAGAGACTGGGAGTATTCTGGAAGCAGAAGCTCTCTCTCAGCCATTCCTGTACAGACCACCGAAGAGGCAGCATGTAACTTGCCCAGCAGAGAAAGGTACGGAGCCATTATGGCTAACATAGATGAGAATAATGGGATAATATAAGTTATAAGAGTTAACAAGAAGCCTGACCTAATGAGCCAATCAGTTTATAACCTTATGGAGTCTTGTGTGTGATTTTCTCTTTGGGATTTGCCGGCTGTTGGGGTACCGGGCAGACGGAAACCCCAACAAGCCGGCCCTCATGTTACATATGGCGCCCAGACGTGGATAACTGAATCCACAGAAAGCCTGAGAAAGCTTGGAAAAGAATAGAGTAAAGCATGGCTTCTTGGTGGCAGCAATTTCTCGGGTCTGCTCTGCTTGCTAGAGGCAAGCAAGTGCCCTCATCTAAGAGAGGCTTCCTGACTCAGCTTTAGCTGCAAAACCTTGCAGCTCTTTTAAGAGGTCCTGCTGTGAAGCACTTAAATGGTGTTGATGAAAAGCTGAACGCATGCTTTTCAGGTTTTCAGCAGTAGCAGGAAAAAAGCTGCGCTGTTTTAAAATGCCGGCTTTCTGGGCTGTCCTGTCAGGGCAATCTCTGACTCTTTCAGACATGCAGTCCTACTGAGTGTGGTCTGTGAGCAGAATGCTCCAGCTTACTTGCTAACAAGGACCTTGAAACGCCATAGAGTTGTGGCAACAAAAATGGCTACAGCCAGTACCTCCGCAGAGGCTGGAAAGTTAAGGATCTAGCCTTCAAAGCCACGGCTTTCCACATTGCTTTGTAAATTAAAGGCTCATGTGGTCAAAAAAGAGAGATATACAGTAAAGAGAGATTCAAAGAGAAAGAAAACCTCTAAATGGTTTACAGTATGTTAAAAATATATGCAGGCTAAAGGTTAAAGTCTTTAAAAATAAAAAAGAAAGAAAGGGAAAAATAGGGTGTGGTGGTACACACCTTTAATCCCAATGTCTGAAAGGCAGAGGCATATTGACCTCTGTGACTTCAAGGGACAGAGGTAGAGATTGACCTCTATGACTTCAAGGTGTGGTAGCACACACCTTTAATCCCAATGCCTGGAAGACAGAGATAGACAGATCTCTGAGTTCAGTTCAGAGTGTGGTAGCATACACCTTTGAGCCAGGCACTGGGGACACAGAGACCGAGGGATCTCTGTGAATTCAAGGACAGCCTGGTCTACAGAGTTATTCCAGGACAAAGATACACAGAGAACCTGTCTCAAAAAGTTAAAAGTAAAAATAAAAGAAATAGAGGTTGAAATAAAGCTACATAAAGATGAAAAATACACAGAGAATCTTGATACTGTATGCTATTATGCTCTCTTTAAATTGTTTGAATGCTGAGGAAGGAGAAACAGCTGCTAAAAGACTTTTGTTTATAAATGCTGCAGAATTAATATAAGATAGACATTTTGAAAATACCTTGGCTTCAAAACTGAAGTCAAAAGGTATGTTACTTTGGAGAAGAGATTTTGCTTTTGTTTCCACAGAAAATGAGAGGCTATGGATTCATTCTGAATTAAGAAAAATCAGTTTTGATCAAGGGAGGCCACCTGAAAAATCTCTGACAGGAACAGATGGCACAGATGTCTAAATTCTACATCCAAAACAGATTCAAGACTGTCGCCTGAGATGATCGAGACTCACAGGATACTCCAGTCAGGACTTGAATTATAACTCTAAGTTTCCTTTAGGTCCCCATAAGATCATCAGCGCCCCCAACCAGCAGGAAGTAGCCTGAAATACTACGCCCACATTCCCAACAAATGGACTATGGGTATTTTTCTTTGTTTAAAAAAAAAAGAGGGAAATGGTGCAGGAGAATTATCTGTATTCTGTCAATCATATTTTAATAAAACGCTGATTGGCCAGGCAGGCAGTATAGGCGGGAAAGCCAGACAGGAAGTAGGGGTGGAGCAAAGAGACTGGGAGTATTCTGGAAGCAGAAGCTCTCTCTCAGCCATTCCTGTACAGACCACCGAAGAGGCAGCATGTAACTTGCCCAGCAGAGAAAGGTACGGAGCCATTATGGCTAACATAGATGAGAATAATGGGATAATATAAGTTATAAGAGTTAACAAGAAGCCTGACCTAATGAGCCAATCAGTTTATAACCTTATGGAGTCTTGTGTGTGATTTTCTTTGGGCTTGCCAGCTGTTGGGGTACTGGGCAGGACAGAAACCCCAACAAGCCGGCCCCTCATGTTACATGTCCCAACATTTCAATTCACTGTGCGAAGAGAATGGAGTGTTGCTTCACTTTCTAAATGCTGTCCTTTCAGAGAAAATCACTTTCCTTTGAAAGTGCCTTAAGCTACTCACATGCATTTACCAGCAACTCACATGCATTTCTCTGAAAGAGAAGCAATCTGTTCCAACACTTCAATTCACTGTGCGAAGTGAATGGAGTGTTGCTTCACTTTCTAAATGCTGTCTTTTCAGAGAAAATCACTTTCGTTTGAAAGTTCCTTAAGATACTTGCATGCATTCACCAGCAACTCACGTGCATTTCTCTGAAAGAGAAGCAGTCTATTCCAACACTTCAATTCACTGTGCGAAGTGAATGGAGTGTTGCTTCACTTTCTAAATGCTGTACTTTCAGAGAAAATCACTTTCCTTTGAAACTGCCTTAAGCTACTTTGGTGTGGGAGAATTATCTGTATTCTGTCAATCATATTTTAATAAAACGCTGATTGGCCAGGCAGGCAGTATAGGCGGGAAAGCCAGACAGGAAGTAGAGGTGGGGCAATGAGAATAGGATAAGGCTAGGGAGGAGAAAGCTCCCTCAGCCACTCCTGTGCAAACCTCCGAAGAGGCAGCATGTAACATGTCCAGCTGAGAAAGGTACGGAGCCATTATGGCTAACATAGATGAGAATAATGGGTTAATATATGTTTTAAGAGTTAACAAGAAGCCTGACCTAATGAGCCAATCAGTTTATAACCTTATGGAGTCTTGTGTGTGATTTTCTTTGTTGCTTGCCGGCTGTTGGGGTACTAGGAGGGACAGAAACCCCAACAAGCCAGCCCCACGTGTTACATATGGCGCCAACGTGTGGACAACTGTATCCACATAAAGCCTGAGACAGCTTGGGAAGTAATTCCAGAACAAAATAACAGCATTATGCATGGTTTCTTGGTAGCAGCAATTTCTCGGGTCTGCTCTGCTTGCTAGAGGCAAGCAAATGCTCTCATCTAAGAGAGGCTTCCTGACTCAGCTTTAGCTGCAAAACCTTGCAGCTCTTTTAAGAGGTCCTGCCACGAAGCACTTAAACGGTGTTGATGAAAAGCTGAATGCATGCTTTTCGGTTTTCAGCCGTAGCTGGAAAAAAGCTGTGCTGTTTTAAAATGCCGTCTTTCTGGGCCGTCCTGCCAGGGCAAACTCTGACTCTTTCAGGCAGGCAGTCCGACTGAGAGTGGTCTGTGAGCAAAATGCTGCAGCTTGCTTGCTAGCAAGGACCTTGAAACGCCATAGAGTTGTGGCAACAAAAATGGCTACAGCCAGTACCTCCACAGAGGCTGGAAAGCTAAGGATCTAGCCGTCAAAGCCACGGCTTTCTGTATTGTTTTGTAAATTAAAGGCTCATGTGGTCAGAAAAAGAGAGATATACAGTAAAGAGAGATTCAAAGATGAAGAAAACCTCTAAATGGTTTATAGTGTGTTAAAAATAAATGCAGGATAAAAGTTAAAGTTCTTAAAGTAAAAAGAGAGGAGTTGGGTGTGGTGTTACACTCCTTTAATCCCAATGCCTGGGAGGAAGAGGTACCTTGACCTCTGAGACTTTAAGGGGCAGAGGTAGTTGACCTCTGTGACTTCAGGGTGTGGTAGCACACACCTTTAATCCCAATGCCTGGGAGGCAGAGACAGACAGATCTCTGAGTTCAAGGTGTGGTAGCAAACACCTTTAATCCCAGCACTGGGGAGGCAGAGACAGAGGATCTCTGAGTTCAAGGACAGTCTGGTCTACAGAGTTATTCCAGGACAAAGATATACAGAGAGCCTGTCTCAAAAAGTAAAAGTAAAAATAAAAGAAATAGAAGTAAAATAAAGCTGCATAAAGATGGAAAATACACAGAGAATCTTGATACAGTGTGTTATGCTCTCTTTTAATTGTTTGAATGCTGAGGAAGGAGCAACAGTCACCAAAAGACATTTGTTTATAAATGCTGCTGAACTAACCCAAGATAGACATTTTGAAAATACCTTGGCTTCAAAACTGAAGTCAAAAGGTATGTTACTTTGGAGAAGAGATTCTGCTTTTGTTTCCACAGAAAATGAGAGGCTATGGATTTATTCAGAGTTAAGAAAAATCATCTTTGACCAAGGGAGGCCACCTGAGAAATCGACAGGAACAGATGGCCCAGATGACAGAGTTCTACATCCAGAACTGATTCAAGACTGCTGCCTGAGATGATCAAGACTCCCAGGATACTTCAGTCAGGACTTGACTATAACTCTAAATTTTCTTTAGGTCCCCTTAAGACTATCAGCGCCCCCAACCAGCAGGAAGCGGCCTGAAATACTACGCCCACATTCCCAACAAATGGATTATGGGTATTTTTCCTTTGTTTAAAAAAAAAAAAAGAGAGGGAAATGGTGCAGGAGAATTATCTGTATTCTGTCAATCATATTTTAATAAAACGCTGATTGGCCAGGCAGGCAGTATAGGCGGGAAAGCCAGACAGGAAGTAGAGGTGGGGCAATGAGAATAGGATAAGGCTAGGGAGGAGAAAGCTCCCTCAGCCACTCCTGTGCAAACCTCCGAAGAGGCAGCATGTAACATGTCCAGCTGAGAAAGGTACGGAGCCATTATGGCTAACATAGATGAGAATAATGGGTTAATATATGTTTTAAGAGTTAACAAGAAGCCTGACCTAATGAGCCAATCAGTTTATAACCTTATGGAGTCTTGTGTGTGATTTTCTTTGTTGCTTGCCGGCTGTTGGGGTACTAGGAGGGACAGAAACCCCAACAAGCCGGCCCCACGTGTTACACTACTTAACAAGCATTCACCAGCAACTTACATGAGTTTCTCTGAAAGAGAAGCAGTCTGTTCCAACACTTCAATTCACTGTGGGAAGTGAATGGAGTGTTGCTTCACTTTCTAAATGCTCTCTCTTTAGAGAATATCACCTTCTTTTGAAACTGCCTTAAGCTACTTACAAGCATTCACAAGAAACTGACATCTCTTTCTCTGAAAGAGAAGCAGTCTGTTCCAACACTTCAATTCACTTTGCGAAGTGAATGGAGTGTTGTTTCACTTTCTAAATGCTGTCCTTTTAGAGAATGTCAGTCTCTTTTGAAACTGCTTGAAGCGACTTACAAGCATTCAAAAGAAACTAACATCTGTTTCTTTGAAAGAGAAAGTCTGTTCCAACACTTCAATTCATTGTGCGAAGTGAATGGAGTGTGCTTCACTTTCGAAGTGCTGTACTTTCAAAGAAAATCATTTTCTTTGAAAGTGCCTTAAGCTACTTACAAGCATTCACCTGAAAATCACATGAGTTTCTCTGAAAGAGAAGAAGTCTGTTCCAACACTTCAATTCACTGGGCAAAGTGAATGGAGTGTTGATTCACTTTCTAAATGCTGTACTTTCAGAGAAAATCACTTTCCTTTGAAACTGCCTTAAGCTACTAACAAGCATTCACCAGCAACTCACATGAGTTTCTCTGAAATAGAAGCAGTCTGATCCTACACTTCAATTCAATGTGCGAAGTGAATGGAGTGTTGCTTCACTTTCTAAATGCTGTACTTTCAGAGAAAATCACTTTCCTTTCAAAGTACCTTAAGCTACAAACAAGCATTCACCAGCAACACACTTGAGTTTCTCTGAAAGAGAAGCAGTCTGTTCCAACACTTCAATTCACTGTGGGAAGTGAATGTGATGTTGTTTCACTTTCTAAATGCTGTACTTTCAGAGAAAAACACTTTCCTTTGAAACTGCCTTAAGCTACTTGCAAGCATTCTCCAGCAACTCACATGCATTTCTCTGAAAGGGAAGGAGTCTGTTCCAACACTTCAATTCACTGGGCAAAGTGAATGGAGTGTTGCTTCACTTTCTAAATGCTGTACTTTCAGAGAAAATCACGTTCCTTTGAAAGTGCCTTAAGCTACTTACAAGCATTCACGAGCAACTCAGAATCATTTTTCTGAAAGAGAAGCAGTCTGTTCCAACACTTCAATTCACTGTGCGAAGTGAATGGAGGGTGGCTTCACTTTCAAAATACTGTTCTTTCAGAAAAAATCACTTTCCTTTGAATGTGCCTTAAGCTACTTACAAGCATTCCCCAGCAACTCACATGAGTTTCTCTGAAAGGGAAGCAGTCTGTTCCAACACTTCAATTCACTGTGCGAAGTGAATGGAGTGTTGGTTCACTTTCTAAATGCTGTACTTTCAGAGAAAATCACTTTCCTTTGAAAGTGCCTTAAGCTACTTACAAGCATTCACCAGCAACTCACATGAGTTTCTTTGAAAGAGAAGCAGTCTGTTCCAACACTTCTATTCACTGTGCAAAGTGAATGTGTTGTTGTTTCACTTTCTAAATGCTGTACTTTCAGAGATAATCACTTTCCTTTGAAACTGCCTTAAGCTACTTACAAGCATTCACCAGCAACTCACATGCATTTCTCTGAAAAAAAGCAGTCTGTTCCAACACTTCAATTCACTGTGCGAAGTGAATGAAGTGTTTCTTCACTTTGTAAATGCTGTAGTTACAGAGATAATCACTTTCTATTGAAACTGACTTAAGGTACTTACAAGCATTCACCAGCAACTCACATGCGTTTCTCTGAAAGAGAAGCATTCTTTTCCATCAATACAATTCACTGTGCGAGGTGAATGGAGTGTTCCTTCACTTTCTAAGTGCTGTACTTTCAGAGAAAATCACTTTCTTTTGAAACTGCCTTAAGATACTTACAAGCATTCACCAGCAAATCGCATGCGTTTCTCTGAAAGAGAAGCAGTCTGTTCCAACACTTCAATTCACTGTGCGAAGTGAATGGAGTGTTGCTTCACTTTCTAAGCGCTGAACTTTCAGCGAAAATCATTTTCTTTGAAAGTGCCTTAAGCTACTTACAAGCATTCACCTGCAACTCATATGAGTTTCTCTGAAAGGGAAGCAGTCTGTTCCAACAATTCAATTCACTGGGCAAAGTGAATGGAGTGTTGATTCACTTTCTAAATGCTGTACTTTCAGAGAAAATCACTTTCCTTTGAAACTGCCTAAAGCTACTAACAAGCATTCACCAGCAACTCACATGAGTTTCTCTGAAAGAGAAGCAGTCTGTTCCAACACTTCAATTCAATGTGCAAAGTGAATGGAGTGTTGCTTCACTTTCTAAATGCTGTACTTTCAGAGAAAATCACTCTTCTTTGAAAGTACCTTAAGCTACTTACAAGCATTCATCAGCAACTCACATGAGTTTCTCTGAAAGAGAAGCAGTCTGTTCTAACTCTTCAATTCACTGTGCGAAGTGAATGGAGTGTTGGGTCACTTTCTAAATGCTGTACTCTCAGAGAAAATCACTTTCCTTTCAATGTAACTTAAACTACTTACAAGCATTCACCAGTAACTCACATGAGTTTCTCTGAAAGAGAAGCAGTCTGTTCCAACGCTTCAATTCACTGTGCGAAGTGAATGTGTTGTAGTTTCACTTTCTAAATGCTGTACTTTCAGAGAAAATCACTCTTCTTTGAAAGTGCCTTAAGCTACTTACAAGCATTCACCAACAACTCTCACGCATTACTCTGAAAGAGAAGCACTCTGTTCCAACACTTCAATTCAATGTGCGAAGTGAATGGAGTGTTGTTTCACTTTTTAAATGCTGTACTTTCAGAGAAAATCACTGTCCTTTGAAACTGCCTTAAGCTACTTACAAGCATTCACAAGCAACTCACATGCATTTCTCTGAAAGAGAAGCAGTCTGTTCCAACACTTCAATTCACTATGCGAAGTGAATGGAGTGTTGCTTCACTTTCTAAATGCTGTACTCTCAGAGAAAATCACTTTCTTTGAAAGTGCCTTAGCATAATTATAAGCATTCACAAGAAACTCACATGCATTTCTCTGAAAGAGAAGCAGTCTGTTCCAACTCTTCAATTCACTGTGCGAAGTGAATGGAGGGTTGCTTCACTTTCTAAATGCTGTACTTTCAGAGAAAATCACTTTCCTTTGAAACGGCCTTAAGCTACTTACAAGCATTCACCAGCAACTCACATGAGTTTCTCTGAAAGATTAGCAGTCTGTTCCAACACTTCAATTCACTGTGCGAAGTAAATGGAGTGTTGCTTCACTTTCTCAATGCTGTATTTTCAGAGAAAATCACTTTCCTTTGATTCTCCCTTAAGGTACTTACAAGCATTCACAAGAAACTCACATGCGTTTCTCTGAAAGAGAAGCAGTCTGTTCCAACACTTCAATTCACTGTGAGAAGTGAATGGAGTGTTGCTTCACTTTCTAAATGCTGTACTTTCAGAGAAAATCACTCTTCTTTGAAAGTGCCTTAAGCTACTTACAAGCATTCACCAGCAACTCACATGAGTTTCTCTGAAAGAAAAGCAGTCTGTTTCCACACTTCAATTCACTGTGCGAAGTGAATGGAGTATTGATTCACTTTCTAAATGCTGTACTTTCAGAAAAAATCACTCTTCTTTGACACTGCCTTAAGCTACCTACCAGCATTCACCAGCATCTCACATGCATTTCTCTGAAAGAGAAGCAGTCTGTTCCAATACTTAAATTCACTGTGCGAAGTCAATGGAGTGTTACTTCACTTTCTAAATACTGTAGTTACAGAGAAAATCACTTTCCTTTGAAAGTGCCTTAAGCTACTTACAAGCATTCAACAGCAACTCACATGAGTTTCTCTGAAAGAGAAGCAGTCTGTTCCAACACTTCAATTCATTGTGCGAAGTGAATGTGTTGTTCTTTCACTTTCTAAATGCTGTACTTTCAGAGAAAATCACTCTCCTTTGAAACTGCCTTAAGCTACTTACAAGCATCCAGTAGCAACTCACATGAGTTTCTCTGAAAGAGAAGTATTCTGTTCCAACACTTCAATTCACAGTGCAAAGTGAATGGAGTGTTGCTTCACATTCTAAATGCTGTACTTTCAGAGAAATTCACTTTCCTTTGAAACTACCTTCAACTACTTACAAGTATTCACCAGCAACTCACATGAGTTTCTCTGAAAGAGAAGCAGTCTGTTCCAACTCTTCAATTCACTGTGCGAAGTGAATGGAGTGTTGGGTCACTTTCTAAATGCTGTACTCTCAGAGAAAATCACTTTCCTTTCAATGTAACTTAAACTACTTACAAGCATTCACCAGTAACTCACATGAGTTTCTCTGAAAGAGAAGCAGTCTGTTCCAACACTTCAATTCACTGTGTGAAGTGAATGTGTTGTAGTTTCACTTTCTAAATGCAGTACTTTCAGAGAAAATCACTGTCCTTTGAATCTGCCTTAAGCTACTTACAAGCATTCACCAGCAACTCACTTGAGTTTCTCTGAAAGAGAAGCAGTCTGTTCCAACACTTCAATTCACTGTGTGAAGTGAATGGAGTGTTGCATCACTTTCTAAATTCTGCACTTTCAGAGAAAATCACTTTCTTTGAAACTGCCTTAAGCTACTTACTAGCATTCACCAGCAACTCACATGAGTTTCTCTGAAAGATTAGCAGTCTGTTCCAACACTTCAATTCACTGTGCGAAGTGAATGTGTTGTTGTTTCACTTTCTAAATGCAGTATTTTCAGAAAAAATCACTTTCCTTTGATTCTGCCTTAAGCTACTTACAAGCATTCACAACTCACATGCGTTTCTCTGAAAGAGAAGCAGTCTGTTCCAACACTTCAATTCACTGTGCGAAGTGAATGGAGTGTTGCTTCACTTTATAAATGCTGTAATTTCAGAGAAAATCACTTTCCTTTGAAAGTGCCTTAAGGTACTTACAAGCATTCACCAGCAACTCACATGAGTTTCTCTGAAAGAAAAGCAGTCTGTTCCCACACTTCAATTCACTGTGCAAAGTGAATGGAGTGTTGATTCACTTTCTAAATGCTGTACTTTCAGAAAAAATCACTTTCCTTTGACACTGCCTTAAGCTACCTACAAGCATTCACCAGCATCTCACATGCATTTCTCTGAAAGAGAAGCAGTCTGTTCCAACACTTCAATTCACTGTGCGAAGTCAATGGAGTGTTACTTCACTTTCTAAATACTGTAGTTACAGAGAAAATCACTTTCCTTTGAAAGTGCCTTAAGCTACTTACAAGCATTCACCAGCAACACACATGAGTTTCTCTGAAAGAGAAGCAGTCTGTTCCAACACTTCAATTCATTGTGCGAAGTGAATGTGTTGTTCTTTCACTTTCTAAATGCTGTACTTTCAGAGAAAATCACTTTCCTTTGAAACTGCCTTAAGCTACTTATAAGCATTCAGTAGCAACTCACATGAGTTTCTCTGAAAGGGAAGTATTCTGTCCCAACACTTCAATTCACAGTGCAAAGTGAATGGAGTGTTGCTTCACTTTCTAAATGCTGTACTTTCAGAGAAAATCACTTTCCTTTGAAACTACCTTCAACTACTTACAAGTATTCACCAGCAACTCACATGAGTTTCTCTGAAAGAGAAGCAGTCTGTTCCAACTCTTCAATTCACTGTGCGAAGTGAATGTGTTGTAGTTTCACTTTCTAAATGCAGTACTTTCAGAGAAAATCACTGTCCTTTGAATCTGCCTTAAGCTACTTACAAGCATTCACCAGCAACTCACATACAATTCTCTGAAAGAGAAGCAGTCTGTTCCAACACTTCAATTCACTGTGGGAAGTGAATGGAGTGTTGCTTCACTTTCTAAATGCTGTATTTTCAGAGAAAATCACTTTCTTTTAAAGTGCCTTAACATAATTATAAACATTCACAAGAAACTCACATGCATTTCTCTGAAAGAGAAGCTGTCTGTTCCAACACTTCAATTCACTGTGCGAAGTGAATGGAGGGTTGCTTCACTTTCTAAATGCTGTACTTTCAGAGAAAATCACTTTCCTTTGAAACTGCCTTAAGCTACTTACAAGCATTCACCAGCAACTCACATGAGTTTCTCTGAAAGATTAGCAGTCTGTTCCAACACTTCAATTCACTGTGCGAAGTGAATGTGTTGTTGTTTCACTTTCTAAATGCTATATTTTCAGAGAAAATCACTTTCCTTTGATTCTGCCTTAAGCTACTTACAAGCATTCACAAGAAACTCGCATGCGTTTCTCTGAAAGAGAAGCAGTCTGTTCCAACACTTCAATTCACTGTGCGAAGTGAATGGAGTGTTGCTTCACTTTATAAATGCTGTAATTTCTGAGAAAATCACTTTCCTATGAAAGTGCCTTAAGCTACTTACTAGGATTCACCAGCAACTCACATGAGTTTCTCTGAAAGAGAAGCAGTCTGTTCCAACACTTCAATTCACTGTGCAAAGTGAATGGAGTGTCGCTTCATTTTCTAAATGCTGTACTTTCAGAGAAAATCACTTATTTTGAAAGTGCCTTAAGCTACTTACAAGCATTCACCAGCAACTCACATGAGTTTCTCTGAAAGAGAAGCAGTCTATTCCAACTCATCAATTCACAGTGCGAAGTGAATGGAGTGTTTCGTCACTTTCTAAATGCTGTACTTTCAGAGAAAATCGCTTTCCTTTCAAAGTACCTTAAGATACTTACAAGCATTCACCAGCAACTCACATGAGTTTCTCTGAAAGAGAAGCAGTCTGTTCCAACACTTCCATTCACTGGGCGAAGTGAATGCGTTGCTGTTTCACTTTCTAAATGCTGTACTTTCAGAGAAAATCACTCTTCTTTGAAAGTGCCTTAAGCTACTAACAAACATTCACCAACAACTCTCATGCATTACTCTGAAAGAGAAGCAGTCTGTTCCAACACTTCAATTCAATGTGCCAAGTGAATGGAGTGTTGCTTCACTTTCTAAATGCTGTACTTTCAGAGAAAATCACTCTTCTTTGAAACTGCCTTAAGCTACTTACAAGCATTCACCAGCAACTCACATGCATTTCTCTGAAATAGAAGCAGTCTGTTCCAACACTTCAATTCACGGTGCGAAGTGAATGGACTGTTGCTTCACTTTGAAAATGCTGTACTTTCAGAGAAAATCACTTTCCTTTGAAACTGCCTTAAGCTACCTACAAGCATTCCACAGCAACACACATGCATTTCTCTGAAAGAGAAGCAGTCTGTTCCAACACTTCAATTCACTGTGCGAAGTGAATGGAGTGTTGCTTCACTTTCTAAATGCTGTACTTTCAGAGAAAATCACTTTCTTTGAAAGTGCCTTAAGATAATTATAAGCATTCACATGAAACTCACATGCATTTCTCTGAAAGAGAAGCAGTCTGTTCCAACACTTCAATTCACTGTGCGAAGTGAATGGAGGGTTGCTTCACTTTCTAAATGCTGTACTTTCAGAGAAAATCACTTTCCTTTGAAACTGCCTTAAGCTACTTATTAGCATTCACCAGCAACTCACATGAGTATCTCTGAAAGATTAGCAGTCTGTTCCAACACTTCAATTCACTGTGCGAAGTGAATGTGTTGTTGTTTCACTTTCTAAATGCTGTATTTTCAGAGAAAATAACTTTCCTTTGATTCTGCCTTAAGCTACTTACAAGCATTCACAAGAAACTCACATGCATTTCTCTGAAAGAGAAGCAGTCTGTTCCAACACTTCAATTCACTGAGCGAAGTGAATGGAGTGTTGCTTCACTTTCTAAATGCTGTAATTTCAGAGAAAATCACTTTCCTTTGAAAGTGCCTTAAGATACTTACTAGGATTCACCAGCAACTCACATGAGTTTCTCTGAAAGAGAAGCAGTCTGTTCCAACACTTCAATTCACTGTGCAAAGTGAATGGAGTGTTGCTTCACTTTCTAAATGATGTACTTTCAGAGAAAATCACTTTCCTTTGAACCTGCCTTAAACTACTCACCAGCATTCACCAGCAACTCACATGAGTTTCTCTGAAAGAGAAGCAGTCTGTTCCAACACTTCAATTCACTGTGCAAATTGAATGGAGTGTCGCTTCATTTTCTAAAAGCTGTACTTTCAGAGAAAATCACTTTCCTTTCAAAGTACCTTAAGATACTTACAAGCATTCACCAGCAACTCACATGAGTTTCTCTGAAAGAGAAGCAGTCTGTTCCAACACTTCCATTCACTGGGCGAAGTGAATGTGTTGCTGTTTCACTTTCTAAATGCTGTACTTTCAGAGAAAATCACTCTTCTTTGAAAGTGCCTTAAGCTACTTACAAGCATTCACCAACAACTCTCATGCATTACTCTGAAAGAGAAGCAGTCTGTTCCAACACTTCAGTTCAATGTGCGAAGTGAATGGAGTGTTGCTTCACTTTCTAAATGCTGTACTTTCAGAGAAAATCACTCTTCTTTGAAACTGCCTTAAGCTACTTACAAGCATTCACATGCAACTCACATGCATTTCTCTGAAAGAGAAGCAGTATGTTCCAACACATCAATTCACTGTGCGAAGTGAAAGGACTGTTGCTTCACTTTCAAAATGCTGTACTTTCAGAGAAGATCACTTTCCTTTGAAACTGCCTTAAGCTACCTACAAGCATTCAACAGCAACTCACATGCATTTCTCTGAAAGAGAAGCAGTCTGTTCCAACACTTCAATTCACTATGCGAAGTGAATGGAGTGTTGCTTCACTTTCTAAATGCTGTACTTTCAGAGAAAATCACTTTCCTTTGAAACTGCCTTAAGCTACTTACAAGTATTGACCAGCAACTCACATGAGTTTCTCTGAAAGAGAAGTATTCTGTTCCAACACTTCAATTCACAGTGGAAAGTGAATGGAGTGTTGCTTTACTTTCTAAATGCTGTACTTTCATAGAAAATCACTATCTTTGAAAGTGCCTTAAGATAATTATGAGCATTCACAAGAGACTCACATGCATTTTTCTGAAAGAGAAGCAGTCTGTTCCAACACTTCAATTCACTGTGCGAAGTGAATGTGTTGTTGTTTCACTTTCTAAATGCTGTACTTTCAGAGAAAATCACTTTCCTTTGAAACTGCCTTAAGCTACTTACAAGCATTCACCAGCAACTCACATGAGTTTCTCTGAAAGAGAAGCAGTCTCTTCCAACACTTCAATTAACTGTGTGAAGTGAATGGAGTGTTGTGTCACTTTCTAAATGCTGTACTTTCAGAGAAAATCACTTTCCTTTCAAAGTACCTTAAGGTACTTACAAGCATTCACCAGCAACTCACATTAGTTTCTCTGAAAGAGAAGCAGTCTGTTCCAACACTTCAATTTATTGTGTGAAGTGAATGTGTTGTTGTTTCACTTTCTAAATGCTGTACTTTCAGGGAAAATCACTTTCCTTTGAAACTGCCTTAAGCTACTTACAAGCAATCACCAGCAACTCACATACATTTCTCTGAATAAGAAGTAGTCTGTTCCAACACTTCAATTCACTGGGCGAAGTGAATGGAGTGTTGCTTCACTTTCTAAATGCTGTACTTTCAGAGAAAATCACTTTCCTTTGAAACTGCCTTAAGCTACTTAAAAGCATTCACCAGCAACTCACATGAGTTTCTCTGAAAGAGAAATATTCTGTTCCAACACTTCAATTCACAGTGCAAAGTGAATGGAGTGTTGCTTCACTTTCTAAATGCTGTACTTTCAGAGAAAATCACTTTCCTTTGAAACTGCCTTCAACTACTTACAAGCATTCACCAGCAACTCACATGAGTTTTTCTGAAAGAGAAGCATTCTGTTCCAACACTTCAATTCACTGTGCGAAGTGAATGGAGTGTTGCGTCACTTTCTAAATACTGTACTTTTAGAGAAAATCACTTTCTTTGAAAGTGCCTTAAGATAATTATAAGCATTCAACAGCAACTTACATGCATTTCTCTGAAAGAGAAGCAGTCTGTTCCAACACTTCAATTCACTGTGCGAAGTGAACGGAGTGTTGCTTCACTTTCTAAATGCTGTAATTTCATAGAAAATCACTTTCTTTGAAAGTGCCTAAAGATAATTATAAGCATTCACAAGAAATTCACATGCATTTCTCTGAAAGAGAAACAGTCTCTTCCAACAGTTCAATTCACTGTGCGAAGTGAATGGAGTGTTGCTTCACTTTCTAAATGCTGTACTTTTAGAGAAAATCACTTTCTTTTGAAACTGCCTTAAGCTACTTACAAGCATTCACCAGCAACTCACATGAGTTTCTCTGAAAGAGAAACAGTCTGTTCCAACACTTCAATTCACTGTGCGAAGTGAATGTGTTGTTGTTTCACTTTCTAAATGCTGCATTTTCAGAGAAAATCACTTTCCTTTGATACTGCCTTAAGCTACTTACAAGCATTCACAAGAAACTCACATGCGTTTCTCTGAAAGAGAAGCAGTCTGTTCCAACTCTTCAATTCACTGTGCGAAGTGAATGGAGTTTTGCGTCACTTACTAAATGCTGTACTTACAGAGAAAATCACATTCCTTTGAAAGTACCTTAAGCTACTTACAAGCATTCACCAGCAACTCAGAAGAGTTTCTCTGAAAGTGAAGGAGTCTGTTCCAACACTTTAATTCACTCTGCGAAATGAATGTGTTGTTGTTTCACTTTCTAAATGCTGTTTTTTCAGAGAAAATCACTTTCCTTTGATTCTGCCTTAAGCTTCTTACAGGCATTCACAAGAAACTCACATGCGTTTCTCTGAAAGAGAAGCAGTCAGTTCCAACACTTCAATTCACTGTGCGAAGTGAATGGAGTGTCGCTTCATTTTCTAAATGCTGTAATTTCAGAGAAAATCACTTTCCTTTGAAAGTGCCTTAAGCTACTTACTAGGATTCACCAGTAACTCACATGAGTTTCTCTGAAGGAGAAGCCGTCTGTTCCAACACTTCAATTCACTGTGCAAAGTGAATGGAGTGTCGCTTCATTTTCTAAATGCTGTAATTTCAGAGAAAATCACTTTCCTTTGAAACTGCCTTAAACTTCTCACAAGCATTCACCAGCAACTCACATGAGTTTCTCTGAAAGAGAAGCAGTCTGTTCCAACACTTCCATTCACTGTGCGAAGTGAATGGTGTGTTGTTTCACTCTCTAAATGCTGTACTTTCAGAGAAAATCACTCTTCTTTGAAAGTACCTTAAGCTACTTACAAGCATTCACCAACAACTCTCATGCATTACTCTGAAAGAGAAGCAGTCTGTTCCAACACTTCGATTCAATGTGCGAAGTGAATGAAGTGTTGCTTCACTTTCTAAATGCTGTACTTTCAGAGAAAATCACTCTTCTTTGAAACTGCCTTAAGCTACTTACAAGCATTCACAAGCAACTCACATGCATTTCTCTGAAAGAGAAGCAGTCTGTTCCAACACTTCAATTCACTGTGCGAAGTGAATGGAGTGTTGCATCACTTTCTAAATTCTGCACTTTCAGAGAAAATCACTTTCTTTGAAACTGCCTTAAGCTACTTACTAGCATTCACCAGCAACTCACATGAGTTTCTCTGAAAGATTAGCAGTCGGTTCCAACACTTCAATTCACTGTGCGAAGTGAATGTGTTGTTGTTTCACTTTCTAAATGCAGTATTTTCAGAAAAAATCACTTTCCTTTGATTCTGCCTTAAGCTACTTACAAGCATTCACAACTCACATGCGTTTCTCTGAAAGAGAAGCAGTCTGTTCCAACACTTCAATTCACTGTGCGAAGTGAATGGATTGTTGCTTCACTTTATAAATGCTGTAATTTCAGAGAAAATCACTTTCCTTTGAAAGTGCCTTAAGGTACTTACAAGCATTCACCAGCAACTCACATGAGTTTCTCTGAAAGAAAAGCAGTCTGTTCCCACACTTCAATTCACTGTGCAAAGTGAATGGAGTGTTGATTCACTTTCTAAATGCTGTACTTTCAGAAAAAATCACTTTCCTTTGACACTGCCTTAAGCTACCTACAAGCATTCACCAGCATCTCACATGCATTTCTCTGAAAGAGAAGCAGTCTGTTCCAACACTTCAATTCACTGTGCGAAGTCAATGGAGTGTTACTTCACTTTCTAAATACTGTAGTTACAGAGAAAATCACTTTCCTTTGAAAGTGCCTTAAGCTACTTACAAGCATTCACCAGCAACACACATAGGTTTCTCTGAAAGAGAAGCAGTCTGTTCCAACACTTCAATTCACTGTGGGAAGTGAATGGAGTGTTGCTTCACTTTCTAAATGCTGTATTTTCAGAGAAAATCACTTTGTTTTAAAGTGCCTTAACATAATTATAAACATTCACAAGAAACTCACATGCATTTCTCTGAAAGAGAAGCTGTCTGTTCCAACACTTCAATTCACTGTGCGAAGTGAATGGAGGGTTGCTTCACTTTCTAAATGCTGTACTTTCAGAGAAAATCACTTTCCTTTGAAACTGCCTTAAGCTACTTACAAACATTCACCAGCAACTCACATGAGTTTCTCTGAAAGATTAGCAGTCTGTTCCAACACTTCAGTTCACTGTGCGAAGTGAATGTGTTGTTGTTTCACTTTCTAAATGCTGTATTTTCAGAGAAAATCACTTTCCTTTGATTCTGCCTTAAGCTACTTACAAGCATTCACAAGAAACTCGCATGCGTTTCTCTGAAAGAGAAGCAGTCTGTTCCAACACTTCAATTCACTGTGCGAAGTGAATGGAGTGTTGCTTCACTTTATAAATGCTGTAATTTCTGAGAAAATCACTTTCCTATGAAAGTGCCTTAAGCTACTTACTAGGATTCACCAGCAACTCACATGAGTTTCTGTGAAAGAGAAGCAGTCTGTTCCAACACTTCAATTCACTGTGCAAAGTGAATGGAGTGTCGCTTCATTTTCTAAATGCTGTACTTTCAGAGAATATCACTTATTTTGAAAGTGCCTTAAGCTACTTACAAGCATTCACCAGCAACTCACATGAGTTTCTCTGAAAGAGAAGCAGTCTATTCCAACTCATCAATTCACAGTGCGAAGTGAATGGAGTGTTTCGTCACTTTCTAAATGCTGTACTTTCAGAGAAAATCGCTTTCCTTTCAAAGTACCTTAAGATACTTACAAGCATTCACCAGCAACTCACATGAGTTTCTCTGAAAGAGAAGCAGTCTGTTCCAACACTTCCATTCACTGGGCGAAGTGAATGCGTTGCTGTTTCACTTTCTAAATGCTGTACTTTCAGAGAAAATCACTCTTCTTTGAAAGTGCCTTAAGCTACTAACAAACATTCACCAACAACTCTCATGCATTACTCTGAAAGAGAAGCAGTCTGTTCCAACACTTCAATTCAATGTGCCAAGTGAATGGAGTGTTGCTTCACTTTCTAAATGCTGTACTTTCAGAGAAAATCACTTTCTTTTGAAACTGCCTTAAGCTACTTACAAGCATTCACCAGCAACTCACATGCATTTCTCTGAAATAGAAGCAGTCTGTTCCAACACTTCAATTCACGGTGCGAAGTGAATGGACTGTTGCTTCACTTTGAAAATGCTGTACTTTCAGAGAAAATCACTTTCCTTTGAAACTGCCTTAAGCTACCTACAAGCATTCCACAGCAACACACATGCATTTCTCTGAAAGAGAAGCAGTCTGTTCCAACACTTCAATTCACTGTGCGAAGTGAATGGAGTGTTGCTTCACTTTCTAAATGCTGTACTTTCAGAGAAAATCACTTTCTTTGAAAGTGCCTTAAGATAATTATAAGCATTCACATGAAACTCACATGCATTTCTCTGAAAGAGAAGCAGTCTGTTCCAACACTTCAATTCACTGTGCGAAGTGAATGGAGGGTTGCTTCACTTTCTAAATGCTGTACTTTCAGAGAAAATCACTTTCCTTTGATACTGCCTTAAGCTACTTACTAGCATTCACAGGCAACTCACATGAGTATCTCTGAAAGATTAGCAGTCTGTTCCAACACTTCAATTCACTGTGCGAAGTGAATGTGTTGTTGTTTCACTTTCTAAATGCTGTATTTTCAGAGAAAATCACTTTCCTTTGATTCTGCCTTAAGCTACTTACAAGCATTCACAAGAAACTCACATGCATTTCTCTGAAAGAGAAGCAGTCTGTTCCAACATTTCAATTCACTGAGCGAAGTGAATGGAGTGTTGCTTCACTTTCTAAATGCTGTAATTTCAGAGAAAATCACTTTCCTTTGAAAGTGCCTTAATCTACTTACTAGGATTCACCAGCAAGTCACATGAGTTTCTCTGAAAGAGAAGCAGTCTGTTCCAACACTTCAATTCACTGTGCAAAGTGAATGGAGTGTTGCTTCACTTTCTAAATGCTGTACTTTCAGAGAAAATCACTTTCCTTTGAACCTGCCTTAAACTACTCACCAGCATTCACCAGCAACTCACATGAGTTTCTCTGAAAGAGAAGCAGTCTGTTCCAACACTTCAATTCACTGTGCAAATTGAATGGAGTGTCGCTTCATTTTCTAAAAGCTGTACTTTCAGAGAAAATCACTTTCCTTTCAAAGTACCTTAAGATACTTACAAGCATTCACCAGCAACTCACATGAGTTTCTCTGAAAGAGAAGCAGTCTGTTCCAACACTTCCATTCACTGGGCGAAGTGAATGTGTTGCTGTTTCACTTTCTAAATGCTGTACTTTCAGAGAAAATCACTCTTCTTTGAAACTGCCTTAAGCTACTTACAAGCATTCACATGCAACTCACATGCATTTCTCTGAAAGAGAAGCAGTATGTTCCAACACATCAATTCACTGTGCGAAGTGAATGGACTGTTGCTTCACTTTCAAAATGCTGTACTTTCAGAGAAGATCACTTTCCTTTGAAACTGCCTTAAGCTACCTACAAGCATTCAACAGCAACTCACATGCATTTCTCTGAAAGAGAAGCAGTCTGTTCCAACACTGCAATTCACTATGCGAAGTGAATGGAGTGTTGCTTCACTTTCTAAATGCTGTACTTTCAGAGAAAATCACTTTCCTTTGAAACTGCCTTAAGCTACTTACAAGTATTGACCAGCAACTCACATGAGTTTCTCTGAAAGAGAAGTATTCTGTTCCAACACTTCAATTCACAGTGGAAAGTGAATGGAGTGTTGCTTTACTTTCTAAATGCTGTACTTTCATAGAAAATCACTATCTTTGAAAGTGCCTTAAGATAATTATGAGCATTCACAAGAGACTCACATGCATTTTTCTGAAAGAGAAGCAGTCTGTTCCAACACTTCAATTCACTGTGCGAAGTGAATGTGTTGTTGTTTCACTTTCTAAATGCTGTACTTTCAGAGAAAATCACTCTCCTTTGAAACTGCCTTAAGCTACTTACAAGTATTGACCAGCAACTCACATGAGTTTCTCTGAAAGAGAAGTATTCTGTTCCAACACTTCAATTCACAGTAAAGTGAATGGAGTGTTGCTTTACTTTCTAAATGCTGTACTTTCAGAGAAAATCACTTTCCTTTGAAACTGCCTTAAGCTACCTACAAGCATTCCACAGCAACACACATGCATTTCTCTGAAAGAGAAGCAGTCTGTTCCAACACTTCAATTCACTGTGCGAAGTGAATGGAGTGTTGCTTCGTTTTCTAAATGCTGTACTTTCAGAGAACATCACTTTCTTTGAAAGTGCCTTAAGATAATTATAAGCATTCACAAGAGACTCACATGCATTTTTCTGAAAGAGAAGCAGTCTGTTCCAACACTTCAATTCACTGTGCGAAGTGAATGTGTTGTTGTTTCACTTTCTAAATGCTGTACTTTCAGAGAAAATCACTTTCCTTTGAAACTGCCTTAAGCTACTTACAAGCATTCACCAGCAACTCACATGAGTTTCTCTGAAAGAGAAGCAGTCTCTTCCAACACTTCAATTAACTGTGTGAAGTGAATGGAGTGTTGTGTCACTTTCTAAATGCTGTACTTTCAGAGAAAATCACTTTCCTTTCAAAGTACCTTAAGGTACTTACAAGCATTCACCAGCAACTCACATGAGTTTCTCTGAAAGAGAAGCAGTCTGTTCCAACACTTCAATTCATTGTGTGAAGTGAATGTGTTGTTGTTTCACTTTCTAAATGCTGTACTTTCAGGGAAAATCACTTTCCTTTGAAACTGCCTTAAGCTACTTACGAGCAATCACCAGCAACTCACATACATTTCTCTGAATAAGAAGTAGTCTGTTCCAACACTTCAATTCACTGGGCGAAGTGAATGGAGTGTTGCTTCACTTTCTAAATGCTGTACTTTCAGAGAAAATAACTTTCATTTGAAACTGCCTTAAGCTACTTAAAAGCATTCACCAGCAACTCACATGAGTTTCTCTGAAAGAGAAATATTCTGTTCCAACACTTCAATTCACAGTGCAAAGTGAATGGAGTGTTGCTTCACTTTCTAAATGCTGTACTTTCAGAGAAAATCACTTTCCTTTGAAACTGCCTTCAACTACTTACAAGCATTCACCAGCAACTCACATGAGTTTTTCTGAAAGAGAAGCATTCTGTTCCAACTCTTCAATTCACTGTGCGAAGTGAATGGAGTGTTGCGTCACTTTCTAAATACTGTACTTTTAGAGAAAATCACTTTCTTTGAAAGTGCCTTAAGATAATTATAAGCATTCAACAGCAACTCACATGCATTTCTCTGAAAAAGAAGCAGTCTGTTCCAACACTTCAATTCATTGTGTGAAGTGAATGGAGGGTTGCTTCACTTTCTAAATGCTGTACTTTCAGAGAAAATCACTTTTCTTTGAAAGTGCCATAAGCTACTTACAAGGATTCACCAGCAACTCACATGAGTTTCTCTGAAAGAGAAGCAGTCTGTTCCAACACTTCAATTCACTGTGCAAAGTGAATGGAGTGTTGCTTCATTTTCTAAATTCTGTTCTTTCAGAGAAAATCACTTTCCTTTGAAACTGCCTTAAACTACTTACAAGCATTCACCAGCAACTCACATGAGTTTCTCTGAAAGAGAAGCAGTCTGTTCCAACACTTCAATTCACTGTGCGAAGTGAACGGAGTGTTGCTTCACTTTCTAAATGCTGTAATTTCATAGGAAATCACTTTCTTTGAAAGTGCCTAAAGATAATTATAAGCATTCACAAGAAATTCACATGCATTTCTCTGAAAGAGAAACAGTCTCTTCCAACACTTCAATTCACTGTGCGAAGTGAATGGAGTGTTGCTTCACTTTCTAAATGCTGTACTTTTAGAGAAAATCACTTTCTTTTGAAACTGCCTTAAGCTACTTACAAGCATTCACCAGCAACTCACATGAGTTTCTCTGAAAGAGAAACAGTCTGTTCCAACACTTCAATTCACTGTGCGAAGTGAATGTGTTATTGTTTCACTTTCTAAATGCTGCATTTTCAGAGAAAATCACTTTCCTTTGATACTGCCTTAAGCTACTTACAAGCATTCACAAGAAACTCACATGCGTTTCTCTGAAAGAGAAGCAGTCTGTTCCAACTCTTCAATTCACTGTGCGAAGTGAATGGAGTGTTGCGTCACTTACTAAATGCTGTACTTACAGAGAAAATCACATTCCTTTGAAAGTACCTTAAGCTACTTACAAGCATTCACCAGCAACTCAGAAGAGTTTCTCTGAAAGTGAAGGAGTCTGTTCCAACACTTTAATTCACTCTGCGAAATGAATGTGTTGTTGTTTCACTTTCTAAATGCTGTTTTTTCAGAGAAAATCACTTTCCTTTGATTCTGCCTTAAGCTTCTTACAGGCATTCACAAGAAACTCACATGCGTTTCTCTGAAAGAGAAGCAGTCAGTTCCAACACTTCAATTCACTGTGCGAAGTGAATGGAGTGTCGCTTCATTTTCTAAATGCTGTAATTTCAGAGAAAATCACTTTCCTTTGAAAGTGCCTTAAGCTACTTACTAGGATTCACCAGTAACTCACATGAGTTTCTCTGAAGGAGAAGCCGTCTGTTCCAACACTTCAATTCACTGTGCAAAGTGAATGGAGTGTCGCTTCATTTTCTAAATGCTGTAATTTCAGAGAAAATCACTTTCCTTTGAAACTGCCTTAAACTTCTCACAAGCATTCACCAGCAACTCACATGAGTTTCTCTGAAAGAGAAGCAGTCTGTTCCAACACTTCCATTCACTGTGCGAAGTGAATGGAGTGTTGTTTCACTCTCTAAATGCTGTACTTTCAGAGAAAATCACTCTTCTTTGAAAGTACCTTAAGCTACTTACAAGCATTCACCAACAACTCTCATGCATTACTCTGAAAGAGAAGCAGTCTGTTCCAACACTTCGATTCAATGTGCGAAGTGAATGAAGTGTTGCCTCACTTTCTAAATGCTGTACTTTCAGAGAAAATCACTCTTCTTTGAAACTGCCTTAAGCTACTTACAAGCATTCACAAGCAACTCACATGCATTTCTCTGAAAGAGAAGCAGTCTGTTCCAACACTTCAATTCACTGTGCGAAGTGAATGGAATATGGCTTCACTTTCAAAATGCTGTACTTTCAGAGAAAATCACTTTCCTTTGAAACTGCCTTAGCTACCTACAAGCATTCAACAGCAACTCACATGCATTTCTCTGAAAGAGAAGCAGTCTGTTCCAACACTTCAATTCACTGTGCGAAATGAATGGAGTGTTGCTTCACTTTCTAAATGCTGTACTTTCAGAGAAAATCACTTTCTTTGAAAGTGCCTTAAGATAATTATAAGCATTCACATGAAACTCACATGCATTTCTCTGAAAGAGAAGCAGTCTGTTCCAAGTCTTCAATTCACTGTGCAAAATGAATGGAGTGTTGCTTCATTTTCTAAATGCTGTCCTTTCAGAGAAAATCACTTTCCTTTGAAACTGCCTTAAACTACTTACAAGCATTCACCAGCAACTCACATGAGTTTCTCTGAAAGAGAAGCAGTCTGTTCCAACACTTCAATTCACTGTGCGAAGTGAATGGAGTGTTGCTTCACTTTCTAAATGCTTACTTTCATAGAAAATCACTTTCTTTAAAAGTGCCTTAAGATAATTATAAGCATTCACAAGAAACTCACATGCATTTTTCTGAAGAGTAACAGTCTGTTCCAACACTTCAATTCACTGTGCGAAGTGAATGGAGTGTTGATTCACTTTCTAAATGCTGTACTTTCAGAGAAAATCACTTTCCTTTGAAACTGCCTTAAGCTACTTACAAGCATTCACAAGCAACTCACATGCATTTCTCTGAAAGAGAAGCAGTATGTTCCAACACTTCAATTCACTGTGCGAAGTGAATGGACTGTTGCTTCACTTTCAAAATGCTGTACTTTCAGCGAAAATCACTTTCCTTTGAAACTGCCTTAAGCTACTTACAAGCATTCACCAGCAACTCACATGAGTTTCTCTGAAAGAGAAGCATTCTGTTCCAACACTTCAATTCACAGTGGAAAGTGAATGGAGTGTTGCTTTACTCTCTAAATGCTGTGCTTTCATAGAAAATCACTATCTTTGAAAGTGCCTTAAGATAATTATTAGCATTCACAAGAAACTCACATGCATTTTTCTGAAAGAGAAGCAGTCTCTTCCAACACTTCAATTCACTGTGCGAAGTGAATGTGTTGTTGTTTCACTTTCAAAATGCTGTACTTTCAGAGAAAATCACTTTCCTTTGAAACTGCCTTAAGCTACTTACAAGCATTCACCAGCAACTCACATGAGTTTCTCTGAAAGAGAAGCAGTCTCTTCCAACACTTCAATTAACTGTGTGAAGTGAATGGAGTGTTGCGTCACTTTCTAAATGCTGTACTTTCAGAGAAAATCACTTTCCTTTCAAAGTACCTTAAGGTACTTACAAGCATTCACCAGCAATTCACATGAGTTTCTCTGAAAGAGAAGCAGTCTGTTCCTACACTTCAATTCATTGTGTGAAGTGAATGTGTTGTTGTTTCACTTTCTAAATGCTGTACATTCAGGGAAAATCACTTTCCTTTGAAACTGCCTTAAGCTACTTACAAGCAATCACCAGCAACTCACATACATTTCTCTGAATAAGAAGTAGTCTGTTCCAACACTTCAATTCACTGTGCGAAGTGAATGGAGTGTTGCTTCACTTTCTAAATGCTGTACTTTCAGAGAAAATCACTTTCCTTTGAAACTGCCTTAAGCTACTTAAAAGCATTCACCAGCAACTCACATGAGTTTCTCTGAAAGAGAAATATTCTGTTCCAACACTTCAATTCACAGTGCAAAGTGAATGGAGTGTTGCTTCACTTTCTAAATGCTGTACTTTCAGAGAAAATCACTTTCCTTTGAAACTGCCTTCAACTACTTACAAGCATTCACCAGCAACTCACATGAGTTTATCTGAAAGAGAAGCATTCTGTTCTGTTGGGAGCCACCTGGAGGCACAGGTGGTCCTGCAGTTTGGAGGTAGCCACGTGGGGCTGAGCAACCCTGCCTGCACCCTTGCCTGCACATGCTCAGACCAGCAGAATGGCATTAACCAATCAGGACAGCGTTCAAGCTGCTCCACCGTTTAAAAGCAGCTGCCTCGGGGCCCAACGCTCTCTCTCTAAGCTTTCTCTCGTCCCTGCTCTATCGTCCCTTCCCCCAATTTTCCTCAAGGGAATGCTCCAAATAAAGATGTGACCAGAGAAGGAATTCTCGTTTTTGGTGGGGTTCATTCCTGCTGGACAGGATGGCGCCCCGCAACTGGTGCTCGAAACTCCGGGACGCTGAGGGACCCTGACAACTACGCCGGGGGACCCTGAAAGCCCGGGAGAAAAAGCCAAGATCAGACACCAGCACAGAGAGCCTTGAATTTCAGAACTCTGAGAACATGGAGCGGTGAGTGACGTCGGTTGAAATCCCCAGAAAGGGGAGGAAAAGAAATGTAAAAAGGAATTTCAAAGGATAGGCCTAAATAGAAAAGAAAAAAAAAAAAAAATCAAAGTTAAGGTATCTGAAAGAAGGTACAGAAAGCAACGGGGAAGAAAAATCCCTTAAGTTCAGTGCAGGAGGAATGTAAACAGCAGCAAAAAAGGCGAGGTAACTAAGGCGGGACTACGAGGACGATGGGGTACGGGAGACCGCGGCTTCCGCTCCCTCTCCGTCCACCTGCGTACTCGCTGATAGAGACTGGAGGCAACAGTCTCGTAGGGAGGCAAACTTGATCACTGCCTTCCCTGTTCTTAAAGAGCCACAGAGCTTTTGGAGGTGATTTTCGCCTAATTTTGTTAAGAGAGCTCAGTCTCTGGCTCTCACGTACAAAAAACTTTAATTTTTGACTGAGAAAGACAAGCTGCTTGATCGTGCTGAGAATGCTGGCGGCAGCCGGCCCGCCTTTGAGCGGTATTGCCTGATTAGAAACACGGAAGTGGGCCAGGCACGGTGGTGCACACCTGTAATCCCAGCTACTCAGGAGGGAGACGCAAAATTGCACTCTCCAGTGCTAGCTCGTTCGGGAGGCATGGCCATGCTAACCAGTTGCTGGCGGGAAATTTGCTGGAGTCCTCAGAGGCCTGCGAATAGCCAGGTCGCGGGCAGGCTAAAGTCCATGTGACATCAGAGGCTATATGTCCCGGCCTTCTGGCGGGGCTATGGTTTTTGGAGGACTTTTTCAGCACCTGAGCGGACTCGCCTGACTGAGGCGGAAGCTGCGTGGTGAGCAGCGGCGCCATAGAAGGCAAAGAGGAGCTGAATCGGCTCTGCGGAAAAACTGTGTTTCCATAGCAACATGGGCGAGCGGGGAGGTGAGTTCCCAGAGAACGGGGCTCTGCGCGCGGGCGGACCGGGCAGGAGAAGCCCCTCCACGGGTGGGCGGATGCCCCCCCTCGCCGGAGCTTGAAAAAGACTCACAGCCGGTGGTGCGAGTTCATTGCCTGAGGTGAAACGGCGAGCCCGCACACGGCCCGGGGCGGGGCCATGCGGAGCGCGCCACATTGGGCTTCAGAGGCGGAGCTGTGGCAGCCGCCGTCCGCTGCTGCTGCCGCCCTCAGCCAAGGTCGCTAAGAATTTAGTCAGATAAAAACATTTGTCGCCAAAAATTCAGTCCCAAACAACGTCCCTTTGTCAGCAGGAAGTAGCCAGATGATCGACGTCCATTCTCCCTCAAAGAACTGGTCCTAATTATCATAATAAAGGCGCGTCAACCTGGTTATCATTACCTATTGCCCCTGGCAACGGGTGAAATAAAAAATGCTACCTAGAGGTTTTTTCCATCTAAATAGGGGAGCTGGAGAGATGGCTCAGCGGTTAAGGGCATTGCCTGCTCTTCCAAAGGTTATGAGTTCAATTCCCAATGACAACTGCTTTGATTTTTAAACAATAGAGGGGGACTACACTACCAGTGACAGCTTCCCCCAGAGAAAGGATTTCTCTTGCATTCTTTACACTTAATTTTAATTCAAAATTTTGCTGGTACAGGCAAACAAGATTTGCTTTTTGAAACAGAGACCTGCAGATCTCTAAGTTCAAAACCAGCCTACTTCCAGTACTGATTGTGCTGAATTTTTACACTGAGAGTTTTTAGTACTCTTAAATGTTTAATTTGGGAGGAGAGTTTTGTTTATGTTTTTCTAGGAATGCTGACATACATCTGGATGCCAGCGAGACTGACAAGAGAGATAAAGAAGACGACCCAGTGGATGCTGAGTGTCCTGCTGTGGAAGATTCGTGCGGAGGCAGCAGAGATGACCTTCTGGGCGGTGCCAAGAGCAGCTGTTTCACACCATCGACTTGAGCAACACCCTGTGCAACCTCTTATCTCTTACTCTACTTTGCCTTTTCCTTCCTTAGGAATGGGTGGGAGCAGAGATATCCTTGGCATGCTGCGTCTAGGTGGGGACCAGATTGGAAAATAGTTTTGCCTTATTGCTCTTAAAGACAATAATTAGGGGGAGATGTTGGGAGCCACCTGGAGGCACAGGTGGTCCTGCAGTTTGGAGGTAGCCACGTGGGGCTGAGCAACCCTGCCTGCACCCTTGCCTGCACATGCTCAGACCAGCAGAATGGCATTAACCAATCAGGACAGCGTTCAAGCTGCTCCACCGTTTAAAAGCAGCTGCCTCGGGGCCCAACGCTCTCTCTCTAAGCTTTCTCTCGTCCCTGCTCTATCGTCCCTTCCCCCAATTTTCCTCAAGGGAATGCTCCAAATAAAGATGTGACCAGAGAAGGAATTCTCGTTTTTGGTGGGGTTCATTCCTGCTGGACAGGATGGCGCCCCGCACTGTTCCAACTCTTCAATTCACTGTGCGAAGTGAATGGAGTGTTGCGTCACTTTCTAAATACTGTACTTTTAGAGAAAATCACTTTCTTTGAAAGTGCCTTAAGATAATTATAAGCATTCAACAGCAACTCACATGCATTTCTCTGAAAGAGAAGCAGTCTGTTCCAACACTTCAATTCATTGTGTGAAGTGAATGGAGGGTTGCTTCACTTTCTAAATGCTGTACTTTCAGAGAAAATCACTTTTCTTTGAAAGTGCCTTAAGCTACTTACAAGGATTCACCAGCAACTTACATGAGTTTCTCTGAAAGAGAAGCAGTCTGTTCCAACACTTCAATTCACTGTGCAAAGTGAATGGAGGGTTGCTTCATTTTCTAAATTCTGTTCTTTCAGAGAAAATCACTTTCCTTTGAAACTGCCTTAAACTACTTACAAGCATTCACCAGCAACTCACATGAGTTTCTCTGAAAGAGAAGCAGTCTGTTCCAACACTTCAATTCACTGTGCGAAGTGAACGGAGTGTTGCTTCACTTTCTAAATGCTGTAATTTCATAGAAAATCACTTTCTTTGAAAGTGCCTAAAGATAATTATAAGCATTCACAAGAAATTCACATGCATTTCTCTGAAAGAGAAACAGTCTCTTCCAACACTTCAATTCACTGTGCGAAGTGAATGGAGTGTTGCTTCACTTTCTTAATGCTGTACTTTTAGAGAAAATCACTTTCTTTTGAAACTGCCTTAAGCTACTTACAAGCATTCACCAGCAACTCACATGAGTTTCTCTGAAAGAGAAACAGTCTGTTCCAACACTTCAATTCACTGTGCGAAGTGAATGTGTTGTTGTTTCACTTTCTAAATGCTGTATTTTCAGAGAAAATCACTTTCCTTTGATCCTGCCTTAAGCTACTTACAAGCATTCACAAGAAACTCACATGCGTTTCTCTGAACGAGAAGCAGTCTGTTCCAACTCTTCAATTCACTGTGCGAAGTGAATGGAGTGTTGCGTCACTTACTAAATGCTGTACTTACAGAGAAAATCACATTCCTTTGAAAGTACCTTAAGCTACTTACAAGCATTCACCAGCAACTCAGAAGAGTTTCTCTGAAAGTGAAGGAGTCTATTCCAACACTTTAATTCACTCTGCGAAATGAATGTCTTGTTGTTTCACTTTCTAAATGCTGTTTTTTCAGAGAAAATCACTTTCCTTTGATTCTGCCTTAAGCTTCTTACAGGCATTCACAAGAAACTCACATGCGTTTCTCTGAAAGAGAAGCAGTCAGTTCCAACACTTCAATTCACTGTGCGAAGTGAATGGAGTGTCGCTTCATTTTCTAAATGCTGTAATTTCAGAGAAAATCACTTTCCTTTGAAAGTGCCTTAAGCTACTTACTAGGATTCACCAGCAACTCACATGAGTTTCTCTGAAGGAGAAGCAGTCTGTTCCAACACTTCAA
Organism: Myodes glareolus; assembly: GCF_982192425.1. NCBI lineage: Eukaryota > Metazoa > Chordata > Mammalia > Rodentia > Cricetidae > Myodes > Myodes glareolus. The sequence continues at coordinate 130,623 of NW_028263265.1, forward strand.
TTCACTGTGCAAAGTGAATGGAGTGTCGCTTCATTTTGTAAATACTGTAATTTCAGAGAAAATCACTTTCCTTTGAAACTGCCTTAAACTTCTCACAAGCATTCACCAGCAACTCACATGAGTTTCTCTGAAAGAGAAGCAGTCTGTTCCAACACTTCCATTCACTGTGCGAAGTGAATGGAGTGTTGTTTCACTCTCTAAATGCTGTACTTTCAGAGAAAATCACTCTTCTTTGAAAGCACCTTAAGCTACTTACAAGCATTCACCAACAACTCTCATGCATTACTCTGAAAGAGAAGCAGTCTGTACCAACACTTCGATTCAATGTGCGAAGTGAATGAAGTGTTGCTTCACTTTCTAAATGCTGTACTTTCAGAGAAAATCACTCTTCTTTGAAACTGCCTTAAGCTACTTACAAGCATTCACAAGCAACTCACATGCATTTCTCTGAAAGAGAAGCAGTCTGTTCCAACACTTCAATTCACTGTGCGAAGTGAATGGAATATTGCTTCACTTTCAAAATGCTGTACTTTCAGAGAAAATCACTTTCCTTTGAAACTGCCTTAGCTACCTACAAGCATTCAACAGCAACTCACATGCATTTCTCTGAAAGAGAAGCAGTCTGTTCCAACACTTCAATTCACTGTGCGAAATGAATGGAGTGTTGCTTCACTTTCTAAATGCTGTTCTTTCAGAGAAAATCACTTTCTTTGAAAGTGCCTTAAGATAATTATAAGCATTCACATGAAACTCACATGCATTTCTCTGAAAGAGAAGCAGTCTGTTCCAAGACTTCAATTCACTGTGCAAAATGAATGGAGTGTTGCTTCATTTTCTAAATGCTGTACTTTCAGAGAAAATCACTTTCCTTTGAAACTGCCTTAAACTACTTACAAGCATTCACCAGCAACTCACATGAGTTTCTCTGAAAGAGAAGCAGTCTGTTCCAACACTTCAATTCACTGTGCGAAGTGAATGGAGTGTTGCTTCACTTTCTAAATGCTTACTTTCATAGAAAATCACTTTCTTTAAAAGTGCCTTAAGATAATTATAAGCATTCACAAGAAACTCACATGCATTTTTCTGAAGAGTAACAGTCTGTTCCAACACTTCAATTCACTGTGCGGAGTGAATGGAGTGTTGATTCACTTTCTAAATGCTGTACTTTCAGAGAAAATCACTTTCTTTTGAAACTGCCTTAAGCTACTTACAAGCATTCATCAGCAACTCTCATGAGTTTCTCTGAAAGAGAAGCAGTCTGTTCCAACACTTCAATTCACTGTGCGAAGTGAATGGAGTGTTGCGTCACTTTCTAAATGCTGTACTTTCAGAGAAAATCACATTCCTTTCAAAGTACCTTAAGCTACTTACAAGCATTCACCAGCAACTCACAAGAGTTTCTCTGAAAGTGAAGCAGTCTGTTCCAACACTTCAATTCACTGTGTGAAGAGAATGTGTTGTTGTTTCACTTTCTAAATGCTGTACTTTCAGAGAAAATCACTTTCCTTTGAAACTGCCTTAAGCTACTTACAAGCATTCACAAGCAACTCACATGAATTTCTCTGAAAGAGAAGCAGTCTGTTCCAACACTTCAATTCACTGTGCGAAGTGAATGGACTGTTGCTTCACTTTCAAAATGCTGTACTTTCAGAGAAAATCACTTTCCTTTGAAACTGCCTTAAGCTACCTACAAGCATTCACAAGCAACTCACATGCATTTCTCTGAAAGAGAAGCAGTCTGTTCCAACACTTCAATTCACTGTGCGAAGTGAATGGAATATTGCTTCACTTTCAAAATGCTGTACTTTCAGAGAAAATCACTTTCCTTTGAAACTGCCTTAAACTACTTACAAGCATTCACCAGCAACTCACATGAGTTTCTCTGAAAGAGAAGCAGTCTGTTCCAACACTTCAATTCACTGTGCGAAGTGAATGGAGTGTTGCTTCACTTTCTAAATGCTTACTTTCATAGAAAATCACTTTCTTTAAAAGTGCCTTAAGATAATTATAAGCATTCACAAGAAACTCACATGCATTTTTCTGAAGAGTAACAGTCTGTTCCAACACTTCAATTCACTGTGCGAAGTGAATGGAGTGTTGATTCACTTTCTAAATGCTGTACTTTCAGAGAAAATCACTTTCTTTTGAAACTGCCTTAAGCTACTTACAAGCATTCATCAGCAACTCTCATGAGTTTCTCTGAAAGAGAAGCAGTCTGTTCCAACACTTCAATTCACTGTGCGAAGTGAATGGAGTGTTGCGTCACTTTCTAAATGCTGTACTTTCAGAGAAAATCACATTCCTTTCAAAGTACCTTAAGCTACTTACAAGCATTCACCAGCAACTCACAAGAGTTTCTCTGAAAGTGAAGCAGTCTGTTCCAACACTTCAATTCACTGTGTGAAGAGAATGTGTTGTTGTTTCACTTTCTAAATGCTGTACTTTCAGAGAAAATCACTTTCCTTTGAAACTGCCTTAAGCTACTTACAAGCATTCACAAGCAACTCACATGAATTTCTCTGAAAGAGAAGCAGTCTGTTCCAACACTTCAATTCACTGTGCGAAGTGAATGGACTGTTGCTTCACTTTCAAAATGCTGTACTTTCAGAGAAAATCACTTTCCTTTGAAACTGCCTTAAGCTACCTACAAGCATTCAACAGCAACTCACATGCATTTCTCTGAAAGAGAAGCAGTCTGTTCCAACACTTCAATTCACTATGCGAAGTGAATGGAGTGTTGCTTCACTTTCTAAATGCTGTACTTTCAGAGAAAATCACTTTCCTTTGAAACTGCCTTAAGCTACTTACAAGCATTCACCAGCAACTCACATGAGTTTCTCTGAAAGAGAAGTATTCTGTTCCAACACTTCAATTCACAGTGCAAAGTGAATGGAGTGTTGCTTTACTTTCTAAATGCTGTACTTTCATAGAAAATCACTATCTTTGAAAGTGCCTTAAGATAATTATGAGCATTCACAAGAAACTCACATGCATTTTTCTGAAAGAGAAGCAGTCTGTTCCAACACTTCAATTCACTGTGCGAAGTGAATGTGTTGTTGTTTCACTTTCTAAATGCTGTAATTTCAGAGAAAATCACTTTCCTTTGAAACTGCCTTAAGCTACTTACAAGCATTCACCAGCAACTCACATGAGTTTCTCTGAAAGAGAAGCAGTCTCTTCCAACACTTCAATTAACTGTGTGAAGTGAATGGAGTGTTGCGTCACTTTCTAAATGCTGTACTTTCAGAGAAAATCACTTTCCTTTCAAAGTACCTTAAGGTACTTACAAGCATTCACCAGCAACTCACATGAGTTTCTCTGAATGAGAAGCAGTGTGTTCCAACACTTCAATTCATTGTGTGAAGTGAATGTGTTGTTGTTTCACTTTCTAAATGCTGTTCTTTCAGAGAAAATCACTTTCCTTTGAAACTGCCTTAAGCTACTTACAAGCAATCACCAGCAACTCACATACATTTCTCTGAATAAGAAGCAGTCTGTTCCAACACTTCAATTCACTGGGCGAAGTGAATGGAGTGTTGCTTCACTTTCTAAATGCTGTACTTTCAGAGAAAATCACTTTCCTTTGAAACTGCCTTAAGCTACTTAAAAGCATTCACCAGCAACTCACATGAGTTCCTCTGAAGGAGAAGTATTCTGTTCCAACACTTCAATTCACAGTGCAAAGTGAATGGATTGTTGCTTCACTTTCTAAATGCTGTACTTTCAGAGAAAATCACTTTCCTTTGAAACTGCCTTCAACTACTTACAAGCATTCACCAGCAACTCACATGAGTTTTTCTGAAAGAGAAGCATTCTGTTCCAACTCTTCAATTCACTGTGCGAAGTGAATGGAGTGTTGCGTCACTTTCTAAATGCTGTACTTTTAGAGAAAATCACTTTCTTTGAAAGTGCCTTAAGATAATTATAAGCATTCAACAGCAACTCACATGCATTTCTCTGAAAGAGAAACAGTCTCTTCCAACACTTCAATTCACTGTGCGAAGTGAATGGAGTGTTGCTTCATTTTCTAAATGCTGTACTTTCAGAGATAAATCACTTTCCTTTGAAATTGCCTTAAACTACTTACAAGCATTCACCAGCAACTCACATGAGTTTCTCTGAAAGAGAAGCAGTCTGTTCCAACACTTCAATTCACTGTGCGAAGTGAATGGAGTGTTGCTTCACTTTCTAAATGCTTACTTTCATAGAAAATCACTTTCTTTAAAAGTGCCTTAAGATAATTATAAGCATTCACAAGAAACTCACATGCATTTTTCTGAAGAGTAACAGTCTGTTCCAACACTTCAATTCACTGTGCGAAGTGAATGGAGTGTTGATTCACTTTCTAAATGCTGTACTTTCAGAGAAAATCACTTTCTTTTGAAACTGCCTTAAGCTACTTACAAGCATTCATCAGCAACTCACATGAGTTTCTCTGAAAGAGAAGCAGTCTGTTCCAACACTTCAATTCACTGTGCGAAGTGAATGGAGTGTTGTGTCACTTTCTAAATGCTGTACTTTCAGAGAAAATCACATTCCTTTCAAAGTACCTTAAGCTACTTACAAGCATTCACCAGCAACTCACAAGAGTTTCTCTGAAAGTGAAGCAGTCTGTTCCAACACTTCAATTCACTGTGTGAAGAGAATGTGTTGTTGTTTCACTTTCTAAATGCTGTACTTTCAGAGAAAATCACTTTCCTTTGAAACTGCCTTAAGCTACTTACAAGCATTCACAAGCAACTCACATGCATTTCTCTGAAAGAGAAGCAGTCTGTTCCAACACTTCAATTCACTGTGCGAAGTGAATGGACTGTTGCTTCACTTTCAAAATGCTGTACTTTCAGAGAAAATCACTTTCCTTTGAAACTGCCTTAAGCTACCTACAAGCATTCAACAGCAACTCACATGCATTTCTCTGAAAGAGAAGCAGTCTGTTCCAACACTTCAATTCACTATGCGAAGTGAATGGAGTGTTGCGTCACTTTCTAAATGCTGTACTTTCAGAGAAAATCACTTTCCTTTGAAACTGCCTTAAGCTACTTACAAGCATTCACCAGCAACTCACATGAGTTTCTCTGAAAGAGAAGTATTCTGTTCCAACACTTCAATTCACAGTGCAATGTGAATGGAGTGTTGCTTTACTTTCTAAATGCTGTACTTTCATAGAAAATCACTATCTTTGAAAGTGCCTTAAGATAATTATGAGCATTCACAAGAAACTCACATGCATTTTTCTGAAAGAGAAGCAGTCTGTTCCAACACTTCAATTCACTGTGCGAAGTGAATGTGTTGTTGTTTCACTTTCTAAATGCTGTACTTTCAGAGAAAATCACTTTCCTTTGAAACTGCCTTAAGCTACTTACAAGCATTCACCAGCAACTCACATGAGTTTCTCTGAAAGAGAAGCAGTCTCTTCCAACACTTCAATTAACTGTGTGAAGTGAATGGAGTGTTGCGTCACTTTCTAAATGCTGTACTTTCAGAGAAAATCACTTTCCTTTCAAAGTACCTTAAGGTACTTACAAGCATTCACCAGCAACTCACATGAGTTTCTCTGAATGAGAAGCAGTGTGTTCCAACACTTCAATTCATTGTGTGAAGTGAATGTGTTGTTGTTTCACTTTCTAAATGCTGTTCTTTCAGAGAAAATCACTTTCCTTTGAAACTGCCTTAAGCTACTTACAAGCAATCACCAGCAACTCACATGAGTTTCTCTGAAAGAGAAGCAGTCTGTTCCAACACTTCAATTCATTGTGTGAAGTGAATGGAGGGTTGCTTCACTTTCTAAATGCTGTACTTTCAGAGAAAATCACTTTTCTTTGAAAGTGCCTTAAGCTACTTACAAGGATTCACCAGCAACTTACATGAGTTTCTCTGATAGAGAAGCAGTCTGTTCCAACACTTCAATTCACTGTGCAAAGTGAATGGAGTGTTGCTTCATTTTCTAAATGCTGTTCTTTCAGAGAAAATCACTTTCCTTTGAAACTGCCTTAAACTACTTACAAGCATTCACCAGCAACTCACATGAGTTTCTCTGAAAGAGAAGCAGTCTGTTCCAACACTTCAATTCACTGTGCGAAGTGAACGGAGTGTTGCTTCACTTTCTAAATGCTGTAATTTCATAGAAAATCACTTTCTTTGAAAGTGCCTAAAGATAATTATAAGCATTCACAAGAAATTCACATGCATTTCTCTGAAAGAGAAACAGTCTCTTCCAACACTTCAATTCACTGTGCGAAGTGAATGGAGTGTTGCTTCACTTTCTAAATGCTGTACTTTTAGAGAAAATCACTTTCTTTTGAAACTGCCTTAAGCTACTTACAAGCATTCACCAGCAACTCACATGAGTTTCTCTGAAAGAGAAACAGTCTGTTCCAACACTTCAATTCACTGTGCGAAGTGAATGTGTTGTTGTTTCACTTTCTAAATGCTGTATTTTCAGAGAAAATCACTTTCCTTTGATACTGCCTTAAGCTACTTACAAGCATTCACAAGAAACTCACATGCGTTTCTCTGAAAGAGAAGCAGTCTGTTCCAACTCTTCAATTCACTGTGCGAAGTGAATGGAGTGTTGCGTCACTTACTAAATGCTGTACTTACAGAGAAAATCACATTCCTTTGAAAGTACCTTAAGCTACTTACAAGCATTCACCAGCAACTCAGAAGAGTTTCTCTGAAAGTGAAGGAGTCTGTTCCAACACTTTAATTCACTCTGCGAAATGAATGTGTTGTTGTTTCACTTTCTAAATGCTGTTTTTTCAGAGAAAATCCCTTTCCTTTGATTCTGCCTTAAGCTTCTTACAGGCATTCACAAGAAACTCACATGCGTTTCTCTGAAAGAGAAGCAGTCAGTTCCAACACTTCAATTCACTGTGCAAAGTGAATGGAGTGTCGCTTCATTTTGTAAATACTGTAATTTCAGAGAAAATCACTTTCCTTTGAAACTGCCTTAAACTTCTCACAAGCATTCACCAGCAACTCACATGAGTTTCTCTGAAAGAGAAGCAGTCTGTTCCAACACTTCCATTCACTGTGCGAAGTGAATGGAGTGTTGTTTCACTCTCTAAATGCTGTACTTTCAGAGAAAATCACTCTTCTTTGAAAGCACCTTAAGCTACTTACAAGCATTCACCAACAACTCTCATGCATTACTCTGAAAGAGAAGCAGTCTGTTCCAACACTTCGATTCAATGTGCGAAGTGAATGAAGTGTTGCTTCACTTTCTAAATGCTGTACTTTCAGAGAAAATCACTCTTCTTTGAAACTGCCTTAAGCTACTTACAAGCATTCACAAGCAACTCACATGCATTTCTCTGAAAGAGAAGCAGTCTGTTCCAACACTTCAATTCACTGTGCGAAGTGAATGGAATATTGCTTCACTTTCAAAATGCTGTACTTTCAGAGAAAATCACTTTCCTTTGAAACTGCCTTAGCTACCTACAAGCATTCAACAGCAACTCACATGCATTTCTCTGAAAGAGAAGCAGTCTGTTCCAACACTTCAATTCACTGTGCGAAATGAATGGAGTGTTGCTTCACTTTCTAAATGCTGTTCTTTCAGAGAAAATCACTTTCTTTGAAAGTGCCTTAAGATAATTATAAGCATTCACATGAAACTCACATGCATTTCTCTGAAAGAGAAGCAGTCTGTTCCAAGACTTCAATTCACTGTGCAAAATGAATTGAGTGTTGCTTCATTTTCTAAATGCTGTTCTTTCAGAGAAAATCACTTTCTTTTGAAACTGCCTTAAGCTACTTACAAGCATTCACCAGCAACTCACATGAGTTTCTCTGAAAGAGAAACAGTCTGTTCCAACACTTCAATTCACTGTGCGAAGTGAATGTGTTGTTGTTTCACTTTCTAAATGCTGTATTTTCAGAGAAAATCACTTTCCTTTGATACTGCCTTAAGCTATTTACAAGCATTCACAAGAAACTCACATGCGTTTCTCTGAAAGAGAAGCAGTCTGTTCCAACTCTTCAATTCACTGTGCGAAGTGAATGGAGTGTTGCGTCACTTACTAAATGCTGTACTTACAGAGAAAATCACATTCCTTTGAAAGTACCTTAAGCTACTTACAAGCATTCACCAGCAACTCAGAAGAGTTTCTCTGAAAGTGAAGGAGTCTGTTCCAACACTTTAATTCACTCTGCGAAATGAATGTGTTGTTGTTTCACTTTCTAAATGCTGTTTTTTCAGAGAAAATCACTTTCCTTTGATTCTGCCTTAAGCTTCTTACAGGCATTCACAAGAAACTCAGATGCGTTTCTCTGAAAGAGAAGCAGTCAGTTCCAACACTTCAATTCACTGTGCGAAGTCAATGGAGTGTCGCTTCATTTTCTAAATGCTGTAATTTCAGAGAAAATCACTTTCCTTTGAAAGTGCCTTAAGCTACTTACTAGGATTCACCAGCAACTCACATGAGTTTCTCTGAAGGAGAAGCAGTCTGTTCCAACACTTCAATTCACTGTGCAAAGTGAATGGAGTGTCGCTTCATTTTGTAAATACTGTAATTTCAGAGAAAATCACTTTCCTTTGAAACTGCCTTAAACTTCTCACAAGCATTCACCAGCAACTCACATGAGTTTCTCTGAAAGAGAAGCAGTCTGTTCCAACACTTCCATTCACTGTGCGAAGTGAATGGAGTGTTGTTTCACTCTCTAAATGCTGTACTTTCAGAGAAAATCACTCTTCTTTGAAAGCACCTTAAGCTACTTACAAGCATTCACCAACAACTCTCATGCATTACTCTGAAAGAGAAGCAGTCTGTTCCAACACTTCGATTCAATGTGCGAAGTGAATGAAGTGTTGCTTCACTTTCTAAATGCTGTACTTTCAGAGAAAATCACTCTTCTTTGAAACTGCCTTAAGCTACTTACAAGCATTCACAAGCAACTCACATGCATTTCTCTGAAAGAGAAGCAGTCTGTTCCAACACTTCAATTCACTGTGCGAAGTGAATGGAATATTGCTTCACTTTCAAAATGCTGTACTTTCAGAGAAAATCACTTTCCTTTGAAACTGCCTTAGCTACCTACAAGCATTCAACAGCAACTCACATGCATTTCTCTGAAAGAGAAGCAGTCTGTTCCAACACTTCAATTCACTGTGCGAAATGAATGGAGTGTTGCTTCACTTTCTAAATGCTGTTCTTTCAGAGAAAATCACTTTCTTTGAAAGTGCCTTAAGATAATTATAAGCATTCACATGAAACTCACATGCATTTCTCTGAAAGAGAAGCAGTCTGTTCCAAGACTTCAATTCACTGTGCAAAATGAATGGAGTGTTGCTTCATTTTCTAAATGCTGTACTTTCAGAGAAAATCACTTTCCTTTGAAACTGCCTTAAACTACTTACAAGCATTCACCAGCAACTCACATGAGTTTCTCTGAAAAAGAAGCAGTCTGTTCCAACACTTCAATTCACTGTGCGAAGTGAATGGAGTGTTGCTTCACTTTCTAAATGCTTACTTTCATAGAAAATCACTTTCTTTAAAAGTGCCTTAAGATAATTATAAGCATTCACAAGAAACTCACATGCATTTTTCTGAAGAGTAACAGTCTGTTCCAACACTTCAATTCACTGTGCGAAGTGAATGGAGTGTTGATTCACTTTCTAAATGCTGTACTTTCAGAGAAAATCACTTTCTTTTGAAACTGCCTTAAGCTACTTACAAGCATTCATCAGCAACTCTCATGAGTTTCTCTGAAAGAGAAGCAGTCTGTTCCAACACTTCAATTCACTGTGCGAAGTGAATGGAGTGTTGTGTCACTTTCTAAATGCTGTACTTTCAGAGAAAATCACATTCCTTTCAAAGTACCTTAAGCTACTTACAAGCATTCACCAGCAACTCACAAGAGTTTCTCTGAAAGTGAAGCAGTCTGTTCCAACACTTCAATTCACTGTGTGAAGAGAATGTGTTGTTGTTTCACTTTCTAAATGCTGTACTTTCAGAGAAAATCACTTTCCTTTGAAACTGCCTTAAGCTACTTACAAGCATTCACAAGCAACTCACATGAATTTCTCTGAAAGAGAAGCAGTCTGTTCCAACACTTCAATTCACTGTGCGAAGTGAATGGACTGTTGCTTCACTTTCAAAATGCTGTACTTTCAGAGAAAATCACTTTCCTTTGAAACTGCCTTAAGCTACCTACAAGCATTCAACAGCAACTCACATGCATTTCTCTGAAAGAGAAGCAGTCTGTTCCAACACTTCAATTCACTATGCGAAGTGAAGGGAGTGTTGCTTCACTTTCTAAATGCTGTACTTTCAGAGAAAATCACTTTCCTTTGAAACTGCCTTAAGCTACTTACAAGCATTCACCAGCAACTCACATGAGTTTCTCTGAAAGAGAAGTATTCTGTTCCAACACTTCAATTCACAGTGCAAAGTGAATGGAGTGTTGCTTTACTTTCTAAATGCTGTACTTTCATAGAAAATCACTATCTTTGAAAGTGCCTTAAGATAATTATGAGCATTCACAAGAAACTCACATGCATTTTTCTGAAAGAGAAGCAGTCTGTTCCAACACTTCAATTCACTGTGCGAAGTGAATGTGTTGTTGCTTCACTTTCTAAATGCTGTACTTTCAGAGAAAATCACTTTCCTTTGAAACTGCCTTAAGCTACTTAAAAGCATTCACCAGCAACTCACATGAGTTTCTCTGAAGGAGAAGTATTCTGTTCCAACACTTCAATTCACAGTGCAAAGTGAATGGAGTGTTGCTTCACTTTCTAAATGCTGTACTTTCAGAGAAAATCACTTTCCTTTGAATCTGCCTTCAACTACTTACAAGCATTCACCAGCAACTCACATGAGTTTTTCTGAAAGAGAAGCATTCTGTTCCAACTCTTCAATTCACTGTGCGAAGTGAATGGAGTGTTGCGTCACTTTCTAAATGCTGTACTTTTAGAGAAAATCACTTTCTTTGAAAGTGCCTTAAGATAATTATAAGCATTCAACAGCAACTCACATGCATTTCTCTGAAAGAGAAACAGTCTCTTCCAACACTTCAATTCACTGTGCGAAGTGAATGGAGTGTTGCTTCACTTTCTAAATGCTGTACTTTCAGAGAAAATCACTTTCCTTTCAAAGTACCTTAAGTTACTTACAAGCATTCACCAGCAACTCACAAGAGTTTCTCTGAAAGTGAAGGAGTCTGTTCCAACACTTCAATTCACTGTGCAAAGTGAATGTGTTGTTGTTTCACATTCTAAATGCTGTTTTTTCAGAGAAAATCACTTTCCTTTGATTCTGCCTTAAGTTACTTACAAGCATTCACAAGAAACTCACATGCGTTTCTCTGAAAGAGACGCAGTCGGTTCCAACACTTCAATTCACTGTGCGAAGTGAATGGAGTGTTGCTTCACTTTATAAATGCTGTAATTTCAGAGAAAATCACTTTCCTTTGAAAGTGCCTTCAGCTACTTACTAGGATTCACCAGCAACTCACATGCGTTTCTCTGAAAGAGAAGCAGTCTGTTCCAACACTTCAATTCACTGTGCAAAGTGAATGGAGTGTTGCTTCACTTTCTAAATGCTGTATTTTCAGAGAAAATCACATTCCTTTGATACTGCCTTAAGCTACTTACAAGCATTCACAAGAAACTCACATGCGTTTCTCTGAAAGAGAAGCAGTCTGTTCCAACTCTTCAATTCACTGTGCGAAGTGAATGGAGTGTTGCGTCACTTACTAAATGCTGTACTTTCAGAGAAAATCACATTCCTTTCAAAGTACCTTAAGCTACTTACAAGCATTCACCAGCAACTAAGAAGAGTTTCTCTGAAAGTGAAGGAGTCTGTTCCAACACTTCAATTCACTCTGCGAAATGAACGTGTTGTTGTTTCACTTTCTAAATGCTGTTTTTTCAGAGAAAATCACTTTCCTTTGATTCTGCCTTAAGCTACTTACAGGCATTCACAAGAAACTCACATGCGTTTCTCTGAAAGAGAAGCAGTCAGTCCAACACTTCAATTCACTGTGCGAAGTAAATGGAGTGTCGCTTCATTTTCTAAATGCTGTAATTTCAGAGAAAATCACTTTCCTTTGAAAGTGCCTTAAGCTACTTACTAGGATTCACCAGCAACTCACATGAGTTTCTCTGAAGGAGAAGCAGTCTGTTCCAACACTTCAATTCACTGTGCAAAGTGAATGGAGTGTCGCTTCATTTTCTAAATGCTGTAATTTCAGAGAAAATCACTTTCCTTTGAAACTACCTTAAACTTCTCACAAGCATTCACCAGCAACTCACATGAGTTTCTCTGAAAGAGAAGCAGTCTGTTCCAACACTTCCATTCACTGTGCGAAGTGAATGGAGTGTTGTTTCACTCTCTAAATGCTGTACTTTCAGAGAAAATCACTCTTCTTTGAAAGTACCTTAAGCTACTTACCAGCATTCAGCAAAAACTCTCATGCATTACTCTGAAAGAGAAGCAGTCTGTTCCAACACTTCGATTCAATGTGCGAAGTGAATGAAGTGTTGCTTCACTTTCTAAATGCTGTACTTTCAGAGAAAATCACTCTTCTTTGAAACTGCCTTAAGCTACTTACAAGCATTCACAAGCAACTCATATGCATTTCTCTGAAAGAGAAGCAGTCTGTTCCAACACTACAATTCACAGTGCGAAGTGAATGGAATATTGCTTCACTTTCAAAATGCTGTACTTTCAGAGAAAATCACTTTCCTTTGAAACTGCCTTAGCTACCTACAAGCATTCAACAGCAACTCACATGCATTTCTCTGAAAGAGAAGCAGTCTGTTCCAACACTTCAATTCACTGTGCGAAATGAATGGAGTGTTGCTTCACTTTCTAAATGCTGTACTTTCAGAGAAAATCACTTACTTTGAAAGTGCCTTAAGATAATTATAAGCATTCACATGAAACTCACATGCATTTCTCTGAAAGAGAAGCAGTCTGTTCCAAGACTTCAATTCACTGTGCAAAATGAATGGAGTGTTGCTTCATTTTCTAAATGCTGTACTTTCAGAGAAAATCACTTTCCTTTGAAACTGCCTTAAACTACTTACAAGCATTCACCAGCAACTCACATGAGTTTCTCTGAAAGAGAAGCAGTCTATTGCAACACTTCCATTCACTGTGCGAAGTGAATGGAGTCTTGTTTCACTCTCTAAATGCTGTACTTTCAGAGAAAATCACTCTTCTTTGAAAGTACCTTAAGCTACTTACAAGCATTCACCAACAACTCTCATGCATTACTCTGAAAGAGAAGCAGTCTGTTCCAACACTTCGATTCAATGTGCGAATTGAATGAAGTGTTGCTTCACTTTCTAAATGCTGTACTTTCAGAGAAAATCACTCTTCTTTGAAACTGCCTGAAGCTACTTACAAGCATTCACAAGCAACTCACATGCATTTCTCTGAAAGAGAAGCAGTCTGTTCCAACACTTCAATTCACTGTGCGAAGTGAATGGAATATTGCTTCACTTTCAAAATGCTGTACTTTCAGAGAAAATCACTTTCCTTTGAAACTGCCTTAGCTACCTACAAGCATTCAACAGCAACTCACATGCATTTCTCTGAAAGAGAAGCAGTCTGTTCCAACACTTCAATTCACTGTGCGAAATGAATGGAGTGTTGCTTCACTTTCTAAATGCTGTACTTTCAGAGAAAATCACTTTCTTTGAAAGTGCCTTAAGATAATTGTAAGCATTCACAAGAAACTCACATGCATTTTTCTGAAGAGTAACAGTCTGTTCGAACACTTCCATTCACTGGGCGAAGTGAATGCGTTACTGTTTCACTTTCTAAATGCTGTACTTTCAGAGAAAATCACTCTTCTTTGAAAGTGCCTTAAGCTACTTACAAGCATTCACCAACAACTCTCATGCATTACTCTGAAAGAGAAGCAGTCTGCTCCAACACTTCAATTCAATGTGCGAAGTGAATGCAGTGTTGCTTCACTTTCTAAATGCTGTACTTTCAGAGAAAATCACTCTTCTTTTAAACTGCCTTAAGCTACTTACAAGCATTCACAAGGAACTCACATGCATTTCTCTGAAAGAGAAGCAGTCTGTTCCAAGACTTCAATTCACTGTGCAAAGTGAATGGAGTGTTGCTTCATTTTCTAAATGCTGTACTTTCAGAGAAAATCACTTTCCTTTGAAACTGCCTTAAACTACTTACAAGCATTCACCAGCAACTCACATGAGTTTCTCTGAAAGAGAAGCAGTCTGTTCCAACACTTCAATTCACTGTGCGAAGTGAATGGAGTGTTGCTTCACTTTCTAAATGCTGTACATTCATAAAAAATCACTTTCTTTAAAAGTGCCTTAAGATAATTATAAGCATTCACAAAAAACTCACATGCATTTTTCTGAAAGAGTAACAGTCTGTTCCAACACTTCAATTCACTGTGCGAAGTGAATGAAGTGTTGATTCACTTTCTAAATGCTGTACTTTCAGAGAAAATCACTTTCTTTTGAAACTGCCTTAAGCTACTTACAAGCATTCATCAGCAACTCACAAGAGTTTCTCTGAAAGAGAAGCAGTCTGTTCCAACACTTCAATTCACTGTGCGAAGTGAATGGAGTGTTGCGTCACTTTCTAAATGCTGTACTTTCAGAGAAAATCACATTCCTTTCAAAGTACCTTAAGCTACTTACAAGCATTCACCAGCAACTCACAAGAGTTTCTCTGAAAGTGAAGGAGTATGTTCCAACACTTCAATTCACTGTGCAAAGTGAATGTGTTGTTGTTTCACATTCTAAATGCTGTTTTTTCAGAGAAAATCACTTTCCTTTGATTCTGCCTTAAGTTACTTACAAGCATTCACAAGAAACTCACATGCGTTTCTCTGAAAGAGACGCAGTCGGTTCCAACACTTCAATTCACTGTGCGAAGTGAATGGAGTGTTGCTTCACTTTATAAATGCTGTAATTTCAGAGAAAATCACTTTCCTTTGAAAGTGCCTTCAGATACTTACTAGGATTCACCAGCAACTCACATGAGTTTCTCTGAAAGAGAAGCAGTCTGTTCCAACACTTCAATTCACTGTGCAAAGTGAATGGAGTGTCGCTTCATTTTGTAAATACTGTAATTTCAGAGAAAATCACTTTCCTTTAAACTGCCTTAAACTACTCACAAGCATTCACCAGCAACTCACATGAGTTTCTCTGAAAGAGAAGCAGTCTGTTCCAACACTTCACTTCACTGTGCGAAGTGAATGTAGTGTTGCTTCACTTTCTAAATGCTGTACTTTCATAGAAAATCACTTTCTTTGAAAGTGCCTTAAAATAATTATAAGCATTCACAAGAAACTCACATGCATTTTTCTGAAAGAGAAGCAGTCTGTTCCAACACTTCAATTCACTGTGCGAAGTGAATGGAGTGTTGATTCACTTTCTAAATGCTGTACTTTCAGAGAAAGTCACTTTCTTTTGAAACTGCCTTAAGCTACTTACAAGCATTCACCAGCAACTCACATGAGTTTCTCTGAAAGAGAAATATTCTGTTCCAACACTTCAATTCACAGTGCAAAGTGAATGGAGTGTTGCTTCACTTTCTAAATGCTGTACTTTCAGAGAAAATCACTTTCCTTTGAAACTGCCTTAAACTACTCACAAGCATTCACCAGCAACTCACATGAGTTTCTCTGAAAGAGAAGCAGTCTGTTCCAACTCTTCAATTCACTGTGCGAAGTGAATGGAGTGTTGTGTCACTTTCTAAATGCTGTACTGTCAGAGAAAATCACTTTCTTTGAAAGTGCCTTAAGATAATTATAAGCATTCACATGAAATTCACATGCATTTCTCTGAAAAGAAGCAGTCTGTTCCAACACTTCAATTCACTGTGCGAAGTGAATGTGTTGTTGTTTCACTTTCTAAATGCTGTAATTTCAGAGAAAATCACTTTCCTTTAATTCTGCCTTAAACTACTTACAAGCATTCACAAGAAACTCACATGCGTTTCTCTGAAAGAGAAGCAGTCGGTTCCAACACTTCAATTCACTGTGCGAAGTGAATGGAGTGTTGCGTCACTTTCTAAATCCTGTACATTCAGAGAAAATCACTCTTCTTTGAAACTGCCTTAAGCTACTTACAAGCATTCACCAGCAACTCACATGAGTTTCTATGAAAGAGAAGCAGTCTGTTCCAACACTTCAATTCACTGTGCGAACTGAAAGGAGGGTTGCTTCACTTTATAAATGCTGTACTTTCAGAGAAAATCACTATCCTTTGAAACTGCATTAAGCTACTTACAAGCAATCACCAGCAACTCACATACATTTCTCTGAATAAGAAGCAGTCTGTTCCAACACTTGAATTCACTGGGCGAAGTGAATGTAGTGTTGCTTCACTTTATAAATGCTGTAATTTCAGAGAAAATCACTTTCCTTTGAAAGTGCCTTCAGCTACTTACTAGGATTCACCAGCAACTCACATGAGTTTCTCTGAAAGAGAAGCAGTCTGTTCCAACACTTCACTTCACTGTGCGAAGTGAATGGAGTGTTGTTTCACTTTCTAAATGCTGTACTTTCATAGAAAATCACTTTCTTTGAAAGTGCCTTAAAATAATTATAAGCATTCACAAGAAACTCACATGCATTTTTCTGAAAGAGAAGCAGTCTGTTCCAACACTTCAATTCACTGTGCGAAGTGAATGGAGTGTTGATTCACTTTCTAAATGCTGTACTTTCAGAGAAAGTCACTTTCTTTTGAAACTGCCTTAAGCTACTTACAAGCATTCACCAGCAACTCACATGAGTTTCTCTGAAAGAGAAATATTCTGTTCCAACACTTCAATTCACAGTGCAAAGTGAATGGAATGTTGCTTCACTTTCAAAATGCTGTACTTTCAGAGAAAATCACTTTCCTTTGAAAATGCCTTAAACTACTCACAAGCATTCACCAGCAACTCACATGAGTTTCTCTGAAAGAGAAGCAGTCTGTTCCAACTCTTCAATTCACTGTGCGAAGTGAATGGAGTGTTGTGTCACTTTCTAAATGCTGTACTTTCAGAGAAAATCACTTTCTTTGAAAGTGCCTTAAGATAATTATAAGCATTCACATGAAATTCACATGCATTTCTCTGAAAAGAAGCAGTCTGTTCCAACACTTCAATTCACTGTGCGAAGTGAATGTGTTGTTGTTTCCCTTTCTAAATGCTGTACTTTCAGAGAAAATCACTTTCCTTTAATTCTGCCTTAAACTACTTACAAGCATTCACAAGAAACTCACATGCGTTTCTCTGAAAGAGAAGCAGTCGGTTCCAACACTTCAATTCACTGTGCGAAGTTAATGGAGTGTTGCTTCATTTATAAATGCTGTAATTTCAGAGAAAATCACTTTCCTTTGCAAGTGCCTTAAGCTACTTACTAGGATTCACCAGCAACTCCCATGAGTTTCTCTGAAAGAGAAGCAGTCTGTTCCAACCCTTCAATTCACTGTGCAAAGTGAATGGAGTGTCGCTTCATTTTCTAAATACTGTAATTTCAGAGAAAATCACTTTCCTTTGAAACTGCCTTATACTACTCACAAGCATTCACCAGCAACTCACATGAGTTTCTCTGAAAGAGAAGCAGTCTGTTTCAACTCTTCAATTCACTGTTCGAAGTGAATGGAATGTTGCGTCACTTTCTAAATGCTGTACTTTCAGAGAAAATCACTTTCCTTTCAAAGTACCTTAAGCTACTTACAAGCATTCACCAGCAACTCACATGAGTTTCTCAGAAAGAGAAGCAGTCTGTTCCAACACTTCAATTCATAGTGCGAAGTGAATGTGTTGTTGTTTCACTTTCTAAATGCTGTACTTTCAGAGAAAATCACTTTCCTTTGAAACTGCCTTAAGTTACTTACAAGCATTCACCAGCAACTCACATACAATACTCTGAAAGAGAAGCAGTCTGTTCCAACACTTCAATTCACTGTGTGAAGTGAATGGAGTGTTGCTTCACTTTCTAAATGCAGTATTTTCAGAGAAAATCACTTTCCTTTGAAAGGGCCTTAAGCTACTTACAAGCATTCACCAGCAACTCACATGAGTTTCTCTGAAAGAGAAGCAGTCTGTTCCAACACTTCAATTCATAGTGCGAAGTGAATGTGTTGTTTTTCACTTTCTAAATGCTGTACTTTCAGAGAAAATCACTTTCCTTTGAAACTGCCTTAAGTTACTTACAAGCATTCACCAGCAACTCACATACAATTCTCTGAAAGAGAAGCAGTCTGTTCCAACACTTCAATTCACTGTGCGAACTGAATGGAGGGTTGCTTCACTTTATAAATGCTGTACTTTCAGAGAAAATCACTTTCCTTTGAAAGTGCCGTAAGCTACTTACAAGCATTCAACAGCAACTCACTTGCATTTCTCTGAAAGAGAAGCAGTCTCTTCCAACACTTCAATTCACTGTGCGAAGTGAATGGAGTGTTGCTTCACTTTCTATATGCTGTACTTTCAGAGAAAATCACTTTCTTTTAAACTGCCTTAAGATAATTATAAGCATTCACAAGAAACTCACATGCATTTCTCTGAAAGAGAAGCAGTCTGTTCCAACACTTCAATTCACTGTGCGAAGTGAATGTGTTGTTGTTTCACTTTCTAAATGCTGTATTTTCAGAGAAAATCACTTTCCTTTGATTCTGCCTTAAGCTACTTACAAGCATTCACAAGAAACTCACATGCATTTCTTTGAAAGAGAAGCAGTCTGTTCCAACATTTCAATTCACTGTGCGAAGTGAATGGAGTGTTACTTCACTTTATAAATGCTGTAATTTCAGAGAAAATCACTTTCCTTTGAAAGTGCCTTAAACTACTCACAAGCATTCACCAGCAACTCACATGAGTTTCTCTGAAAGAGAAGCAGTCTGTTCCAACTCTTCAATAAACTGTGCGAAGTGAATGGAGTGTTGCGTCACTTTCTAAATGCTGTACTTTCAGTGAAAATCACTTTCTTTGAAAGTGCCTTAAGATACTTATAAGCAGTCACGTGAAATTCACATGCATTTCTCTGAAAAGAAGCAGTCTGTTCCAACACTTCAATTCACTGTGCGAAGTGAATGTGTTGTTGTTTCCCTTTCTAAATGCTGTACTTTCAGAGAAAATCACTTTCCTTTAATTCTGCCTTAAACTACTTAGAAGCATTCACAGGAAACTCACATGCGTTTCTCTGAAAGAGAAGCAGTCGGTTCCAACACTTCAATTCACTGTGCGAAGTGAATGGAGTGTTGCTTCATTTATAAATGCTGTAATTTCAGAGAAAATCACTTTCCTTTGCAAGTGCCTTAAGCTACTTACTAGGATTCACCAGCAACTCACATGAGTTTCTCTGAAAGAAAAGCAGTCTGTTCCAACCCTTCAATTCACTGTGCAAAGTGAATGGAGTGTCGCTTCATTTTCTAAATACTGTAATTTTAGAGAAAAACACTTTCTTTCGAAACTGCCTTAAACTACTCACAAGCATTCACCAGCAACTCACATGAGTTTCTCTGAAAGAGTAGCAGTCTGTTTCAACTCTTCAAATTAACTGTGCGAAGTGAATGGAGTGTTGCGTCACTTTCTAAATGCTGTACTTTCAGAGAAAATCACTTTCCTTTCAAAGTACCTTAAGCTACTTACAAGCATTCACCAGCAACTGACATGAGTTTCTCAGAAAGAGAAGCAGTCTGTTCCAACACTTCAATTCATAGTGCGAAGTGAATGTGTTGTTGTTTCACTTTCTAAATGCTGTACTTTCAGAGAAAATCACTTTCCTTTGAAACTGCCTTAAGTTACTTACAAACATTCACCAGCAAATCACATACAATTCTCTGAAAGAGAAGCAGTCTGTTCCAACACTTCAATTCACTGTGCGAAGTGAATGGAGTGTTGCTTCACTTTCTAAATGCAGTATTTTTAGAGAAAATCACTTTCCTTTGAAAGGGCCTTAAGCTACTTACAAGCATTCACCAGCAACTCACATGAGTTTCTCTGAAAGAAAAGCAGTCTGTTCCAACACTTCAATTCACTGTGTGAAGTGAATGGAGTGTTGCGTCACTTTCTAAATCCTGTACATTCAGAGAAAATCACTCTTCATTGAAACTGCCTTAAGCTACTTACAAGCATTCACCAGCAACTCACATGAGTTTCTGTGAAAGAGAAGCAGTCTGTTCCAACACTTCAATTCACTGTGCGAAGTGAATGGAGTGTTGCTTCACTTTATAAATGCTGTACTTTCAGAGAAAATCACTTTCCTTTGAAAGTGCCGTAAGCTACTTACAAGCATTCAACAGCAACTCACTTGCATTTCTCTGAAAGTGAAGCAGTCTGTTCCAACACTTCAATTCACTGTGCGAAGTGAATGGAGTGTTGCTTCACTTTCTATATGCTGTACTTTCAGAGAAAATCACTTTCTTTTAGACTGCCTTAAGATAATTATAAGCATTCACAAGAAACTCACATGCATTTCTCTGAAAGAGAAGCAGTCTGTTCCAACACTTCAATTCACTGTGCGAAGTGAATGTGTTGTTGTTTCACTTTCTAAATGCTGTATTTTCAGAGAAAATCACTTTCCTTTGATTCTGCCTTAAGCTACTTACAAGCATTCACAAGAAACTCACATGCATTTCTTTGAAATAGAAGCAGTCTGTTCCAACATTTCAATTCACTGTGCGAAGTGAATTGAGTGTTGCTTCACTTTATAAATACTGTAATTTCAGAGAAAATCACTTTCCTTTGAAAGTGCCTTAAACTACTCACAAGCATTCACCAGCAACTCACATGAGTTTCTCTGAAAGAGAAGCAGTCTATTCCAACTCTTCAATTCACTGTGCGAAGTGAATGGAGTGTCGCTTCATTTTCTAAATGCTGTACTTTCAGAGAAAATCACTTTCCTTTCAAAGTACCTTAAGCTACAATCAAGCATTCAACAGCAACTCACATGAATTTCTTTCAAAGAGAAGCAGTCTATTCCAACTCTTCAATTCACTATGCGAAGTGAATGGAGTGTTTCTTCACTTTCTAAATGCTGTACTTTCAGAGAAAATCACTTTCCTTTCAAAGTACCTTAAGTCACTTACAAGCATTCACCAGCAACTCACATGGATTTCTCTGAAAGAGAAGCAGTCTGTTCCAACACTTCAATTCACTGTGCGAAGTGAATGCGTTGTTGTTTCACTTTCTAAATGCTGTACTTTCTGAGAAAATCACTCTTCTTTGAAAGTGCCTTAAGCTACTTACAAGCATTCAACAACAACTCTCATGCATTACTCTGAAAGAGAAGCAGTCTGTTCCAACACTTCAATTCAATGTGCGAAGTGAATAGAGTGTTGCGTCACTTTCTAAATGCTGTACTTTCAGAGAAAATCACTTTCCTTTCAAAGTACCTTAAGCTACAAACAAGCATTCACCAGCAACTCACATGAGTTTCTGTGAAAGAGAAGCAGTCTGTTCCAACACTTCAATTCACTGTGCGAAGTGAATGGAGTGTTGCATCACTTTCTAAATGCTGTACTTTTAGAGAAAATCACGTTCCTTTGAAAGTGCCTTAAGCTAATTATAAGCATTCACAAGAAACTCACATGCATTTCTCTGAAAGGGAGGCAGTCTGTTCCAACACTTCAATTCACTATGCGAAGTGAATAGAGTGTTTCATCACTTTCTAAATGCTGTACTTTCAGAGAAAATCACTTTCCTTTCAAAGTACATTAAGCTACAAACAATCATTCAACAGCAACTCACATGAGTTTCTCAGAAAGAGAAGCAGTCTGTTCCAACACTTCAATTCACTGTTCGAAGTGAATTTGTTGTTGTTTCACTTTCTAAATGCTGTACTTTCAGAGAAGATCACTTTCCTTTGAAACTGCCTTAAGCTACTTACAGGAATTCACCAGCAACTCATATGAGTTTCTGTGTAAGAGGAGCAGTCTGTTCCAACACTTCAATTCACAGTGTGAAGTGAATGGAGTGTTGCTTCTCTTTCTAAATGCTGTAGTTACCCAGATAATCACTTTTTTTTGAAACTGCCTTAAGCTACTTACAAGCATTTAGAAGAACCTCACATTCGTTTCTCTGAAAGAGAAGCAGTCTGTCCCAACATTTCAATTCACTGTGCGAAGTGAATGAGTGTTGCTTTACTTTCTAAATGCTGTAGTTACAGAGAAAATCAGTTTCCATTGAAAGTGCCTTAAGCTACATAAAAGCATTCACAAGAAGCTCACATGCGTTTCTCTGAAAGAGAAGCAGTCTGTTCCTACACTTCAATTCACTGTGCGAAGTGAATGGAGTGTTGCTTCACTTTCTAAATGCTGTACTTTCAGAGAAAATCACTTTCCTTTCAAAGTACCTTAAGCTACTTACAAGCATTAACGAGCAACTCACATGAGTTTCTCTGAAAGAGAAGCAGTCTGTTCCAACACTTCAATTCACTCTGAGAAGTGAATGTGTTGTTGTTTCACTTTCTAAATGCTGTACTTTCAGAGAAAATCACTTTCCTTTGAAAGTGCCTTAAGCTACTTACAAGCATTTGCCAGCAACGTACATGAGTTTCTCTGAAAGAGAAGCAGTCTGTTCCAACACTTCAATTCACTGTGCATAGTGAATGGAGTGTTGCTTCACTTTATAAATGCTGTAATTTCAGAGAAAATCACTTTCCTTTGAATCTGCCTTAAGCTTCTTACAAGTAATCACCAGAAACTCAAAATCATTTTTCTGAAAGAGAAGCAGTCTGTTCCAACACTTCAATTCACTGTGCGAAGTGAATGGAGGGTTGCTTCACTTTCAAAATGCTGTACTTTCAGAGAAAATCACTTTCCCTTGAAAGTGCCTTAAGATAATTATAAGCATTCACAAGAAACTCTCATGCATTTCTCTGAAAGAGAGGCAGTCTGTTCCTACACTTCAATTCACTGTGCGAAGTGAATGGAGTGTTGCTTCACTTTCTAAATGCTGTACTTTCAGAGAAAATCACTTTCCTTTGAAAGTGCCTTAATCTAATTATAAGCATTCAAAAGAAACTCACATGCATTTCTCTGAAAGAGAGGCAGTCTGTTCCAACACTTCAATTCACTGTGCGAAGTGAATGCAATGTTGCTTCACTTTCTAAATGCTGTACTTTCAGAGAAAATCACTTTCCTTTGAAAGTGCCTTAGGCTACTTACAAGCATTCACCACCAACACACATGAGTTTCTGTGAAAGAGAAGCAGTCTGTTCCAACACTTCAATTCACTGTTCAAAGAGAATGGAGTGTTGCTTCACTTTCTAAATGCTGTAATTTCAGAGAAAATCACTTTCCTTTGAAACTGCCTTAAGCTACTTACAGGAATTCACCAGCAACTCACATGAGTTTCTGTGTAAGAGGAGCAGTCTGTTCCAACACTTCAATTCACAGTGTGAAGTGAATGGAGTGTTGCTTCACTTTTTAAATGCTGTATTTACAGAGATAATCACTTTTTTTTGAAACTGCCTTAAGCTACTTACAATCATTTAGAAGAACCTCACATTCGATTCTCTGAAAGAGAAGCAGTCTGTCCCAACATTTCAATTCACTGTGCGAAGTGAATGGAGTGTTGCTTTACGTTCTAAATGCTGTAGTTACAGAGAAAATCACTTTCCTTAAAGTGCCTTAACCTACATAAAAGCATTCACAAGAAACTCACATGCGTTTCTGTGAAAGAGAAGCAGTCTGTTTCAACACTTCAATTCACTGTGCGAAGTGAATGGACTGTTGCATCACTTTCTATATGCTGTACTTTCAGAGAAAATCACTTTCTTTGAAAGTGCCTTAAGATAATTATAAGAATTCACAAGAAACTCACATGCATTTCTCTGAAAGAGAAGCAGTCTGTTCCAACATTTCAAATCACTGTACGAAGTGAATGGAGTGTTGCTTCACTTTCTAAATGCTGTACTTTCAGAGAAAATCACTTTCTTTGATAGTGCCTTAAGATAATTATAAGCATTCACAAGAAACTCACATACATTTCTCTGAAAGAGAAGCAGTCTGTTCCGACACTTCAATTCACTCTGCGAAGTGAATGGAGGTTTGCTTCACTTTCTAAATTCTGTACTTACAGAGAAAATCACTTTCCTTTGAAACTGCCTTAAGCTACTTACAAGCATTCACCAGCAACTCACATGAGTTTCTCTGAAAGAGAAGCAGTCTGTTCCAACACTTCAATTCACTGTGCGAAGTGAATGCGTTGTTGTTTCACTTTCTAAATACTGTACTTTCAGAGACAATGAATCCTCTTTGAAAGTGCCTTAAGCTACTTACAAGCATTCACCAACAACTCTCATGCATTACCCTGAAAGAGAAGCAGTCTGTTCCAACACTTCAATTCAATGTGCGAAGTGAATGGAGTGTTGCCTCACTTTCTAAATGCTGTACTTTCAGAGAAAATCATTTTCCTTTGAAACTGCCTTAAGCTACCTACAAGCATTCAACAGCAACTCACATGCATTTCTCTGAAAGAGAAGCAGTCTGTTCCAACACTTCAATTCACTCTGCGAAGTGAATAGAGTGTTGCGTCACTTTCTAAATGCTGTACTTTCAGAGAAAAACACTTTCCTTTGAAACTGCCTTACACTACTTACAAGCATTCACCAGCAACTCACATGAGTTTCTCTGAAAGGGAAGCAGTCTGTTCCAACTCTTCAATTCACTGTGCGAAGTGAATGGAGTGTTGCGTCACTTTCTAAATGCTGTACTTTCAGAGAAAAACACTTTCCTTTCAAAGTACCTTAAACTACTTACAAGCATTCACCAGCAACTCACATGGGTTTCTCTGAAAGAGAAGCAGTCTGTTCCAACACTTCAATACATTGTGTGAAGTGAATGGAGTGTTGCTTCACGTTCTAAATGCTGTACTTTAAAAGAAAATCACTGTCCTTTGAAACTGCCTTAAGCTACTTACAAGCATTCAACAGCAACTCACATGCATTTCTCTGAAAGAGAAGCAATCTGTTCCAGCACTTCAATTCACTCTGTGAAGTGAATAGAGTGTTGCGTCACTTTCTAAATGCTGTACTTTCAGAGAAAATCACTTTCGTTTGAAACTGCCTTAAGCTTCTTACAAGCATTCACCAGAAACTCAAAATCATTTTTCTGAAAGACAAGCAGTCTGTTCCAACACTTCAATTCACTGTGCAAAGTGAATGCAGGGTTGCTTCACTTTCAAAATGCTGTACTTTCGGAGAAAATCACTTTCCCTTGAAAGTGCCTTAAGCTAATTATAAGCATTCACAAGAAACTCACATGCATTTCTATGAAAGGGAGGCAGTCTGTTCATACACTTCAATTCACTGTGCGAAGTGAATGGAGTGTTTCTTCACTTTCTAAATGCTGTACTTTCAGAGAAAATTACTTTCCTTTAAAAGTGCCTTGAGCTACTTACAAGCATTCACCAGCAACTCACATGAGTTTCTGTGAAAAAGAAGCAGTCTGTTCCAACACTTCAATTCACTGTGCGAAGAGAAGTTGCTTCAGTTTCTAAATGCTGTACTTTCAGAGAAAATCACTTTCCTTTGAAACAGCCTTAAACCACTTACAAGCATTCACCAGCAACTCACATGCATTTCTCTGAAAGAGAAGCAGTCTGTTCCAACACTTCAATTCATTGTGCGAAGTGAATGGAGTGTTGCTTTACTTTCTAAATGCTGTAGTTACAGAGAAAATCACTTTCCTTAACGTGCCTTAAGCTTCATAAAAGCATTCACAAGAATCTCACATGCGTTTCTCTGAAAGAGAAGCAGTCTGTTCCTACACTTCAATTCACTGTGCGAAGTGAATGGAGGTTTGCTTCCCTTTCAAAATGCTGTACTTTCAGAGAAAACCACTTTCCCTTGAAAGTGCCTTAAGCTAATTATAACCATTCACAAGAAACTCACATGCATTTCTCTGAAAGAGAGGCAATCTGTTCCAACACTTCAATTCACTCTGAGAAGTGAATGTGTTGTTGTTTCACTTTCTAAATGCTGAACTTTTAGCAAAATCACTTTCCTTTGAAATTGCCTTAAGCTACTTACAAGTATTCACCAGCAACTCACTTGCATTTCTCTGAAAGAGAAGCAGACTGTTCCAACACTTCAATTCACTGTGCGAAGTGAATGGAGGTTTGCTTCCCTTTCAAAATGCTGTACTTTCAGAGAAAATCACTTTCCTTTGAAACTGCCTTAAGCTACTTACAAGCATTCCCCAGCAACTCACATGAGTTTCTCTTAAGGAGAAGCAGTCTGTTCCAACACTTCAATTCACTGTGCGAAGTGAATGGAGTGTTGCGTCACTTTCTAAATGCTGTACTTTCAGAGAAAATCACTTTCCTTTGAAAGTGCCTTAAGCTACTTAAAAGCATTCACCAGCAACTCATAATCGTTTTTCTGAAAGAGAAGCAGTATGTTCCAACACTTCAATTAACTGTGCGAAGTGAATGGAGTGTTGCTTCACTTTCTAAGTGCTGTCCTTTCAGAGAAAATCACTTTCCTTTGAAACTGCCTTAAGCTACTCACAAGCATTCACCATCAACTCACATGCATTTCTCTGAAAGAGAAGCAGTCTGTCCCAACACTTCAATTCACTGTGCAAAGTAAATGGAGTGTTGCTTCACTTTCTAAATGCTGTACTTTCAGAGAAAATCACTTTCCTTTGAAAGTGCCTTAAGCTAATTATAAGCATTCACAAGAAACTCACATGCATTTCTCTGACAGAGAAGCAGTCTGTTCCAACACTTCAATTCACTGTGCGAAGTGAATGGAGTGTTGCTTCACTTTCTAAATGCTGTACTTTCAGAGAAAGTCACTTTCCTTTGAAACTGCCTTCAGCTACTTACAAGATTTCAACAGCAACTCACATGAGTTTCTCTGAAAGAGAAGCAATCTGTTCCAACACTTCAATTGACTGTGCGAAGTGAATGGAGGGTTGCTTCACTTTCTAAATGCTGTACTTTCAGAGAAAATCACTTTCCTTTCAACGTACCTTAAGCTACAAACAAGCATTCACCAGCAACTCACATGAGTTTCTCTGAAAGAGAAGCACTCTGTTCCAACACTTCAAATCACTGTGCGAAGTGAACGTGTTGTTGTTTCACTTTCTAAATGCTGTAGTTTCAGAGAAAATCACTTTCCTTTGAAACTGCCTTAAGCTACTTACAAGCATTCACCAGCAACTCACTTGCATTTCTCTGAAAGAGAAGCAGTCTGTTCCAACACTTCAATTCACTCTGCGAAGTGAATAGAGTGTTACTTCACTTTACAAATGCTGTAGTTACAGAGAAAATCACTTTCCTTTGAAAGTGCCTTAAGCTACTTACAAGCATTCACAAGAAACTCACATGCGTTTCTCTGAAAGAGATGCAGTCTGTTCCAACATTTCAATTCACTGTGCGAAGTGAATGGAGTGTTGCTTCACTTTCTAAATGCTGAACTTTTAGCAAAATCACTTTCCTTTGAAATTGCCTTAAGCTACTTACAAGTATTCACCAGCAACTCACTTGCATTTCTCTGAAAGAGAAGCAGTCTGTTCCAACACTTCAATTCACTGTGCGAAGTGAACGTGTTGTTGTTTCACTTTTTAAAAGCTGTAATTTCAGAGAAAATCACTTTCCTTTGAAACTGCCTTAAACTACTTACAAGCATTCTCCAGCAACTCACATGCATTTCTCTGAAAGAGACGCAGTCTGTTCCAACACTTCAATTCACTGTGTGAAGTGAATGGACAGTTGTTTCACTTTCAAAAGGCTGTACTTTCAGAGAAAATCACTTTCCTTTGATACTGTCTTAAGCTACTTTCAAGCATTCCCCAGCAACTCACATGCATTACTCTGAAAGAGAAGAAGTCTGTTCCAAAACTTCAATTGACTGTGCGAAGTGAATGGAGTGTTTCTTCACTTTATAAATGCTGTACTTTCAGAGAAAATCACTTTCTTTGAAAGTGCCTTAAGCTAATAATAAGCATTCACAAGAAACTCACATGCATTTCCTGAAAGAGAAACAGTCTCTTCCAACACTTCAATTCACTCTGCGAAGTGAATAGAGTGTTGCGTCACTTTCTAAATGCTGTACTTTCAGAGAAAATCACTTTCCTTTCAAAGTACCTTAAGCTACAAACAAGCATTCACCAGCAACACACTTGAGTTTCTCTGAAAGAGAAGCAGTCTGTTCCAACACTTCAATTCACTGTGGGAAGTGAATGTGATGTTGTTTCACTTTCTAAATGCTGTACTTTCAGAGAAAATCACTTTCCTTTGAAACTGCCTTAAGCTACCTGCAAGCATTCTCCAGCAACTCACATGCATTTCTCTGAAAGGGAAGGAGTCTGTTCCAACACTTCAATTCACTGGGCAAAGTGAATGGAGTGTTGCTTCACTTTCTAAATGCTGTACTTTCAGAGAAAATCACTTTCCTTTGAAAGTGCCTTAAGCTACTTACAAGCATTCACGAGCAACTCAGAATCATTTTTCTGAAAGAGAAGCAGTCTGTTCCAACACTTCAATTCACTGTGCGAAGTGAATGGAGGGTTGTTTCACTTTCAAAATACTGTTCTTTCAGAAAAAATCACTTTCCTTTGAATGTGCCTTAAGCTACTTACAAGCATTCCCCAGCAACTCACATGAGTTTCTCTGAAAGGGAAGCAGTCTGTTCCAACACTTCAATTCACTGTGCGAAGTGAATGGAGTGTTGGTTCACTTTCTAAATGCTGTACTTTCAGAGAAAATCACTTTCCTTTGAAAGTGCCTTAAGCTACTTACAAGCATTCACCAGCAACTCACATGAGTTTCTTTGAAAGAGAAGCAGTCTGTTCCAACACTTCAATTCACTGTGCAAAGTGAATGTGTTGTTGTTTCACTTTCTAAATGCTGTACTTTCAGAGATAATCACTTTCCTTTGAAACTGCCTTAGGCTACTTACAAGCATTCACCAGCAACTCACATGCATTTCTCTGAAAAAAAGCAGTCTGTTCCAACACTTCAATTCACTGTGCGAAGTGAATGAAGTGTTTCTTCACTTTGTAAATGCTGTAGTTACAGAGATAATCACTTTCTATTGAAACTGACTTAAGGTACTTACAAGCATTCACCAGCAACTCACATGCGTTTCTCTGAAAGAGAAGCATTCTTTTCCATCAATACAATTCACTGTGCGAGGTGAATGGAGTGTTCCTTCACTTTCTAAGTGCTGTACTTTCAGAGAAAATCACTTTCTTTTGAAACTGCCTTAAGATACTTACAAGCATTCACCAGCAAATCGCATGCGTTTCTCTGAAAGAGAAGCAGTCAGTTCCAACACTTCAATTCACTGTGCGAAGTGAATGGAGTGTTGCTTCACTTTCTAAGCGCTGAACTTTCAGCGAAAATCATTTTCTTTGAAAGTGCCTTAAGCTACTTACAAGCATTCACCTGCAACTCATATGAGTTTCTCTGAAAGAGAAGCAGTCTGTTCCAACAATTCAATTCACTGGGCAAAGTGAATGGAGTGTTGATTCACTTTCTAACTGCTGTACTTTCAGAGAAAATCACTTTCCTTTGAAACTGCCTAAAGCTACTAACAAGCATTCACCAGCAACTCACATGAGTTTCTCTGAAAGAAAAGCAGTCTGTTCCAACACTTCAATTCACTGTGCGAAGTGAATGGAGTGTTGCGTCACTTTCTAAATGCTGTACTTTCAGAGAAAATCACATTCCTTTCAAAGTACCTTAAGCTACTTACAAGCATTAACCAGCAACTCACAAGAGTTTCTCTGAAAGTGAAGCAGTCTGTTCCAACACTTCAATTCACTGTGTGAAGTGAATATGTTGTTGTTTCACTTTCTAAATGCTGTACGTTCAGAGAAAATCACTTTCCTTTGAAACTGCCTTAAGCTACTTACAAGCATTCACCAGCAACTCACATGAGTTTCTCTGAAAGAGAATCAGTCTCTTCCAACACTTCAATTCACTGTGTGAAGTGAATGGAGTGTTGCGTCAGTTTCTAAATGCTGTACTTTCAGAGAAAATCACTTTCCTTTCCAAGTACCTTAAGGTACTTACAAGCATTCACCAGCAACTCACATGAGTTTCTCTGAAAGAGAAGCAGTCTGTTCCAACACTTCAATTCATTGTGCGAAGTGAATGTGTTGTGGTTTCACTTTCTAAATGCTGTACTTTCAGAGAAAATCACTTTCCTTTGAAACTGCATTAAGCTACTTACAAGCAATCACCAGCAACTCACATACATTTCTCTGAATAAGAAGCAGTCTGTTCCAACACTTCAATTCACTGGGCGAAGTGAATGGAGTGTTACGTCACTTTCTAAATGCTGTACTTTCAGAGAAAATCACATTCCTTTCAAAGTACCTTAAGCTACTTACAAGCATTCACCAGCAACTCACAAGAGTTTCTCTGAAAGTGAAGGAGTCTGTTCCAACACTTCAATTCACTGTGAAAGTGAATGTGTTGTTGTTTCACATTCTAAATGCTGTTTTTTTCAGAGAAAATCACTTTCCTTTGATTCTGCCTTAAGTTACTTACAAGCATTCACATGAAACTCACATGCGTTTCTCTGAAAGAGAAGCAGTCGGTTCCAACACTTCAATTCACTGTGCGAAGTGAATGGAGTGTTGCTTCACTTTATAAATGCTGTAATTTCAGAGAAAATCACTTTCCTTTGAAAGTGCCTTCAGCTACTTACTAGGATTCACCAGCAACTCACATGAGTTTCTCTGAAAGAGAAGCAGTCTGTTCCAACACTTCAATTCACTGTGCAAAGTGAATGGAGTGTCGCTTCATTTTGTAAATACTGTAATTTCAGAGAAAATCACTTTCCTTTAAACTGCCTTAAACTACTCACAAGCATTCACCAGCAACTCACATGAGTTTCTCTGAAAGAGAAGCAGTCTGTTCCAACACTTCACTTCACTGTGCGAAGTGAATGTAGTGTTGCTTCACTTTCTAAATGCTGTACTTTCATAGAAAATCACTTTCTTTGAAAGTGCCTTAAAATAATTATAAGCATTCACATGAAATTCACATGCATGTCTCTGAAAAGAAGCAGTCTGTTCCAACACTTCAATTCACTGTGCGAAGTGAATGTGTTGTTGTTTCACTTTCTAAATGCTGTACTTTCAGAGAAAATCACTTTCCTTTAATTCTGCCTTAAACTACTTACAAGCATTCACAAGAAACTCACAAGCGTTTCTCTGAAAGAGAAGCAGTCGGTTCCAACACTTCAATTCACTGTGTGAAGTGAATGGAGTGTTGCTTCATTTATAAATGCTGTAATTTCAGAGAAAATCACTTTCCTTTGCAAGTGCCTTAAGCTACTTACTAGGATTCACCAGCAACTCCCATGATTTTCTCTGAAAGAGAAGCAGTCTGTTCCAACCCTTCAATTCACTGTGCAAAGTGAATGGAGTGTCGCTTCATTTTCTAAATACTGTAATTTCAGAGAAAATCACTTTCCTTTGAAACTGCCTTAAACTACTCACAAGCATTCACCAGCAACTCACATGAGTTTCTCTGAAAGAGAAGCAGTCTGTTTCAACTCTTCAATTCACTGTGCGAACTGAATGGAGTGTTGAGTCACTTTCTAAATGCTGTACTTTCAGAGAAAATCACTTTCCTTTCAAAGTACCTTAAGCTGCTTACAAGCATTCACCAGCAACTCACATGAGTTTCTCAGAAAGAGAAGCAGTCTGTTCCAACACTTCAATTCATAGTGCGAAGTGAATGTGTTGTTGTTTCACTTTCTAAATGCTGTACTTTCAGAGAAAATCACTTTCCTTTGAAACTGCCTTAAGTTACTTACAAGCATTCACCAGCAACTCACATACAATTCTCTGAAAGAGAAGCAGTCTGTTCCAACACTTCAATTCACTGTGCGAAGTGAATGGAGTGTTGCTTCACTTTCTAAATGCAGTATTTTCAGAGAAAATCACTTTCCTTTGAAAGGGCCTTAAGCTACTTACAAGCATTCACCAGCAACTCACATGAGTTTCTCTGAAAGAAAAGCAGTCTGTTCCAACACTTCAATTCACTGTGTGAAGTGAATGGAGTGTTGTGTCACTTTCTAAATCCTGTACATTCAGAGAAAATCACTCTTCTTTGAAACTGCCTTAAGCTACTTACAAGCATTCACCAGCAACTCACATGAGTTTCTCTGAAAGAGAAGCAGTCTGTTTCAACTCTTCAATTCACTGTGCGAAGTGAATGGAGTGTTGCGTCACTTTCTAAATGCTGTACTTTCAGAGAAAATCACTTTCCTTTCAAAGTACCTTAAGCTACTTACAAGCATTCACCAGCAACTCACATGAGTTTCTCAGAAAGAGAAGCAGTCTGTTCCAACACTTCAATTCATAGTGCGAAGTGAATGTGTTGTTGTTTCACTTTCTAAATGCTGTACTTTCAGAGAAAATCACTTTCCTTTGAAACTGCCTTAAGTTACTTACAAGCATTCACCAGCAACTCACATAGAATTCTCTGAAAGAGAAGCAGTCTGTTCCAACACTTCAATTCACTGTGCGAAGTGAATGGAGTGTTGCTTCACTTTCTAAATGCAGTATTTTCAGAGAAAATCACTTTCCTTTGAAAGGGTCTTAAGCTACTTACAAGCATTCACCAGCAACTCACATGAGTTTCTCTGAAAGAAAAGCAGTCTGTTCCAACACTTCAATTCACTGTGTGAAGTGAATGGAGTGTTGCGTCACTTTCTAAATCCTGTACATTCAGAGAAAATCACTCTTCTTTGAAACTGCCTTAAGCTACTTACAAGCATTCACCAGCAACTCACATGAGTTTCTCTGAAAAGGAAGCAGTCTGTTCCAACACTTCAATTCACTGTACGAACTGAAAGGAGGGTTGCTTCACTTTATAAATGCTGTACTTTCAGAGAAAATCACTTTCCTTTGAAACTGCATTAAGCTACTTACAAGCAATCACCAGCAACTCACATACATTTCTCTGAATAAGAAGCAGTCTGTTCCAACACTTCAATTCACTGGGCGAAGTGAATGTAGTGTTGCTTCACTTTCTAAATGCTCTATTTTCAGAGAAAATCACTTTCCTTTGATACTGCCTTAAGCTACTTACAAGCATTCACAAGAAACTCACATGCGTTTCTCTGAAAGAGAAGCAGTCTGTTCCAACTCTTCACTTCACTGTGCGAAGTGAATGGAGTGTTGCGTCACTTTCTAAATGCTGGACTTTCAGAGAAAATCACATTCCTTTCAAAGTACCTTAAGCTACTTACAAGCATTCACCAGCAACTCACAAGAGTTTCTCTGAAAGTGAAGGAGTCTGTTCCAACACTTCAATTCACTGTGCGAAGTGAATGTGTTGTTGTTTCACATTCTAAATGCTGTTTTTTCAGAGAAAATCACTTTCCTTTGATTCTGCCTTAAGCTACTTACAAGCATTCACAAGAAACTCACATGCGTTTCTCTGAAAGAGAAGCAGTCGGTTCCAACACTTCAATTCACTGTGCGAAGTGAATGGAGTGTTGCTTCACTTTATAAATGCTGTAATTTCAGAGAAAATCACTTTCCTTTGAAAGTGCCTTCAGCTACTTACTAGTATTCACCAGCAACTCACATGAGTTTCTCTGAAAGAGAAGCAGTCTGTTCCAACACTTCACTTCACTGTGCGAAGTGAATGGAGTGTTGCTTCACTTTCTAAATGCTGTACTTTCATAGAAAATCACTTTCTTTGAAAGTGCCTTAAAATAATTATAAGCATTCACAAGAAACTCACATGCATTTTTCTGAAAGAGAAGCAGTCTGTTCCAACACTTCAATTCACTGTGCGAAGTGAATGAAGTGTTGATTCACTTTCTAAATGCTGTACTTTCAGAGAAAGTCACTTTCTTTTGAAACTGCCTTAAGCTACTTACAAGCATTCACCAGCAACTCACATGAGTTTCTCTGAAAGAGAAATATTCTGTTCCAACACTTCAATTCACAGTGCAAAGTGAATGGAATGTTGCTTCACTTTCAAAATGCTGTACTTTCAGAGAAAATCACTTTCCTTTGAAAATGCCTTAAACTACTCACAAGCATTCACCAGCAACTCACATGAGTTTCTCTGAAAGAGAAGCAGTCTGTTCCAACTCTTCAATTCACTGTGCGAAGTGAATGGAGTGTTGCGTCACTTTCTAAATGCTGTACTTTCAGAGAAAATCACTTTCTTTGAAAGTGCCTTAAGATAATTATAAGCATTCACATGAAATTCACATGCATTTCTCTGAAAAGAAGCAGTCTGTTCCAACACTTCAATTCACTGTGCGAAGTGAATGTGTTGTTGTTTCCCTTTTTAAATGCTGTACTTTCAGAGAAAATCACTTTCCTTTAATTCTGCCTTAAACTACTTACAAGCATTCACAAGAAACTCACATGCGTTTCTCTGAAAGAGAAGCAGTCGGTTCCAACTCTTCAATTCACTGTGCGAAGTGAATGGAGTGTTGCTTCATTTATAAATGCTGTAATTTCAGAGAAAATCACTTTCCTTTGCAAGTGCCTTAAGCTACTTACTAGGATTCACCAGCAACTCCCATGAGTTTCTCTGAAAGAGAAGCAGTCTGTTCCAACCCTTCAATTCACTGTGCAAAGTGAATGGAGTGTCGCTTCATTTTCTAAATACTGTAATTTCAGAGAAAATCACTTTCCTTTGAAACTGCCTTAAACTACTCACAAGCATTCACCAGCAACTGACATGAGTTTCTCTGAAAGAGAAGCAGTCTGTTTCAACTCTTCGATTCACTGTGCGAAGTGAATGGAATGTTGCGTCACTTTCTAAATGCTGTACTTTCAGAGAAAATCACTTTCCTTTCAAAGTACCTTAAGCTACTTACAAGCATTCACCAGCAACTCACATGAGTTTCTCAGAAAGAGAAGCAGTCTGTTCCAACACTTCAATTCATAGTGCGAAGTGAATGTGTTGTTGTTTCACTTTCTAAATGCTGTACTTTCAGAGAAAATCACTTTCCTTTGAAACTGCCTTAAGTTACTTACAAGCATTCACCAGCAACTCCCATACAATTCTCTGAAAGAGAAGCAGTCTGTTCCAACACTTCACTTCACTGTGCGAAGTGAATGGAGTGTTGCTTCACTTTCTAAATGCTGTACTTTCATAGAAAATCACTTTCTTTGAAAGTGCCTTAAAACAATTATAAGCATTCACAAGAAACTCACATGCATTTTTCTGAAAGAGAAGCAGTCTGTTCCAACACTTCAATTCACTGTGCGAAGTGAATGGAGTGTTGATTCACTTTCTAAATGCTGTACTTTCAGAGAAAGTCACTTTCTTTTGAAACTGCCTTAAGCTACTTACAAGCATTCACCAGCAACTCACATGAGTTTCTCTGAAAGAGAAATATTCTGTTCCAACACTTCAATTCACAGTGCAAAGTGAATGGAATGTTGCTTCACTTTCAAAATGCTGTACTTTCAGAGAAAATCACTTTCCTTTGAAAATGCCTTAAACTACTCACAAGCATTCACCAGCAACTCACATGAGTTTCTCTGAAAGAGAAGCAGTCTGTTCCAACACTTCAATTCACTGTGCGAAGTGAATGGAGTGTTGCTTCACTTTCTAAATGCAGTATTTTCAGAGAAAATCACTTTCCTTTGAAAGTGCCTTAAGCTACTTACAAGCATTCACCAGCAACTCACATGAGTTTCTCTGAAAGAGAAGCACTCTGTTCCAACACTTCAATTCACTGTGCGAACTGAATGGAGGGTTGCTTCACTTTATTAATGCTGTACTTTCAGAGAAAATCACTTTCCTTTGAAAGTGCCGTAAGCTACTTACAAGCATTCAACAGCAACTCACTTGCATTTCTCTGAAAGAGAAGCAGTCTCTTCCAACACTTCAATTCACTGTGCGAAGTGAATGGAGTGTTGCTTCACTTTCTATATGCTGTACTTTCAGAGAAAATCACTTTCTTTTAAACTGCCTTAAGATAATTATAAGCATTCACAAGAAACTCACATGCATTTTTCTGAAAGAGAAGCAGTCTGTTCCAACACTTCAATTCACTGTGCGAAGTGAATGTGTTGTTGTTTCACTTTCTAAATGCTGTATTTTCAGAGAAAATCACTTTCCTTTGATTCTGCCTTAAGCTACTTACAAGCATTCACAAGAAACTCACATGCATTTCTTTGAAAGAGAAGCAGTCTGTTCCAACATTTCAATTCACTGTGCGAAGTGAATGGAGTGTTGCTTCACTTTATAAATGCTGTAATTTCAGAGAAAATCACTTTCCTTTGAAAGTGCCTTAAACTACTCACAAGCATTCACCAGCAACTCACATGAGTTTCTCTGAAAGAGAAGCAGTCTGTTCCAACTCTTCAATTCACTGTGCGAAGTGAATGGAGTGTTGCGTCACTTTCTAAATGCTGTACTTTCAGAGAAAATCACTTTCTTTGAAAGTGCCTTAAGATAATTATAAGCATTCACATGAAATTCACATGCATTTCTCTGAAAAGAAGCAGTCTGTTCCAACACTTCAATTCACTGTGCGAAGTGAATGTGTTGTTGTTTCCCTTTCTAAATGCTGTACTTTCAGAGAAAATCACTTTCCTTTAATTCTGCCTTAAACTACTTACAAGCATTCACAAGAAACTCACATGCGTTTCTCTGAAAGAGAAGCAGTCGGTTCCAACACTTCAATTCACTGTGCGAAGTGAATGGAGTGTTGCTTCATTTATAAATGCTGTAATTTCAGAGAAAATCACTTTCCTTTGCAAGTGCCTTAAGCTACTTACTAGGATTCACCAGCAACTCCCATGAGTTTCTCTGAAAGAGAAGCAGTCTGTTCCAACCCTTCAATTCACTGTGCAAAGTGAATGGAGTGTCGCTTCATTTTCTAAATACTGTAATTTCAGAGAAAATCACTTTCCTTTGAAACTGCCTTAAATTACTCACAAGCATTCACCAGCAACTCACATGAGTTTCTCTGAAAGAGAAGCAGTCTGTTTCAACTCTTCAATTCACTGTGCGAAGTGAATGGAGTGTTGCGTCACTTTCTAAATGCTGTACTTTCAGAGAAAATCACTTTCCTTTCAAAGTACCTTAAGCTACTTACAAGCATTCACCAGCAACTCACATGAGTTTCTCAGAAAGAGAAGCAGTCTGTTCCAACACTTCAATTCATAGTGCGAAGTGAATGTGTTGTTGTTTCACTTTCTAAATGCTGTACTTTCAGAGAAAATCACTTTCCTTTGAAACTGCCTTAAGTTACTTACAAACATTCACCAGCAAATCACATACAATTCTCTGAAAGAGAAGCAGTCTGTTCCAACACTTCAATTCACTGTGCGAAGTGAATGGAGTGTTGCTTCACTTTCTAAATGCAGTATTTTTAGAGAAAATCACTTTCCTTTGAAAGGGCCTTAAGCTACTTATAAGCATTCACCAGCAACTCACATGAGTTTCTCTGAAAGAAAAGCAGTCTGTTCCAACACTTCAATTCACTGTGTGAAGTGAATGGAGTGTTGCGTCACTTTCTAAATCCTGTACATTCAGAGAAAATCACTCTTCTTTGAAACTGCCTTAAGCTACTTACAAGCATTCACCAGCAACTCACATGAGTTTCTCTGAAAGAGAAGCAGTCTGTTCCAACACCTCAATTCACTGTGCGAAGTGAATGGAGTGTTGCTTCACTTTATAAATGCTGTACTTTCATAGAAAATCACTTTCTTTGAAAGTGCCTTAAAACAATTATAAGCATTCACAAGAAACTCACATGCATTTTTCTGAAAGAGAAGCAGTCTGTTCCAACACTTCAATTCACTGTGCGAAGTGAATGGAGTGTTGATTCACTTTCTAAATGCTGTACTTTCAGAGAAAGTCACTTTCTTTTGAAACTGCCTTAAGCTACTTACAAGCATTCACCAGCAACTCACATGAGTTTCTCTGAAAGAGAAATATTCTTTTCCAACACTTCAATTCACAGTGCAAAGTGAATGGAATGTTGCTTCACTTTCAAAATGCTGTACTTTCAGAGAAAATCACTTTCCTTTGAAAATGCCTTAAACTACTCACAATCATTCACCAGCAACTCACCTGAGTTTCTCTGAAAGAGAAGCAGTCTGTTCCAACACTTCAGTTCACTGTGCGAAGTGAATGGAGTGTTGCTTCACTTTCTAAATGCAGTATTTTCAGAGAAAATCACTTTCCTTTGAAAGTGCCTTAAGCTACTTACAAGCATTCACCAGCAACTGACATGAGTTTCTATGAGAGAGAAGCAGTCTATTACAACACTTCAATTCACTCTGTGAAGTGAATGGAGTGTTGTGTCTCTTTCTAAATGCTGTACTTTCAGAGAAAATCACTTTCCTTTCAAAGTACATTAAGCTACTTAAAAGCATTCACCAGCAACTCACATGAGTTTCTCTGAAAGAGAAGTAGTCTGTTCCAACACTTCAATTCACTGTGCGAAGTGAATGTGTTGTTGTTTCACTTTCTAAATGCTGTACTTTCAGAGAAAATCACTTTCCTTTGTAACTGCCTTAAGTTACTTACAAGTATTCACCAGCAACTCACATGCATATCTCTGAAAGAGAAGCAGTCTGTTCCAACACTTCAATTCACTGTGCGAAGTGAATGGAGTGTTGCTTCACTTTCTAAATGCTGTCCTTTCAGAGAAAATCACTTTCCTTTGAAAGTGCCTTAAGCTACTTACAAGCATTCACCACCAACTCACTTGCATTTCTCTGAAAGAGAAGCAGTCTGTTCCAACACATCAATTCACTGTGCGAAGTGAATGGAGTGTTCCTTCACTTTCTAAATGCTGTACTTTCAGAGAAATTCACTTTCCTTTGAAAGTGCCTTAAGCTACTTACAAGCATTCACCTGCAACTCACATGCATTTTTCTGAAAGAGAAGCAGTCTGTTCCAACACTTCATTCACTGTGCGAAGTGAATGGAGTGTTGCTTCACTTTCAAAATGCTGTACTTTCAGAGAAAATCACTTTCCTTTGAAACTGCCTTAAGCTACGTACAAGCATTCTCCAGCAACCCACATGCATTTCTCTGAAAGAGAAGCAGTCTGTTCCAACACTTCAATTCCCTGTGCGAAGTGAATGGAGGGTTGCTTCACTTTCTAAATGCTATACTTTCAGAGAAAATCATTTCCTTTGAAAATGCCTTAAGCTCCTTACAAGCATTCACCAGCAACTCCCATGAGTTTCTATGACAGAGGAGCAGTCTGTTACAACACTTCAATTCACTCTGTGAAGTGAATGGAGAGTTGTGTCACTTTCTAAATGCTGTACTTTCAGAGAAAATCACTTTCTTTTCAAAGTACATTAAGCTACTTACAAGCATTCACCAGTAACTCACAATCGTTTTTCTGAAAGAGAAGCAGTCTGTTCCAACACTTCAATTCACTGTGCGAAGTGAATGTGTTGTTGTTTCACTTTCTAAATGCTGTAATTTCAGAGAAAATCAATTTCTTTTGAAACTGCCTTAAGTTACTTACAAGTATTCACCAGCAACACACATGCATTTCTCTGAAAGAGAAGCAGTCTGTTCCAACACTTCAATTCACTGTGCGAAGTGAATGGAGTATTACTTCACTTTCTAAATGCTGTCCTTTCAGAGAAAATCACTTTCCTTTGAAAGTGCCTTAAGCTACTTACAAGCATTCACAAGAAACTCACATGCATTTCTCTGAAAGAGAAGCAGTCTGTTCCAACACTTCAATTCACTGTGCGAAGTGAATGGAGGGTTGCTTCACTTTCAAAAGGCTGTACTTTCAGAGAAAATCACATTCCTTTGAAAGTGCCTTAAGCTACTTTCAAGCATTCCCCAGCAACTCACATCCATTTCTCTGAAAGAGAAGCAGTCTGTTCCAAAACTTCAATTCACTGTGCGAAATGAATGGAGTGTTGCTTCACTTTCTAAATGCTGTACTTTCCGAGGAAATCACTTTCCTTTGAAAGTGCCTTAAGCTAATTATAAACATTCACAAGAAACTCACATGCATTTCTCTGAAAGAGAAGCAGTCTGTTCCAACACTTCAATTCACTGTGTGAAGTGAATGTGTTGTTGTTTCATTTTCTAAATGCTGTACTTTCAGAGAAAATCACTTTCCTTTGAAACTGCCTTAAGCTACTTACAAGCATTCACCAGCAACTCACATGAGTTTCTCTGAAAGAGAAGCATTCTGTTCCAACTCTTCAATTCACTGTGCGAAGTGAATTGAGTGTTGCGTCACTTTCTAAATGCTGTACTTTCAGAGAAAATCACTTTTCTTTCAAAGAACCTTAAGCTACTTACAAGCATTCACCAGCAACTGACATGAGTTTCTCTGAAAGAGAAGCAGTCTGTTCCAACACTTCAATTCACTGTGCGAAGTGAATGTGTTGTTGTTTCACTTTCTAAATGCTGTACTTTCAGAGAAAATCACTTTCCTTTGAAACAGCCCTAAGCTACTTACAAGCATTCGCCAGCAACTCACATGCATTTCTCTGAAAGAGAAGCAGTCTGTTCCAACACTTCAATTCACTGTGTGAAGTAAATGTGTTGTTGTTTCACTTTCTAAATGCTGTACTTTCAGAGAAAATCACTTTCCTTTCAAAGTACATTAAGCTACTTACAAGCATTCACCAGCAACTCACAATCATTTTTCTGAAAGACAAGCAGTCTGTTCCAACACTTCAATTCACCGTGCGAAGTGAATGTGTTGTTGTTTCACTTTCTAAATGCTGTACTTTCAGAGAAAATCACTTTCCTTTGAAACTGCCTTAAGCTACTTTCAAGCATTTACCAGCAACTCACATGCATTTCTCTGAAAGAGAAGCAGTCTGTTCCAACACTTCAATTCACTGTGCGAAGTGAATGGAGTATTGCTTCACTTTCTAAATGCTGTACTTTCAGAGAAAATCACTTTCCTTTCAAAGTACCTTAAGCTAAAAACAAGCATTCACCAGCAACTCACATGAGTTTCTCTGAAAGAGAAGCAGTCTGTTCCAACACTTCAATTCATTGTGCGAAGTGAATGTGTTGTTGTTTCACTTTCTAAATACTGTACTTTCACAGAAAATCACTTTCCTTTGAAACTGCCTTAAGCCACTTACAAGCATTCTCCAGCAACTCACATTCATTTCTCTGAAAGTGAAGCAGTCTGTTCCAACATTTCAATTCACTGTGCGAAGTGAATGGAGTGTTGCTTCACTTTCTAAATGCAGCACTTTTAGAAAAAATCACTTTCCTTTGAAACTGCCTTAAGCTACTTACATGAATTCACCAGCAACTCACATGTATTTCTTTGAAAGAGAAGCAGTCTGTTCCAACACTTCAGTTCACTGTGTGAAGTGAATGGAGTGTTGCTTCACTTTCTAAATGCTGTACTTTCAGAGAAAATCACTTTCCTTTGAAAGTGCCTTAAGCTACTTACAAGCATTCACCAGCAATTCACATGAGTTTCTCTGAAAGAGAGGCAGTCTGTTCCAACACTTCAATTCACTGTGCAAAGTGAATGGAGTGTTGCTTCACTTTCTAAATGCTGTACTTTCAGAGAAAATCACTTTCCTTTGAAAGTGCAGTAAGCTACTTTCAAGCATTTACCAGCAACTCTCATGAGTTTCTCTGAAAGAAGCAGTCTGTTCCAATACTTCACTTCACTGGGCGAAGTGATTGGAGTGTTACTTCAATTTCTAAATGCTGTACTTTCAGAGAAAATCACTTTCCTTTCAAAGTACCTTAAGCTACTTACAAGCATTCACCAGCAACTCACATGAGTTTCTCTGAAAGAGAAGCAGTCTGTTCCAACACTTCTATTCACTGTGCGAAGTGAATGTGTTGTTGTTTCACTTTCTAAATGCTGTACTTTCAGAGAAAATCACTTTCCTTTGAAACTGCCTTAAGCTACTTACAAGCATTCAGCAGCAAATCACATTCGTTTCTCTGAAAGAGAAGCAGTCTGTTCCAACACTTCAATTCACTGTGCGAAGTGAATGTGTCGTTGTTTCACTTTCTAAATGCTGTACTTTCAGAGAAAATCACTTTCCTTTGAAACTGCCTTAAACTACTTACAAGCATTTAGAAGAAACTCACATTCGTTTCTCTGAAAGAGAAGCAGTCTGTTCCAACACTTCAATTCACTGTGCGAAGTGAATGGAGTGTTGCTTCACTTTCTAAATGCTGTACTTTCAGAGAAAATCACTTTCCTTTGAAACTGCCTTAAGCTACTTACAAGCATTCACCAGCAACTCAAATGAGTTTCTCTGAAAGAGAAGCAGTCTCTTCCAACACTTCAGTTCACTGTGCAAAGTGAATTGAGTGTTGCTTCACATTCTAAATGCAGTACTTTCAGAGAAAATCACTTTCCTTTCAAAGTACGTTAAACTACTTACAAGCATTCACCAGCAACTCGCATGAGTTTCTCTGAAGGAGAAGCAGTCTTTTCCAACATTTCAATACACTGTGCGAAGTGAATGTGTTCTTGTTTCACTTTCTAAATGCTGTACTTTCAGAGAAAATCACTTTCCTTTGAAACTGCCTTAAGCTACTTACAAGCATTCTCCAACAACTCACATGCATTTCTCTGAAAGAGAAACAGTCTGTTCCAACACTTCAATTCACTGTGCGAAGTGAATGGACTGTAGCTTCACTTTCTAAATGCTGTATTTTCAGAGAAAATCACTTTCCTTTGAAACAGCTTTAAGCTACTTACAAGCATTCACCAGCAACTCACATGAGTTTCTCTGAAAGAGAAGCAGTCTGTTCCAACACTTCAATTCACTGTGCAAATTGAATGGAGTGTTCCTTCACATTCTAAATGCTGTAATTTCAGAGAAAATCACTTTCCTTTGAATCTGCCTTAAGTTACTTACAAGCATTCACAAGAAACCCATATCCATTTCTCTGAAAGAGAAGCAGTCTGTTCCAACACTTGAATTCACTGTGCGAAGTGAATGGATTGTTGCTTCACTTTCTAAATGCTGTATTTTCAGAAAAAATCACGTTCCTTTGGATCTGCCTTAAACTACTTACTAGCATTCACCAGCAACTCACATGAGTTTCTCTGAAAGTGAAGCAGTCTCTTCCAACACTTTAATTCACTTTGCAAAGTGAATGTAGTGTTGCATCACTTTCTAAATGCTGTACTTTCAGAGAAAATCACTTTCCTTTGAAAGTGCCTTAAGTTACTTACAAGCATTCCCCAGCAACACACATGAGTTTCTCTGAAAGAGAAACAGTCTGTTCCAACACTTCAATTCACTGTGCGTAGTGTATGGAGTGTTGAGTCACTTTCTAAATGCTGTACTTTCAGAGAAAATCACTTTCCTTTCAAAGTACCTTAAGCTAAGTACAAGCATTCACCAGCTACTCACATGAGTTTCTCTGAAAGAAAAGCAGTCTGTTCCAACACTTCAATTCACTGTGCGAAGTGAATGGAGTGTAGCTTCACTTTCTAAATGCTGTATTTTCAGAGAAAATCACTTTCCTTTGAAAGTGCCTTAAGGTACTTACAAGCATGGACCAGCAACTCACATGAGTTTCTCTGGATGAGAGGCAGTCTATTCCAACACTTCAATTCACTGAGCGAAGTGATTGGAGTGTTACTTCACTTTCAAAATACTGTAGTTACAGTGAAAATCACTTTCCTTTGAAAGTGCCTTTAGTTACTTACAAGCATTCACAAGAAACTAACATGCGTTTCTCTGAAAGAAAAGCAGTCTGTTCCACCACTTCAATTCACTGTGCGAAGTGAATGGAGTGTTGCTTCACTTTCTAAATGCTGAAGTTACAGAGATAATAACTTGCTTTTGAAGGTGCCTTAAGCTACCTACAAGCATTCACCAGCAACTCACATGAGTTTCTCTGAAAGAGAAGCAGTCTATTCCAACACTTCAATTCACTGTGCGAAGTGAATGGAGTGTTACTTCACTTTCCAAATGCTGTAGTTATAGAGAAAATCACTTTCCTTTGAAAGTGCCTTAAGCTAATTATAAGCATTTACAAGAAACTCACATGCATTTTTATGAAAGACAAGCATTCTGTTCCAACACTTCAATTCACTGTGCGAAGTGAATGGAGTGTTGCTTCACTTTCTAAATGCTGTCCTTTCAGAGAAAATCACTTTCCTTTGAAACTGCCTTAAGCTACTTACATGCATTCACCAGGAACTCAAATGAGTTTCTCTGAGAGAAGCAGTCTGTTCCAACACTTCAATTCACTGTGCGAAGTGAATAGAGTGTTGCATCACTTTCTAAATGATGTACTTTCAGAGAAAATCACTTTCCTTTGAAACTGCCTTAAGCTACTTACAAACATTCACCAGCAACTCACATGAGTTTCTCTGAAAGAGAAGCAGTATGTTCCAACACTTCAATTCACTTTTCAAAGTGAATGGAGTGTTGCCTCACTTTCTAAATGCTGTACTTTCAGAGAAAATCACTTTCCTTTCAAAGTACCTTAAACTACTTACAAGCATTCACCAGCAACTCACATGAGTTTCTCTGAAGGAAAAGCAGTCTGTTCCAAGTTTTTAATACAATGTGAGAAGTGAATGAGTTGTTGTTTCACTTTCTAAATGCTGTACTTTCAGAGAAAATCACTTTCCTTTGAAACTGCCTTAAGCTATTTACAAGCATTCACCAGCAACTCACATG
Organism: Myodes glareolus; assembly: GCF_982192425.1. Taxonomy (NCBI): domain Eukaryota; kingdom Metazoa; phylum Chordata; class Mammalia; order Rodentia; family Cricetidae; genus Myodes; species Myodes glareolus. The sequence goes on from NW_028263265.1 coordinate 175,141, forward strand.
CATTTCTCTGAAAGAGAAGCAGTCTGTTCCAACACTTCAATTCACTGTGCGAAGTGAATGGAGTGTAGCTTCACTTTCTAAATGCTGTACTTTCAGAGAAAATCACTTTCCTTTGAAACAGCTTTAAGCTACTTACAAGCATTCACCAGCAACTCACATGAGTTTCTCTGAAAGAGAAGCAGTCTGTTCCAACACTTCAATTCACTGTGCAAATTGAATGGAGTGTTCCTTCACATTCTAAATGCTGTAATTTCAGAGAAAATCACTTTCCTTTGAATCTGCCTTAAGTTACTTACAAGCATTCACAAGAAACCCATATCCATTTCTCTGAAAGAGAAGCAGTCTGTTCCAACACTTCAATTCACTGTGCAAAGTGAATGGAGTGTTGCTTCACTTTCTAAATGCTGTACTTTCAGAGAAAATCACTTTCCTTTGAAAGTGCAGTAAGCTACTTTCAAGCATTTACCAGCAACTCTCATGAGTTTCTCTGAAAGAAGCAGTCTGTTCCAATACTTCACTTCACTGGGCGAAGTGATTGGAGTGTTACTTCAATTTCTAAATGCTGTACTTTCAGAGAAAATCACTTTCCTTTCAAAGTACCTTAAGCTACTTACAAGCATTCACCAGCAACTCACATGAGTTTCTCTGAAAGAGAAGCAGTCTGTTCCAACACTTCTATTCACTGTGCGAAGTGAATGTGTTGTTGTTTCACTTTCTAAATGCTGTACTTTCAGAGAAAATCACTTTCCTTTGAAACTGCCTTAAGCTACTTACAAGCATTCAGCAGCAAATCACATTCGTTTCTCTGAAAGAGAAGCAGTCTGTTCCAACACTTCAATTCACTGTGCGAAGTGAATGTGTCGTTGTTTCACTTTCTAAATGCTGTACTTTCAGAGAAAATCACTTTCCTTTGAAACTGCCTTAAACTACTTACAAGCATTTAGAAGAAACTCACATTCGTTTCTCTGAAAGAGAAGCAGTCTGTTCCAACACTTCAATTCACTGTGCGAAGTGAATGGAGTGTTGCTTCACTTTCTAAATGCTGTACTTTCAGAGAAAATCACTTTCCTTTGAAACTGCCTTAAGCTACTTACAAGCATTCACCAGCAACTCAAATGAGTTTCTCTGAAAGAGAAGCAGTCTCTTCCAACACTTCAGTTCACTGTGCAAAGTGAATTGAGTGTTGCTTCACATTCTAAATGCAGTACTTTCAGAGAAAATCACTTTCCTTTCAAAGTACGTTAAACTACTTACAAGCATTCACCAGCAACTCGCATGAGTTTCTCTGAAGGAGAAGCAGTCTTTTCCAACATTTCAATACACTGTGCGAAGTGAATGTGTTCTTGTTTCACTTTCTAAATGCTGTACTTTCAGAGAAAATCACTTTCCTTTGAAACTGCCTTAAGCTACTTACAAGCATTCTCCAACAACTCACATGCATTTCTCTGAAAGAGAAACAGTCTGTTCCAACACTTCAATTCACTGTGCGAAGTGAATGGACTGTAGCTTCACTTTCTAAATGCTGTATTTTCAGAGAAAATCACTTTCCTTTGAAACAGCTTTAAGCTACTTACAAGCATTCACCAGCAACTCACATGAGTTTCTCTGAAAGAGAAGCAGTCTGTTCCAACACTTCAATTCACTGTGCAAATTGAATGGAGTGTTCCTTCACATTCTAAATGCTGTAATTTCAGAGAAAATCACTTTCCTTTGAATCTGCCTTAAGTTACTTACAAGCATTCACAAGAAACCCATATCCATTTCTCTGAAAGAGAAGCAGTCTGTTCCAACACTTGAATTCACTGTGCGAAGTGAATGGATTGTTGCTTCACTTTCTAAATGCTGTATTTTCAGAAAAAATCACGTTCCTTTGGATCTGCCTTAAACTACTTACTAGCATTCACCAGCAACTCACATGAGTTTCTCTGAAAGAGAAGCAGTCTCTTCCAACACTTTAATTCACTTTGCAAAGTGAATGTAGTGTTGCATCACTTTCTAAATGCTGTACTTTCAGAGAAAATCACTTTCCTTTGAAAGTGCCTTAAGTTACTTACAAGCATTCCCCAGCAACACACATGAGTTTCTCTGAAAGAGAAACAGTCTGTTCCAACACTTCAATTCACTGTGCGTAGTGTATGGAGTGTTGAGTCACTTTCTAAATGCTGTACTTTCAGAGAAAATCACTTTCCTTTCAAAGTACCTTAAGCTAAGTACAAGCATTCACCAGCTACTCACATGAGTTTCTCTGAAAGAAAAGCAGTCTGTTCCAACACTTCAATTCACTGTGCGAAGTGAATGGAGTGTAGCTTCACTTTCTAAATGCTGTATTTTCAGAGAAAATCACTTTCCTTTGAAAGTGCCTTAAGGTACTTACAAGCATGGACCAGCAACTCACATGAGTTTCTCTGGATGAGAGGCAGTCTATTCCAACACTTCAATTCACTGAGCGAAGTGATTAGAGTGTTACTTCACTTTCAAAATACTGTAGTTACAGTGAAAATCACTTTCCTTTGAAAGTGCCTTTAGTTACTTACAAGCATTCACAAGAAACTAACATGCGTTTCTCTGAAAGAAAAGCAGTCTGTTCCACCACTTCAATTCACTGTGCGAAGTGAATGGAGTGTTGCTTCACTTTCTAAATGCTGAAGTTACAGAGATAATAACTTGCTTTTGAAGGTGCCTTAAGCTACCTACAAGCATTCACCAGCAACTCACATGAGTTTCTCTGAAAGAGAAGCAGTCTATTCCAACACTTCAATTCACTGTGCGAAGTGAATGGAGTGTTACTTCACTTTCCAAATGCTGTAGTTATAGAGAAAATCACTTTCCTTTGAAAGTGCCTTAAGCTAATTATAAGCATTTACAAGAAACTCACATGCATTTTTATGAAAGACAAGCATTCTGTTCCAACACTTCAATTCACTGTGCGAAGTGAATGGAGTGCTGCTTCACTTTCTAAATGCTGTCCGTTCAGAGAAAATCACTTTCCTTTGAAACTGCCTTAAGCTACTTACATGCATTCACCAGGAACTCAAATGAGTTTCTCTGAGAGAAGCAGTCTGTTCCAACACTTCAATTCACTGTGCGAAGTGAATAGAGTGTTGCATCACTTTCTAAATGATGTACTTTCAGAGAAAATCACTTTCCTTTGAAACTGCCTTAAGCTACTTACAAACATTCACCAGCAACTCACATGAGTTTCTCTGAAAGAGAAGCAGTATGTTCCAACACTTCAATTCACTTTTCAAAGTGAATGGAGTGTTGCCTCACTTTCTAAATGCTGTACTTTCAGAGAAAATCACTTTCCTTTCAAAGTACCTTAAACTACTTACAAGCATTCACCAGCAACTCACATGAGTTTCTCTGAAGGAAAAGCAGTCTGTTCCAAGTTTTTAATACAATGTGAGAAGTGAATGAGTTGTTGTTTCACTTTCTAAATGCTGTACTTTCAGAGAAAATCACTTTCCTTTGAAACTGCCTTAAGCTATTTACAAGCATTCACCAGCAACTCACATGCATTTCTCTGAAAGAGAAGCAGTCTGTTCCAACACTTCAATTCACTGTGCGAAGTGAATGGAGTGTAGCTTCACTTTCTAAATGCTGTACTTTCAGAGAAAATCACTTTCCTTTGAAACAGCTTTAAGCTACTTACAAGCATTCACCAGCAACTCACATGAGTTTCTCTGAAAGAGAAGCAGTCTGTTCCAACACTTCAATTCACTGTGCAAATTGAATGGAGTGTTCCTTCACATTCTAAATGCTGTAATTTCAGAGAAAATCACTTTCCTTTGAATCTGCCTTAAGTTACTTACAAGCATTCACAAGAAACCCATATCCATTTCTCTGAAAGAGAAGCAGTCTGTTCCAACACTTGAATTCACTGTGCGAAGTGAATGGATTGTTGCTTCACTTTCTAAATGCTGTATTTTCAGAAAAAATCACGTTCCTTTGGAACTGCCTTAAACTACTTACTAGCATTCACCAGCAACTCACATGAGTTTCTCTGAAAGAGAAGCAGTCTCTTCCAACACTTTAATTCACTGTGCAAAATGAATGTAGTGTTGCATCACTTTCTAAATGCTGTACTTTCAGAGAAAATCACTTTCCTTTGAAAGTGCATTAAGTTACTTACAAGCATTCACCAGCAACTCACATGAGTTTCTCTGAAAGAGAAGCAGTCTGTTCCAACACTTCAATTCACTGTGCAAAGTGAATGGAGTTTTGTTTCACATTCTAAATGCTGTATTTTAAGAGAAAATCACTTTCCTTTCAAAGTGCCTTAAGCTACTTACAATCATTCACCAGCAACTCACACTCAATTTTCTAAAAGAGAAGCAGTCTGTTGCAACACTTCAATTCACTGTGCGAAATGAAAGGAGGGTTGCTTCACTTTCAAAATTCTGTACTTTCAGAGAAAATCACTTTCCAGTGTAAGTGCCTTAAGCTACTTACAAGCATTCCCCAGCAACTCGCATGCATTTCTCTGAAAGAGAAGCAGTCTGTTCCAACACTTCAATACACTGTGCGAAGTGAATGGAGTGTTGCTTCACTTTCTAAATGCTGTACTTTCAGAGAAAATCACTTTCTTTTAAAGGTGTCTTATGCTAATTATAAGCATTCACAAGAAACTCACATGCATTTCTATGAAAGAGAAGCATTCTGTTCCAACACTTCAATTCACTGTGCGAAGTGAATGGAGTGTTGCTTCACTTTCTAAATGATGTACTTTCAGAGAAAATCACTTTCCTTTGAAACTGCCTTAAGCTACTTACAAACATTCACCAGCAACTCACATGAGTTTCTCTTAAAGAGAAGCAGTATGTTCCAACACTTCAATTCACTGTGCGAAGTGAATGTGTTGTTGTTTCACTTTCTAAATGCTGTACTTTCAGAGAAAATCACTTTCCTTTGAAACTGCCTTAAGCTACTTACAAGCATTCACCAGCAACTCACATGCATTTCTCTGAAAGAGAAGCAGTCTGTTCCAACACTTCAATTCACTGTGCTAAGTGAATGGAGTGTAGCTTCACTTTCTAAATGCTGTACTTTCAGAGAAAATCACTTACCTTTGAAACAGCTTTAAGCTACTTACAAGCATTCACCAGCAACTCACATGACTTTCTCTGAAAGAGAAGCAGTCTGTTCCAACACTTCAATTCACTGTGCAAATTGAATGGAGTGTTCCTTCACATTCTAAATGCTGTAATTTCAGAGAAAATCACTTTCCTTTGAATCTGCCTTAAGTTACTTACAAGCATTCACAAGAAACCCATATCCATTTAACTGAAAGAGAAACAGTCTGTTCCAACACTTGAATTCACTGTGCGAAGTGAATGGACTGTTGCTTCACTTTCGAAATGCTGTATTTTCAGAAAAAATCACGTTCCTTTGGAACTGCCTTAAACTACTTACTAGCATTCACCAGCAACTCACATGAGGTTCTCTGAAAGAGAAACAGTCTGTTCCAACACTTTAATTCACTGTGCAAAGTGAATGTAGTGTTGCATTACTTTCTAAATGCTGTACTTTCAGAGCAAATCACTTTCCTTTGAAAGTGCCATAAGTTACTTACAAGCATTCACCAGCAACTCACATGAGTTTCTCTGAAAGAGAAACAGTCTGTTCCAACACTTCAATTCACTATGCTTAGTGTATGGAGTGTTGAGTCACTTTCTAAATGCTGTACTTTCAGAGAAAATCACTTTCCTTTCAAAGTACCTTAAGCTAAGTACAAGCATTCACCAGCAACTCACATGAGTTTCTCTGAAAGAGAAGCAGTCTGTTCCAACACTTCAATTCACTGTGCGAAGTGAATGGAGTGTTGCTTCACTTTCTAAATGCTGTAATTTCAGAGAAAATCACTTTCCTTTGAAAGTGCCTTAAGGTACTTACAAGCATTGACCAGCAACTCACATGAGTTTCTCTGAATGAGAGGCAGTCTATTCCAACACTTCAATTCACTGGGCGAAGTGATTGGAGTGTTACTTCACCTTCAAAATGCTGTCGTTACAGAGACAATCACTTTCCTTTGAAAGTGCCTTTAGTTACTTACAAGCATTCACAAGAAACTAACATGCATTTCTTTGAAAGAAAAGCAGTCTGTTCCAACACTTCAATTCACTGTGCGAAGTGAATGAAGTGTTGCTTCACTTTCTAAATGCTGAAGTTACAGAGATAATCACTTGCCTTTGAAGGTGCCTTAAGCTACTTACAAGCATTCACAAGAAACTCACATGCGTTTCTCTGAAAGAGAAGCAGTCTTTTTCAACACTTCAATTCACTGTGCAAAGTGAATGGAGTATTGCTTCACTTTCTAAATGCTGTACTTTCAGAGAAAATCACTTTCCTTTGAAACTGTCTTAAGCTACTTACAAGCATTCACCAGCAACTCACATGCATTTCTCTGAAAGAAAAGCAGTCTGTTCCAACACTTCAATTCACTGTGCGAAGTGAATGGAGTTTTGCTTCATATTCTAAATGCTGTACTTTCAGAGAAAATCACTTTCCTTTTAAAGTGCCTTAAGCTACTTACAATCATTCACCAGCAACTCACAATCATTTTTCTAAAAGAGAAGCAGTCTGTTCCAACACTTTAATTCACTGTGCGAAATGAAAGGAGGGTTGCTTCACTTGCAAAATTCTGTACTTTCAGAGAAAATCACTTTACAGTGTAAGTGCCTTAAGCTACTTACAAGCATTCCACAGCAACTCACATGCATTTCTCTGAAAGAGAAGCAGTCTGTTCCAACACTTCAATTCACTGTGCGAAGTGAATGGAGTGTTGCTTCACTTTCTAAATGATGTACTTTCAGAGAAAATCACTTTCCTTTGAAACTGCCTTAAGCTACTTACAAACATTCACCAGCAACTCACATGAGTTTCTCTGAAAGAGAAGCAGTATGTTCCAACACTTCAATTCACTGTGCGAAGTGAATGGAGTGTTGCCTCACTTTCTAAATGCTGTACTTTCAGAGAAAATCACTTTCCTTTCAAAGTACCTTAAACTATTTACAAGCATTTACCAGCAACTCACATGAGTTTCTCTGAAGGAGAAGCAGTCTGTTCCCACACTTCAATACACTGTGCGAAGTGAATGTGTTGTTGTTTTACTTTCTAAATGCTGTACTTTCAGAGAAAATCACTTTCCTTTGAAACTGCCTTAAGTTACTTACAAGCATTCACCAGCAACTCACATGCATTTCTCTGAAAGAGAAGGAGTCTGTTCCAACACTTGAATTCACTTTGCGAAGTGAACGGAGTGCTGCTTCACTTTCTAAATGCTGTACGTTCAGAGAAAATCACTTTCCTTTGAAACAGCATTAAGCTACTTACAAGCATTCACCAGGAACTCACATGAGTGTCTCTGAAAGAGAAGCAGCGTGTTCCAACACTTCAATTCACTGTGCAAATGAATGGAGTGTTGTTTCACTTTCTAAATGCTGTACTTTCAGAGAAAAATCACTTTCCTTTGAAACTGCCTTAAGCTACTTACAAGCATTCACCAGCAACTCACATGAGTTTCTCTGAAAGAGAAGCAGTCTGTTCCAACACTTCAATTCACTGTGTGAAGTGAATGGAGTGTTACGTCACTTTCTAAATGCTGTACTTTCAGAGAAAATCACTTTCCTTTGACAGTGCCTTAAGCTACTTACAAGCATTCACCAGCAACTCACATGAATTTCTCTGAAAGAGAAACAGTCTGTTCCAAAACTTCAATTCACTGTGCGAAGAAAATGGAGTGTTGCTTCACTTTCTAAATGCTGTACTTTCAGAGAAAATCACTTTCCTTTGAAACTGCCTTAAGCTACTTACAAGCATTCACCAGCAACTCACATGCGTTTCTCTGAAAGAGAAGCAGTCTGTTCCAACACTTCAATTCACTGTGTGAAGTGAATGGAGTGTTACGTCACTTTCTAAATGCTGTACTTTCAGAGAAAATCACTTTCCTTTGAAAGTGCCTTAAGGTACTTACAAGCATTGACCAGCAACTCACATGAGTTTCTCTGAATGAGAGGCAGTCTATTCCAACACTTCAATTCACTGTGCGAAGTGATTGGAGTGTTACTTCAATTTCAAAATGCTGTAGTTACAGAGAAAATCACTTTCCTTTGAAACTGCTTTAAGCTACTTACAAGCATTCACCAGCAACTCACATGAGTTTCTCTGAAAGAGAAGGAGTCTGTTCCAACACTTCAATTCACTGTGCGAAGTGAATGTGTTGTTGTTTCACTTTCTAAATGCTGTACTTTCAGAAAAAATCACTTTCTTTTTAAACTGCCTTAAGCTGCTTACATGCATTCACCAGCAACTCACATGCATTTCTCTGAAAGAGAAGCAGTCTGTTCCAACACTTCAATTCACTGTGCGAAGTGAATGGAGTGTTGCTTCACTTTCTAAATGCTGTACTTTCAGAGAAAATCACTTTCCTTTGAAACAGCCTTAAGCTACTTACAAGCATTCACCAGCAACTCACATGCATTTCTCTGAAAGAGAAGCAGTCTGTTCCAACATTTCAATTCACTGTGCGAAGTGAATGGAGTGTTGCTTCACTTTCTAAATGCTGTACTTTCAGAGAAAATCACTTTCCTTTGAAAGTGCCTTAAGCTGATTATAAGCATTCACAAGAAACTCACATGCATTTCTCTGAAAGAGAAGCAGTCTGTTCCAACACTTCAATTCACTGTGCAAAGTGAATGGAGTTTTTCTTCAGTTTGTAATGCTGTACTTTCAGAAAAAATCACTTTCCTTTGAAAGTGCCTTCAGCTACTTACAAGCATTCACCAGCAACTCACATGAGTTTCTCTGAAAGAGAAGCAGTCTGTTCCAACACTTCAATTCACTGTGCGAAGTGAATGGAGTGTTGATTCAATTTCTAAATGCTGTAGTTACAGAGATAATCACTTTCTATTGAAACTGCCTTAATCTACTTACAAGCATTCACCAGCAAATCACATGCGTTTTTCTGAAAGAGAAGCAGTCTGTTCCAACACTTCAATTCACTGTGCAAAGTGAATGGAGTGTTGCGTCACTTTCTAAATGCTGTACTTTCCGAGAAAATCACTTTCCTTTCAAAGTACCTTAAGCTACTTACAAGCATTAAACAGCAACTCACATGAGTTTCTCTGAATGAGAAGCAGTCTGTTCCAACTCTTCAATTCACTGTGCGAAGTGAATGGTGTGTTGCGTCACTTTCTAAATGCTGTACTTTCAGAGAAAATCACTTTCTTTTCAAAGTACCTTAAGCTACTTACAAGTATTCAGCAGCAACTCACATGAGTTTCGCTGAAAGAGAAGCAGTCTGTTCCAACACTTCAATTCACTGTGCGAAGTGAATGGAGTGTTGCTTCACTTTCTAAATGCTGTCCTTTCAGAGAAAATCACTTTCCTTTGAAAGTGCCTAAAGCTAACTATAAGCATTCACCAGCAACTCACATGAGTTTCTCTGAAAGAGAAGCAGTCTGGTCCAACACTTCAATTCACTGTGCGAAGTGAATGGAGTGTTGCTTCACTTTCTAAATGCTGTCCTTTCAAAGAAAATCACTTTCCTTTGAAAGTACCTTAAGCTACCCTCAAGCATTCTCCAGCAACTCACATGCATTTCTCTGAAAGAGAAGCAGTCTGTTCCAACACTTCAATTCACTGTGCGAAGTGAATGGAGTGTTGCTTCACTTTCTAAATGCTGTAATTTCAGAGAAAATCATTTTCCTTTGAAAGTGCCTAAAGCTAACTATAAGCATTCACCAGCAACTCACATGAGGTTCACTGAAAGAGAAGCAGTCTGTTCCAACACTTCAATTCACTGTGCAAAGTGCATGCAGTTGATTCACTTTCTAAATGCTGTACTTTCAGAGAAAATCACTTTCCTTTTATAGTGCCTTAAGCTACTTACAAACATTCACCAGCAACTCACATGAGTTTCTCTGAAAGAGAAGCAGTCTGGTCCAACACTTCAATTCACTGTGCGAAGTGAATGGAGTGTTGCTTCACTTTTTAAATGCTGTACTGTCAGGGAAAATCACTTTCCTTTGGAACTGCCTTAAGATACTTACAAACATTCACCAGCAACTCACATGAGTTTCTCTGAAAGAGAAGCAGTCTGTTGCAACACTTCAATTCACTGTGCGAAGTGAATGGAGTGTTGCTTCACTTTCTAAATGCTGTCCTTTCAGAGAAAATCACTTTCCTTTGAAAGTGCCTTAGGCTGATTATAAGCATTCACAGGAAACTCACATGCATTTCTCTGAAAGAGAAGCAGTCTGTTCCAACACTTCAATTCACTGTGCAAAGTGAATGGAGTTTTTCTTCAGTTTGTAATGCTGTACTTTCAGAAAAAATCACTTTCCTTTGAAAGTGCCTTCAGCTACTTACAAGCATTCACCAGCAACTCACATGAGTTTCTCTGATAGAGAAGCAGTCTGTTCCAACACTTCAATTCACTGTGCGAAGTGAATGGAGTGTTGATTTAATTTCTAAATGCTGTAGTTACAGAGATAATCACTTTCTATTGAAACTGCCTTAAGCTACTTACAAGCATTCACCAGCAAATCACATGCGTTTTTCTGAAAGAGAAGCAGTCTGTTCCAACACTTCAATTCACTGTGCAAAGTGAATGTAGTGTTGCATCACTTTCTAAATGCTGTACTTTCAGAGAAAATCACTTTCCTTTGAAAGTGCCTTAAGCTTCTTACAAGCATTCAACAGCAACTCACATGAGTTTATCTGAAAGAGAAGCAGTCTGTTCCAACACTTCAATTCACTGTGCAAAGTGAATGGAGTGTTGCGTCACTTTCTAAATGCTGTACTTTCCGAGAAAATCACTTTCCTTTCAAAGTACCTTAAGCTACTTACAAGCATTCAGCAGCATCTCACATGAGTTTCTCTGAATGAGAAGCAGTCTGTTCCAACTCTTCAATTCACTGTGCGAAGTGAATGGTGTGTTGCGTCACTTTCTAAATGCTGTACTTTCAGAGAAAATCACTTTCCTTTCAAAGTACCTTAAGCTACTTACAAGTATTCAGCAGCAACTCACATGAGTTTCGCTGAAAGAGAAGCAGTCTGTTCCAACACTTCAATTCACTGTGCGAAGTGAATGGAGTGTTGCTTCACTTTCTAAATGCTGTCCTTTCAGAGAAAATCACTTTCCTTTGAAAGTGCCTTAGGCTGATTATAAGCATTCACAGGAAACTCACATGCATTTCTCTGAAATAGAAGCAGTCTGTTCCAACACTTCAATTCACTGTGCGAGGTGAATGGAGTGTTGCTTCACTTTCTAAATGCTGTACTTTCAGAGAAAATCACTTTCCCTAGAAACAGCCTTAAGCTACTTACAAGCATTCACCAGCAACTCACATGCATTTCTCTGAAAGAGAAGCAGTCTGTTCCAACATTTCAATTCACTGTGCGAAGTGAATGGAGTGTTGCTTCACTTTCTAAATGCTGTACTTTCAGAGAAAATCATTTTCCTTTGAAAGTGCCTAAAGCTAACTATAAGCATTCACCAGCAACTCACATGAGTTTCACTGAAAGAGAAGCAGTCTGTTCCAACACTTCAATTCACTGTGCAAAGTGAATGCAGTTGCTTCACTTTCTAAATGCTGTACTTTCAGAGAAAATCACTTTTCTTTGAAACTGCCTTAAGCTACTTACAAGCATTCACCAGCAACTCACATGAGTTTCTCTGAAAGAGAAGCAGTCTGGTCCAACACTTCAATTCACTGTGCGAAGTGAATGGAGTGTTGCTTCACTTTTTAAATGCTGTACTGTCAGGGAAAATCACTTTCCTTTGGAACTGCCTTAAGATACTTACAAACATTCACCAGCAACTCACATGAGTTTCTCTGAAAGAGAAGCAGTCTGTTACAACACTTCAATTCACTGTGCGAAGTGAATGGAGTGTTGCTTCACTTTCTAAATGCTGTCCTTTCAGAGAAAATCACTTTCCTTTGAAAGTGCCTTAGGCTGATTATAAGCATTCACAGGAAACTCACATGCATTTCTCTGAAAGAGAAGCAGTCTGTTCCAACACTTCAATTCACTGTGCGAAGTGAGGGGAGTATTGCGTCACTTTCTAAATGCTGTACTTTCAGAGAAAATCACTTTCCTTTCAAAGTACCTTAAGCTAAGTGCTAGCATTCACCAGCAACTCACATGAGTTTTTCTGAAAGAGAAGGAGTCTGGTCCAACACATCAATTCACTGTGCGAAGTGAATGGAGTGTTGCTTCACTTTCTAAATGCTGTCCTTTCAGAGAAAATCACTTTCCTTTGAAAGTGCCTTAAGCTGATTATAAGCATTCACAAGAAACTCACATGCATTTCTCTGAAAGAGAAGCAGTCTGTTCCAACACTTCAATTCACTGTGCAAAGTGAATGGAGTTTTTCTTCAGTTTGTAATGCTGTACTTTCAGAAAAAATCACTTTCCTTTGAAAGTGTCTTCAGCTACTTACAAGCATTCACCAGCAACTCACATGAGTTTCTCTGAAAGAGAAGCAGTCTGTTCCAACACTTCAATTCACTGTGCGAAGTGAATGGAGTGTTGATTCAATTTCTAAATGCTGTAGTTACAGAGATAATCACTTTCTATTGAAACTGCCTTAAGCTACTTACAAGCATTCACCAGCAAATCACATGCGTTTTTCTGAAAGAGAAGCAGTCTGTTCCAACACTTCAATTCACTGTGCAAAGTGAATGTAGTGTTGCATCACTTTCTAAATGCTGTACTTTCAGAGAAAATCACTTTCCTTTGAAAGTGCCTTAAGCTACTTACAAGCATTCAACAGCAACTCACATGAGTTTATCTGAAAGAGAAGCAGTCTGTTCCAACACTTCAATTCACTGTGCGAAGTGAATGGAGTGTTGCTTCACTTTCTAAATGCTGTACTTTCCGAGAAAATCACTTTCCTTTCAAAGTACCTTAAGCTACTTACAAGCATTCAGCAGCAACTCACATGAGTTTCTCTGAATGAGAAGCAGTCTGTTCCAACTCTTCAATTCACTGTGCGAAGTGAATGGTGTGTTGCGTCACTTTCTAAATGCTGTACTTTCAGAGAAAATCACTTTCTTTTCAAAGTACCTTAAGCTACTTACAAGTATTCAGCAGCAACTCACATGAGTTTCGCTGAAAGAGAAACAGTCTGTTCCAACACTTCAATTCACTGTGCGAAGTGAATGGAGTGTTGCTTCACTTTCTAAATGCTGTCCTTTCAGAGAAAATCACTTTCCTTTGAAAGTGCCTAAAGCTAACTATAAGCATTCACCAGCAACTCACATGAGTTTCTCTGAAAGAGAAGCAGTCTGGTCCAACAATTCAATTCACTGTGCGAAGTGAATGGAGTGTTGCTTCACTTTCTAAATGCTGTCCTTTCAGAGAAAATCACTTTCCTTTGAAAGTACCTTAAGCTACCCTCAAGCATTCTCCAGCAACTCACATGCATTTCTCTGAAAGAGAAGCAGTCTGTTCCAACACTTCAATTCACTGTGCGAAGTGAATGGAGTGTTGCTTCACTTTCTAAATGCTGTATTTTCAGAGAAAATCATTTTCCTTTGAAAGTGCCAAAAGCTAACTATAAGCATTCACCAGCAACTCACATGAGTTTCACTGAAAGAGAAGCAGTCTGTTCCAACACTTCAATTCACTGTGCAAAGTGCATGCAGTTGATTCACTTTCTAAATGCTGTACTTTCAGAGAAAATCACTTTCCTTTTATAGTGCCTTAAGCTACTTACAAACATTCACCAGCAACTCACATGAGTTTCTCTGAAAGAGAAGCAGTCTGTTGCAACACTTCAATTCACTGTGCGAAGTGAATGGAGTGTTGCTTCACTTTCTAAATGCTGTCCTTTCAGAGAAAATCACTTTCCTTTGAAAGTGCCTTAGGCTGATTATAAGCATTCACAGGAAACTCACATGCATTTCTCTGAAAGAGAAGCAGTCTGTTCCAACACTTCAATTCACTGTGCGAAGTGAATGGAGTGTTGCTTCACTTTCTAAATGCTGTCCTTTCAGAGAAAATCACTTTCCTTTGAAAGTGCCTTAAGCTGATTATAAGCATTCACAAGAAACTCACATGCATTTCTCTGAAAGAGAAGCAGTCTGTTCCAACACTTCAATTCACTGTGCAAAGTGAATGGATTTTTCTTCAGTTTGTAATGCTGTACTTTCAGAAAAAAATCACTTTCCTTTGAAAGTGCCTTCAGCTACTTACAAGCATTCACCAGCAACTCACATGAGTTTCTCTGATAGAGAAGCAGTCTGTTCCAACACTTCAATTCACTGTGCGAAGTGAATGGAGTGTTGATTCAATTTCTAAATGCTGTAGTTACAGAGATAATCACTTTCTATTGAAACTGCCTTAAGCTACTTACAAGCATTCACCAGCAAATCACATGCGTTTTTCTGAAAGAGAAGCAGTCTGTTCCAACACTTCAATTCACTGTGCAAAGTGCATGTAGTGTTGCATCACTTTCTAAATGCTGTACTTTCAGAGAAAATCACTTTCCTTTGAAAGTGCCTTAAGATACTTACAAGCATTCAACAGCAACTCACATGAGTTTATCTGAAAGAGAAGCAGTCTGTTCCAACACTTCAATTCACTGTGCGAAGTGAATGGAGTGTTGCTTCACTTTCTAAATGCTGTACTTTCCGAGAAAATCACTTTCCTTTCAAAGTACCTTAAGCTACTTACAAGCATTCAGCAGCAACTCACATGAGTTTCTCTGAATGAGAAGCAGTCTGTTCCAACTCTTCAATTCACTGTGCGAAGTGAATGGTGTGTTGCGTCACTTTCTAAATGCTGTACTTTCAGAGAAAATCACTTTCTTTTCAAAGTACCTTAAGCTACTTACAAGTATTCAGCAGCAACTCACATGAGTTTCGCTGAAAGAGAAGCAGTCTGTTCCAACACTTCAATTCACTGTGCGAAGTGAATGGAGTGTTGCTTCACTTTCTAAATGCTGTCCTTTCAGAGAAAATCACTTTCCTTTGAAAGTGCCTAAAGCTAACTATAAGCATTCACCAGCAACTCACATGAGTTTCTCTGAAAGAGAAGCAGTCTGGTCCAACAATTCAATTCACTGTGCGAAGTGAATGGAGTGTTGCTTCACTTTCTAAATGCTGTCCTTTCAGAGAAAATCACTTTCCTTTGAAAGTACCTTAAGCTACCCTCAAGCATTCTCCAGCAACTCACATGCATTTCTCTGAAAGAGAAGCAGTCTGTTCCAACACTTCAATTCACTGTGCGAAGTGAATGGAGTGTTGCTTCACTTTCTAAATGCTGTATTTTCAGAGAAAATCATTTTCCTTTGAAAGTGCCTAAAGCTAACTATAAGCATTCACCAGCAACTCACATGAGTTTCACTGAAAGAGAAGCAGTCTGTTCCAACACTTCAATTCACTGTGCAAAGTGCATGCAGTTGATTCACTTTCTAAATGCTGTACTTTCAGAGAAAATCACTTTCCTTTTATAGTGCCTTAAGCTACTTACAAACATTCACCAGCAACTCACATGAGTTTCTCTGAAAGAGAAGCAGTCTGGTCCAACACTTCAATTCACTGTGCGAAGTGAATGGAGTGTTGCTTCACTTTTTAAATGCTGTACTGTCAGGGAAAATCACTTTCCTTTGGAACTGCCTTAAGATACTTACAAACATTCACCAGCAATTCACATGAGTTTCTCTGAAAGAGAAGCAGTCTGTTGCAACACTTCAATTCACTGTGCGAAGTGAATGGAGTGTTGCTTCACTTTCTAAATGCTGTCCTTTCAGAGAAAATCACTTTCCTTTGAAAGTGCCTTAGGCTGATTATAAGCATTCACAGGAAACTCACATGCATTTCTCTGAAAGAGAAGCAGTCTGTTCCAACACTTCAATTCACTGTGCAAAGTGAATGGAGTTTTTCTTCAGTTTGTAATGCTGTACTTTCAGAAAAAATCACTTTCCTTTGAAAGTGCCTTCAGCTACTTACAAGCATTCAGCAGCAACTCACATGAGTTTCTCTGATAGAGAAGCAGTCTGTTCCAACACTTCAATTCACTGTGCGAAGTGAATGGAGTGTTGATTTAATTTCTAAATGCTGTAGTTACAGAGATAATCACTTTCTATTGAAACTGCCTTAAGCTACTACAAGCATTCACCAGCAAATCACATGCGTTTTTCTGAAAGAGAAGCAGTCTGTTCCAACACTTCAATTCACTGTGCAAAGTGAATGTAGTGTTGCATCACTTTCTAAATGCTGTACTTTCAGAGAAAATCACTTTCCTTTGAAAGTGCCTTAAGCTTCTTACAAGCATTCAACAGCAACTCACATGAGTTTATCTGAAAGAGAAGCAGTCTGTTCCAACACTTCAATTCACTGTGCAAAGTGAATGGAGTGTTGCGTCACTTTCTAAATGCTGTACTTTCCGAGAAAATCACTTTCCTTTCAAAGTACCTTAAGCTACTTACAAGCATTCAGCAGCATCTCACATGAGTTTCTCTGAATGAGAAGCAGTCTGTTCCAACTCTTCAATTCACTGTGCGAAGTGAATGGTGTGTTGCGTCACTTTCTAAATGCTGTACTTTCAGAGAAAATCACTTTCCTTTCAAAGTACCTTAAGCTACTTACAAGTATTCAGCAGCAACTCACATGAGTTTCGCTGAAAGAGAAGCAGTCTGTTCCAACACTTCAATTCACTGTGCGAAGTGAATGGAGTGTTGCTTCACTTTCTAAATGCTGTCCTTTCAGAGAAAATCACTTTCCTTTGAAAGTGCCTTAGGCTGATTATAAGCATTCACAGGAAACTCACATGCATTTCTCTGAAAGAGAAGCAGTCTGTTCCAACACTTCAATTCACTGTGCGAGGTGAATGGAGTGTTGCTTCACTTTCTAAATGCTGTACTTTCAGAGAAAATCACTTTCCCTAGAAACAGCCTTAAGCTACTTACAAGCATTCACCAGCAACTCACATGCATTTCTCTGAAAGAGAAGCAGTCTGTTCCAACATTTCAATTCACTGTGCGAAGTGAATGGAGTGTTGCTTCACTTTCTAAATGCTGTACTTTCAGAGAAAATCATTTTCCTTTGAAAGTGCCTAAAGCTAACTATAAGCATTCACCAGCAACTCACATGAGTTTCACTGAAAGAGAAGCAGTCTGTTCCAACACTTCAATTCACTGCGCAAAGTGAATGCAGTTGTTTCACTTTCTAAATGCTGTACTTTCAGAGAAAATCACTTTTCTTTGAAACTGCCTTAAGCTACTTACAAGCATTCACCAGCAACTCACATGAGTTTCTCTGAAGGAGAAGCAGTCTGGTCCAACACTTCAATTCACTGTGCGAAGTGAATGGAGTGTTGCTTCACTTTTTAAATGCTGTACTGTCAGGGAAAATCACTTTCCTTTGGAACTACCTTAAGATACTTACAAACATTCACCAGCAACTCACATGAGTTTCTCTGAAAGAGAAGCAGTCTGTTACAACACTTCAATTCACTGTGCGAAGTGAATGGAGTGTTGCTTCACTTTCTAAATGCTGTCCTTTCAGAGAAAATCACTTTCCTTTGAAAGTGCCTTAGGCTGATTATAAGCATTCACAGGAAACTCACATGCATTTCTCTGAAAGAGAAGCAGTCTGTTCCAACACTTCAATTCACTGTGCGAAGTGAGGGGAGTATTGCGTCACTTTCTAAATGCTGTACTTTCAGAGAAAATCACTTTCCTTTCAAAGTACCTTAAGCTAAGTGCTAGCATTCACCAGCAACTCACATGAGTTTTTCTGAAAGAGAAGGAGTCTGGTCCAACACATCAATTCACTGTGCGAAGTAAATGGAGTGTTGCTTCACTTTCTAAATGCTGTACTTTCAGAGAAAATCACTTTCCTTTGAAACTGCTTTAAGCTACTTAGAAGCATTCACCAGCAACTCACATGAGTGTCTCTGAAAGAGAAGGAGTCTGTTCCAACACTTCAATTCACTGTGCGAAGTGAATGTGTTGTTGTTTCACTTTCTAAATGCTGTACTTTCAGAAAAAATCACTTTCTTTTTAAACTGCCTTAAGCTGCTTACAAGCATTCACCAGCAACTCACATGCATTTCTCTGAAAGAGAAGCAGTCTGTTCCAACACTTCAATTCACTGTGCGAAGTGAATGGAGTGTTGCTTCACTTTCTAAATGCTGTACTTTCAGAGAAAATCACTTTCCTTTGAAACAGCCTTAAGCTACTTAAAAGCATTCACCAGCAACTCCCATGCATTTCTCTGAAAGAGAAGCAGTCTGTTCCAAAATTTCAATTCACTGTGCGAAGTGAATGGAGTGTTGCTTCACTTTCTAAATGCTGTCCTTTCAGAGAAAATCACTTTCCTTTGAAAGTGCCTTAAGCTGGTTATAAGCATTCACAAGAAACTCACATGCATTTCTCTGAAAGAGAAGCAGTCTGTTCCAACACTTCAATTCACTGTGCAAAGTGAATGGAGTTTTTCTTCAGTTTGTAATGCTGTACTTTCAGAAAAAATCACTTTCCTTTGAAAGTGCCTTCAGCTACTTACAAGCATTCACCAGCAACTCACATGAGTTTCTCTGAAAGAGAAGCAGTCTGTTCCAACACTTCAATTCACTGTGCGAAGTGAATGGAGTGTTGATTCAATTTCTAAATGCTGTAGTTACAGAGATAATCACTTTCTATTGAAACTGCCTTAATCTACTTACAAGCATTCACCAGCAAATCACATGCGTTTTTCTGAAAGAGAAGCAGTCTGTTCCAACACTTCAATTCACTGTGCAAAGTGAATGTAGTGTTGCATCACTTTCTAAATGCTGTACTTTCAGAGAAAATCACTTTCCTTTGAAAGTGCCTTAAGCTACTTACAAGCATTCAACAGCAACTCACATGAGTTTATCTGAAAGAGAAGCAGTCTGTTCCAACACTTCAATTCACTGTGCGAAGTGAATGGAGTGTTGCTTCACTTTCTAAATGCTGTACTTTCCGAGAAAATCACTTTCCTTTCAAAGTACCTTAAGCTACTTACAAGCATTCAGCAGCAACTCACATGAGTTTCTCTGAATGAGAAGCAGTCTGTTCCAACTCTTCAATTCACTGTGCGAAGTGAATGGTGTGTTGCGTCACTTTCTAAATGCTGTACTTTCAGAGAAAATCACTTTCTTTTCAAAGTACCTTAAGCTACTTACAAGTATTCAGCAGCAACTCACATGAGTTTCGCTGAAAGAGAAACAGTCTGTTCCAACACTTCAATTCACTGTGCGAAGTGAATGGAGTGTTGCTTCACTTTCTAAATGCTGTCCTTTCAGAGAAAATCACTTTCCTTTGAAAGTGCCTAAAGCTAACTATAAGCATTCACCAGCAACTCACATGAGTTTCTCTGAAAGAGAAGCAGTCTGGTCCAACAATTCAATTCACTGTGCGAAGTGAATGGAGTGTTGCTTCACTTTCTAAATGCTGTCCTTTCAGAGAAAATCACTTTCCTTTGAAAGTGCCTTAAGCTACTTACACACATTCACAGGAAACTCAAATGCGTTTCTATGAAAGAGAAGCTGTCTGTTCCAACACTTCAATTCACTGTGCGAAGTGAATGGAGTGTTGCTTCACTTTCTAAATGCTGTCCTTTCAGAGAAAATCACTCTCCTTTGACTGTGCCTTAAGCTACTTACAAGCATTCAACAGAAATTCACATGTGTTTCACTGAAAGAGAAGCAGTCTGTTCCAACACTTCAATTCACTGTGCGAAGTGAATGGAGTGTTGCTTCACTTTCTAAATGCTGTCCTTTCAGAGAAAATCACTTTCCTTTGAAAGTGCCTTAAGCTACTTACACACATTCACAGGAAACTCAAATGCGTTTCTATGAAAGAGAAGCTGTCTGTTCCAACACTTCAATTCACTGTGCGAAGTGAATGGAGTGTTGCTTCACTTTCTAAATGCTGTCCTTTCAGAGAAAATCACTTTCCTTTTAAAGTGCCTTAAGGTACTTACAAGCATTCAACTGAAATTCACATGCGTTTCACTGAAAGAGAAGCAGTCTGTTCCAACACTTCAATTCACTCTGCGAAGTGAATGGAGTGTTGCTTCACTTTCTAAATGCTGTCCTTTCAGAGAAAATCACTTTCCTTTGAAAGTGCCTTAAGCTACTTACAAGCATTCACAAGAAACTCACATGCATTTTTCTGAAAGAGAAGCAGTTTGTTCCAACATTACAATTCACTGTGCGAAGTGAATGGCGTGCTGCTTCACTTTCTATATGCTCTCCTTTTAGAGAAAATCACTTTCCTTTGAAAGTGCCTTAAGCTACTTACAAGCATTCACAAGAAACTCACATGCATTTTTCTGAAAGAGAAGCAGTCTGTTCCAAAACTTCAATCCACTGTGCGTAGTGAATGGAGTGTTGCTTCACTTTCTAAATGCTGTCCTTTCAGAGAAAATCACTTTCCTTTTAAAATGCCTTAAGCTACTTAAAAGCATTCACAAAAAACTCATATCTGTTTCCTGAAAGAGAAGTTGTCTGTTCCAACACTTCAATTCACTGTGCGAAGTGAATGGAGTGTTGCTTCACTTTCTAAATGCTGTCCTTTCGGAGAAAATCACTTTCCTTTGAAAGTGCCTTAAGCTACTTACAAGCATTCCACAGAAATTCACATGTGTTTCACTGAAAGAGAAGCAGTCTCTTCCAAAACTTCAATTCACTGTGCGAAGTGAATGGAGTGTTGCTTCACTTTCTAAATGCTGTCCTTTCAGAGAAAATCACTTTCCTTTGAAAGTGCCTTAAGCTACTTACACACATTCACAGGAAACTCAAATGCGTTTCTATGAAAGAGAAGCTGTCTGTTCCAACACTTCAATTCATTGTGCGAAGTGAATGGAGTGTTGCTTCACTTTCTAAATGCTGTCCTTTCAGAGAAAATCACTTTCCTTTGAATGTGCCTTAAGCTACTTACAAGAATACAACAGAAATTCACATGTGTTTCACTGAAAGAGAAGCAGTCTGTTCCAACACTTCAATTCACTGTGCGAAGTGAATGGAGTGTTGCTTCACTTTCTAAATGCTGTCCTTTCAGAGAAAATCACTTTCCTTTGAAAGTGCCTTAAGCTACTTGCAAGCATTCACAAGAAACTCACACGCATTTTTCTGAAAGAGAAGCAGTTTGTTCCAACATTACAATTCACTGTGCGAAGTGAATGGAGTGTTGCTTCACTTTCTATATGCTCTTCTTTTAGAGAAAATCACTTTGCTTTGAAAGTGCCTTAAGCTACTTACAAGCATTAGAAGAAACTCACATCCGTTTCTCTGAAAGAGAAGCAGTGTGTTCCAACATTTCAATTCACTGGACGAAGTGAATGGAGTGTTGCTTCACTTTCTAAATGCTGTCCTTTCAGAGAAAATCACTTTCCTTTGAAAGTGCCTTAAGCTACTTACACACATTCACAGGAAACTCAAATGCGTTTCTATGAAAGAGAAGCTGTCTGGTCCAACACTTCAATTCACTGTGCGAAGTGAATGGAGTGTTGCTTCACTTTCTAAATGCTGTCCTTTCAGAGAAAATCACTTTCCTTTGAAAGTGCCTTAAGCTACTTACAAGCATTCAACTGAAATTCACATGCGTTTCACTGAAAGAGAAGCAGTCTGTTCCAACACTTCAATTCACTCTGCGAAGTAAATGGAGTGTTGCTTCACTTTCTAAATGCTGTCCTTTCAGAGAAAATCACTTTCCTTTGAAAGTGCCTTAAGCTACTTACACACATTCACAGGAAACTCAAATGCGTTTCTATGAAAGAGAAGCTGTCTGTTCCAACACTTCAATTCACTGTGCGAAGTGAATGGAGTATTGCTTCACTTTCTAAATGCTGTCCTTTCAGAGAAAATCACTTTCCTTTGAATGTGCCTTAAGCTACTTACAAGCATTCAACAGAAATTCACGTGTTTCACTGAAAGAGAAGCAGTCTGTTCCAACACTTCAATTCACTGTGCGAAGTGAATGGAGTGTTGCTTCACTTTCTAAATGCTGTCCTTTCAGAGAAAATCACTTTCGTTTGAAAGTGCCTTAAGCTACTTACAAGCATTCAATAGAAATTCACATGCGTTTCTCTGAAAGAAAAGCAGTCTGTTCCAACACTTCAATTCACTGTGCGAAGTGAATGGAGTGTTGCTTCACTTTCTAAATGCTGTCCTTTCAGAGAAAATCACTTTCCTTTGAAAGTGCCTTAAGCTACTTACAAGCATTCACAAAAAACTCATATCTGTTTCTCTGAAAGAGAAGTGTTCTGTTCCAACACTTCAATTCACTGTGCGAAGTGAATGGAGTGTAGTTTCACTTTCTAAATGCTGTCCTTTCAGAGAAAATCACTTTGCTTTGAAAGTGCCTTAAGCTACTTACAAGCATTCCACAGAAATTCACATGCGTTTCTCTGAAAGAGAAGAAGTCTGTTCCAACACTTCAATTCACTGTGCGAAGTGAATGGAGTGTTGTTTCACTTTCTAAATGCTGTCCTTTCAGAGAAAATCACTTTCCTTTGAAAGTGCCTTAAGCTACTTACACACATTCACAGGAAACTCAAATGCGTTTCTATGAAAGAGAAGCTGTCTGGTCCAACACTTCAATTCACTGTGCGAAGTGAATGGAGTGTTGCTTCACTTTCTAAATGCTGTCCTTTCAGAGAAAATCACTTTCCTTTGAAAGTGCCTTAAGCTACTTACAAGCATTCAACTGAAATTCACATGCGTTTCACTGAAAGAGAAGCAGTCTGTTCCAACACTTCAATTCACTCTGCGAAGTAAATGGAGTGTTGCTTCACTTTCTAAATGCTGTCCTTTCAGAGAAAATCACTTTCCTTTG
Organism: Myodes glareolus; assembly: GCF_982192425.1. NCBI lineage: Eukaryota > Metazoa > Chordata > Mammalia > Rodentia > Cricetidae > Myodes > Myodes glareolus. The sequence continues at coordinate 197,951 of NW_028263265.1, forward strand.
AAAGTGCCTTAAGCTACTTACACACATTCACAGGAAACTCAAATGCGTTTCTATGAAAGAGAAGCTGTCTGTTCCAACACTTCAATTCACTGTGCGAAGTGAATGGAGTATTGCTTCACTTTCTAAATGCTGTCCTTTCAGAGAAAATCACTTTCCTTTGAATGTGCCTTAAGCTACTTACAAGCATTCAACAGAAATTCACGTGTTTCACTGAAAGAGAAGCAGTCTGTTCCAACACTTCAATTCACTGTGCGAAGTGAATGGAGTGTTGCTTCATTTTCTAAATGCTGTCCTTTCAGAGAAAATCACTTTCGTTTGAAAGTGCCTTAAGCTACTTACAAGCATTCAATAGAAATTCACATGCGTTTCTCTGAAAGAGAAGCAGTCTGTTCCAACACTTCAATTCTCTGTGCGAAGTGAATGGAGTGTTGCTTCACTTTCTAAATGCTGTCCTTTCAGAGAAAATCACTTTCCTTTGAAAGTGCCTTAAGCTTTCACAAGAAACTCACACGCATTTTTCTGAAAGAGAAGCAGTTTGTTCCAACATTACAATTCACTGTGCGAAGTGAATGGCGTGTTGCTTCACTTTCTATATGCTCTCCTTTTAGAGAAAATCACTTTGCTTTGAAAGTGCCTTAAGATACTTACAAGCATTCAGAAGAAACTCACATCCGTTTCTCTGAAAGACAAGCAGTGTGTTCCAACATTTCAATTCACTGGGCGAAGTGAATGGAGTGTTGCTTCACTTTCTAAATGCTGTCCTTTCAGAGAAAATCACTTTCCTTTGAAAGTGCCTTAAGCTACTTACAAGCATTCACAAGAAACTCACATGCATTTTTCTGAAAGAGAAGCATTCTGTTCCATCACTTCAATCCACTGTGCGTAGTGAATGGAGTGTTGCTTCACTTTCTAAATGCTGTCCTTTCAGAGAAAATCACTTTCCTTTTAAAATGCCTTAAGCTACTTACAAGCATTCAGAAGAAACTCACATCCGTTTCTCTGAAAGAGAAGCAGTGTGTTCCAACACTTCAATTCACTGTGCGTAGTGAATGGAGCGTTTCTTCACTTTCTAAATGCTGTCCTTTCAGAGAAAATCACTTTCCTTTGAAAGTGCCTTAAGCTACTTAAAAGCATTCACAAAAAACTCATATCTGTTTCCTGAAAGAGAAGTAGTCTGTTCCAACACTTCAATTCACTGTGCGAAGTGAATGGAGTGTTGCTTCACTTTCTAAATGCTGTCCTTTCAGAGAAAATCACTTTCCTTTGAAAGTGCCTTAAGCTACTTACAAGCATTCACAAGAAACTCACATGCATTTTTCTGAAAGAGAAGCAGTCTGTTCCAACACTTCAATTCACTGTGCGTAGTGAATGGAGTGTTGCTTCACTTTCTAAATTCTGTCCTTTCAGAGAAAATCACTTTCCTTTGAAAGTGCCTTAAGCTACTTACACACATTCACAGGAAACACAAATGCATTTCTATGAAAGAGAAGCAGTTTGTTCCAACACTTCAATTCACTGTGCGAAGTGAATGGAGTGTTGCTTCACTTTCTAAATGCTGTCCTTTCGGAGAAAATCACTTTCCTTTGAAAGTGCCTTAAGCTACTTACAAGCATTCCACAGAAATTCACATGCGTTTCTCTGAAAGAGAAGAAGTCTGTTTCAACACTTCAAGTCACTGTGCGAAGTGAATGGAGTGTTGCTTCACTTTCTAAATGCTGTCCTTTCAGAGAAAATCACTTTCCTTTGAAAGTGCCTTAAGCTACTTACAAGCATTCAATAGAAATTCACATGCGTTTCTCTGAAAGAGAAGCAGTCTGTTCCAACACTTCAATTCACTCTGCGAAGTAAATGGAGTGTTGCTTCACTTTCTAAATGCTGTCCTTTCAGAGAAAATCACTTTCCTTTGAAAGTGCCTTAAGCTACTTACACACATTCACAGGAAACTCAAATGCCTTTCTATGAAAGAGAAGCTGTCTGTTCCAACACTTCAATTCACTGTGCGAAGTGAATGGAGTATTGCTTCACTTTCTAAATGCTGTCCTTTCAGAGAAAATCACTTTCCTTTGAATGTGCCTTAAGCTACTTACAAGCATTCAACAGAAATTCACGTGTTTCACTGAAAGAGAAGCAGTCTGTTCCAACACTTCTATTCACTGTGCGAAGTGAATGGAGTGTTGCTTCACTTTCTAAATGCTGTCCTTTCAGAGAAAATCACTTTCGTTTGAAAGTGCCTTAAGCTACTTACAAGCATTCAATAGAAATTCACATGCGTTTCTCTGAAAGAGAAGCAGTCTGTTCCAACACTTCAATTCTCTGTGCGAAGTGAATGGAGTGTTGCTTCACTTTCTAAATGCTGTCCTTTCAGAGAAAATCACTTTCCTTTGAAAGTGCCTTAAGCTTTCACAAGAAACTCACACGCATTTATCTGAAAGAGAAGCAGTTTGTTCCAACATTACAATTCACTGTGCGAAGTGAATGGCGTGTTGCTTCACTTTCTATATGCTCTCCTTTTAGAGAAAATCACTTTGCTTTGAAAGTGCCTTAAGATACTTACAAGCATTCAGAAGAAACTCACATCCGTTTCTCTGAAAGACAAGCAGTGTGTTCCAACATTTCAATTCACTGGGCGAAATGAATGGAGTGTTGCTTCACTTTCTAAATGCTGTCCTTTCAGAGAAAATCACTTTCCTTTGAAAGTGCCTTAAGCTACTTACAAGCATTCACAAGAAACTCACATGCATTTTTCTGAAAGAGAAGCATTCTGTTCCATCACTTCAATCCACTGTGCGTAGTGAATGGAGTGTTGCTTCACTTTCTAAATGCTGTCCTTTCAGAGAAAATCACTTTCCTTTTAAAATGCCTTAAGCTACTTACAAGCATTCAGAAGAAACTCACATCCGTTTCTCTGAAAGAGAAGCAGTGTGTTCCAACAATTCAATTCACTGTGCGTAGTGAATGGAGCGTTGCTTCACTTTCTAAATGCTGTCCTTTCAGAGAAAATCACTTTCCTTTGAAAGTGCCTTAAGCTACTTAAAAGCATTCACAAAAAACTCATATCTGTTTCCTGAAAGAGAAGTAGTCTGTTCCAACACTTCAATTCACTTTGCGAAGTGAATGGAGTGTTGCTTCACTTTCTAAATGCTGTCCTTTCAGAGAAAATCACTTTCCTTTGAAAGTGCCTTAAGCTACTTACAAGCATTCACAAGAAACTCACATGCATTTTTCTGAAAGAGAAGCAGTCTGTTCCAACACTTCAATTCACTGTGCGTAGTGAATGGAGTGTTGCTTCACTTTCTAAATGCTGTCCTTTCAGAGAAAATCACTTTCCTTTGAAAGTGCCTTAAGCTACTTACACACATTCACAGGAAACACAAATGCATTTCTATGAAAGAGAAGCAGTTTGTTCCAACACTTCAATTCACTGTGCGAAGTGAATGGAGTGTTGCTTCACTTTCTAAATGCTGTCCTTTCGGAGAAAATCACTTTCCTTTGAAAGTGCCTTAAGCTACTTACAAGCATTCCACAGAAATTCACATGCGTTTCTCTGAAAGAGAAGAAGTCTGTTTCAACACTTCAATTCACTGTGCGAAGTGAATGGAGTGTTGCTTCACTTTCTAAATGCTGTCCTTTCAGAGAAAATCACTTTCCTTTGAAAGGGCCTTAAGCTACTTATAAGCATTCAATAGAAATTCACATGCGTTTCTCTGAAAGAGAAGCAGTCTGTTCCAACACTTCAATTCACTGTGCGAAGTGAATGGAGTGTTGCTCCACTTTCTAAATGCTGTCCTTTCAGAGAAAATCACTTTCCTTTGAAAATGCCTTAAGCTACTTAAAAGCATTCACAAAAAACTCATATCTGTTTCCTGAAAGAGAAGTAGTCTGTTCCAACACTTCAATTCACTGTGCGAAGTGAATGGAGTGTTGCTTCACTTTCTAAATGCTGTCCTTTCGGCGAAAATCACTTTCCTTTGAAAGTGCCTTAAGCTACTTACAAGCATTCACAAAAAACTCACATGCATTTTTCTGAAAGAGAAGCAGTCTGTTCCAACACTTCTATTCACTGTGCGTAGTGAATGGAGTGTTGCTTCACTTTCTAAATGCTGTCCTTTCAGAGAAAATCACTTTCCTTTGAAAGTGCCTTAAGCTACTTACACACATTCACAGGAAACTCAAATGCGTTTCTATGAAAGAGAAGCTGTCTGTTCCAACACTTCAATTCATTGTGCGAAGTGAATGGAGTGTTGCTTCACTTTCTAAATGCTCTCCTTTCAGAGAAAATCACTTTCCTTTGAAAGTGCCTTAAGCTACTTACAAGCATTCCACAGAAATTCACATGTGTTTCACTGAAAGAGAAGCAGTCTGTTCCAACACTTCAATTCACTGTGCGAAGTGAATGGAGTGTTGCTTCACTTTCTAAATGCTGTCCTTTCAGAGAAAATCACTTTCCTTTGAAAGTGCCTTAAGCTACTTACACACATTCACAGGAAACTCAAATGCGTTTCTATGAAAGAGAAGCTGTCTGTTCCAACACTTCAATTCATTGTGCGAAGTGAATGGAGTGTTGCTTCACTTTCTAAATGCTGTCCTTTCAGAGAAAATCACTTTCCTTTGAATGTGCCTTAAGCTACTTACAAGCATTCAACAGAAATTCACATGTGTTTCACTAAAAAAGAAGCAGTCTGTTCCAACACTTCAATTCACTGTGCGAAGTGAATGGAGTGTTGCTTCACTTTCTAAATGCTGTCCTTTCAGAGAAAATCACTTTCCTTTGAAAGTGCCTTAAGCTACTTACAAGCATTCACAAGAAACTCACACGCATTTTTCTGAAAGAGAAGCAGTTTGTTCCAACATTACAATTCACTGTGCGAAGTGAATGGAGTGTTGCTTCACTTTCTATATGCTCTTCTTTTAGAGAAAATCACTTTGCTTTGAAAGTGCCTTAAGCTACTTACAAGCATTCAGAAGAAACTCACATCCGTTTCTCTGAAAGAGAAGCAGTGTGTTCCAACATTTCAATTCACTGGGCGAAGTGAATGGAGTGTTGCTTCACTTTCTAAATACTGTCCTTTCAGAGAAAATCACTTTCCTTTGAAAGTGCCTTAAGCTACTTACAAGCATTCACAGTAATATCAAATGCGTTTCTATGAAAGAGAAGCTGTCTGTTCCAACACTTCAATTCACTGTGCGAAGTGAATGGAGTGTTACTTCACTTTCTAAATGCTGTCCTTTCAGAGAAAATCACTTTCCTTTGAAAGTGCCTTAAGGTACTTACAAGCATTCCACAGAAATTCACATTCGTTTCACTGAAAGAGAAGCAGTCTGTTCCAACACTTCAATTCACTGTGCGAAGTGAATGGAGTGTTGCTTCACTTTCTAAATGCTGTCCTTTCAGAGAAAATCACTTTCCTTTGAAAGTGCCTTAAGCTACTTACACACATTCACAGGAAACTCAAATGCGTTTCTATGAAAGAGAAGCTGTCTGTTCCAACACCTCAATTCACTGTGCGAAGTGAATGGAGTGTTGCTTCACTTTCTAAATGCTGTCCTTTCAGAGAAAATCACTCTCCTTTGACTGTGCCTTAAGCTACTTACAAGCATTCAACAGAAATTCACATGTGTTTCACTGAAAGAGAAGCAGTCTGTTCCAACACTTCAATTCACTGTGCGAAGTGAATGGAGTGTTGCTTCACTTTCTAAATGCTGTCCTTTCAGAGAAAATCACTTTCCTTTGAAAGTGCCTTAAGCTACTTACACACATTCACAGGAAACTCAAATGCGTTTCTATGAAAGAGAAGCTGTCTGTTCCAACACTTCAATTCACTGTGCGAAGTGAATGGAGTGTTGCTTCACTTTCTAAATGCTGTCCTTTCAGAGAAAATCACTTTCCTTTGAAAGTGCCTTAAGGTACTTACAAGCATTCAACTGAAATTCACATGCGTTTCACTGAAAGAGAAGCAGTCTGTTCCAACACTTCAATTCACTCTGCGAAGTGAATGGAGTGTTGCTTCACTTTCTAAATGTTGTCCTTTCAGAGAAAATCACTTTCCTTTGAAAGTGCCTTAAGCTACTTACACACATTCACAGGAAACTCAAATGCGTTTCTATGAAAGAGAAGCTGTATGTTCCAACACTTCAATTCACTGTGCGAAGTGAATGGAGTGTTGCTTCACTTTCTAAATGCTGTCCTTTCAGAGAAAATCACTCTCCTTTGAATGTGCCTTAAGCTACTTACAAGCATTCAACGGAAATTCACATGTGTTTCACTGAAAGAGAAGCAGTCCGTTCCAACACTTCAATTCGCTGTGCGAAGTGAATGGAGTGTTGCTTCACTTTCTAAATGCTGTCCTTTCAGAGAAAATCACTTTCCTTTGAAAGTGCCTTAAGCTACTTACAAGCATTCAATAGAAATTCACATGCGTTTCTCTGAAAGAAAAGCAGTCTGTTCCAACACTTCAATTCACTGGGCGAAGTGAATGGAGTGTTGCTTCACTTTCTAAATGCTGTCCTTTCAGAGAAAATCACTTTCCTTTGAAAGTGCCTTAAGCTACTTGCAAGCATTCAATAGAAATTCACATGCGTTTCTCTGAAAGAAAAGCAGTCTGTTCCAACACTTCAATTCACTGTGCGAAGTGAATGGAGTGTTGCTTCACTTTCTAAATGCTGTCCTTTCAGAGAAAATCACTTTCCTTTGAAAGTGCCTTAAGCTACTTACAAGCATTCACAAAAAACTCATATCTGTTACTCTGAAAGAGAAGTGTTCTGTTCCAACACTTCAATTCACTGTGCGAAGTGAATGGAGTGTTGTTTCACTTTCTAAATGCTGTCCTTTCAGAGAAAATCACTTTCCTTTGAAAGTGTCTTAAGCTACTTACAAGCATTCCCCAGAAATTCACATGCGTTTCTCTGAATGAGAAGAAGTCTGTTCCAACACCTCAATTCACTGTGCGAAGTGAATGGAGTGTTGTTTCACTTTCTAAATGCTGTCCTTTCAGAGAAAATCACTTTCCTTTGAAAGTGCCTTAAGCTACTTACACACATTCACAGGAAACTCAAATGCGTTTCTATGAAAGAGAAGCTGTCTGTTCCAACACTTCAATTCACTGTGCGAAGTGAATGGAGTGTTGCTTCACTTTCTAAATGCTGTCCTTTCAGAGAAAATCACTTTCCTTTGAAAGTGCCTTAAGGTACTTACAAGCATTCAACTGAAATTCACATGCGTTTCACTGAAAGAGAAGCAGTCTGTTCCAACACTTCAATTCACTCTGCGAAGTGAATGGAGTGTTGCTTCACTTTCTAAATGTTGTCCTTTCAGAGAAAATCACTTTCCTTTGAAAGTGCCTTAAGCTACTTACACACATTCACAGGAAACTCAAATGCGTTTCTATGAAAGAGAAGCTGTCTGTTCCAACACTTCAATTCACTGTGCGAAGTGAATGGAGTGTTGCTTCACTTTCTAAATGCTGTCCTTTCAGAGAAAATCACTCTCCTTTGACTGTGCCTTAAGCTACTTACAAGCATTCAACAGAAATTCACATGTGTTTCACTGAAAGAGAAGCAGTCTGTTCCAACACTTCAATTCACTGTGCGAAGTGAATGGAGTGTTGCTTCACTTTCTAAATGCTGTCCTTTCAGAGAAAATCACTTTCCTTTGAAAGTGCCTTAAGCTACTTACACACATTCACAGGAAACTCAAATGCGTTTCTATGAAAGAGAAGCTGTCTGTTCCAACACTTCAATTCACTGTGCGAAGTGAATGGAGTGTTGCTTCACTTTCTAAATGCTGTCCTTTCAGAGAAAATCACTTTCCTTTGAAAGTGCCTTAAGGTACTTACAAGCATTCAACTGAAATTCACATGCGTTTCACTGAAAGAGAAGCAGTCTGTTCCAACACTTCAATTCACTCTGCGAAGTGAATGGAGTGTTGCTTCACTTTCTAAATGTTGTCCTTTCAGAGAAAATCACTTTCCTTTGAAAGTGCCTTAAGCTACTTACAAGCATTCAGAAGAAACTCACATCCGTTCCTCTGAAAGAGAAGCAGTGTGTTCCAACATTTCAATTCACTGGGCGAAGTGAATGGAGTGTTGCTTCACTTTCTAAATACTGTCCTTTCAGAGAAAATCACTTTCCTTTGAAAGTGCCTTAAGCTACTTACAAGCATTCACAGTAATATCAAATGCGTTTCTATGAAAGAGAAGCTGTCTGTTCCAACACTTCAATTCACTGTGCGAAGTGAATGGAGTGTTACTTCACTTTCTAAATGCTGTCCTTTCAGAGAAAATCACTTTCCTTTGAAAGTGCCTTAAGGTACTTACAAGCATTCCACAGAAATTCACATTCGTTTCACTGAAAGAGAAGCAGTCTGTTCCAACACTTCAATTCACTGTGCGAAGTGAATGGAGTGTTGCTTCACTTTCTAAATGCTGTCCTTTCAGAGAAAATCACTTTCCTTTGAAAGTGCCTTAAGCTACTTACACACATTCACAGGAAACTCAAATGCGTTTCTATGAAAGAGAAGCTGTCTGTTCCAACACCTCAATTCACTGTGCGAAGTGAATGGAGTGTTGCTTCACTTTCTAAATGCTGTCCTTTCAGAGAAAATCACTCTCCTTTGACTGTGCCTTAAGCTACTTACAAGCATTCAACAGAAATTCACATGTGTTTCACTGAAAGAGAAGCAGTCTGTTCCAACACTTCAATTCACTGTGCGAAGTGAATGGAGTGTTGCTTCACTTTCTAAATGCTGTCCTTTCAGAGAAAATCACTTTCCTTTGAAAGTGCCTTAAGCTACTTACACACATTCACAGGAAACTCAAATGCGTTTCTATGAAAGAGAAGCTGTCTGTTCCAACACTTCAATTCACTGTGCGAAGTGAATGGAGTGTTGCTTCACTTTCTAAATGCTGTCCTTTCAGAGAAAATCACTTTCCTTTGAAAGTGCCTTAAGGTACTTACAAGCATTCAACTGAAATTCACATGCGTTTCACTGAAAGAGAAGCAGTCTGTTCCAACACTTCAATTCACTCTGCGAAGTGAATGGAGTGTTGCTTCACTTTCTAAATGTTGTCCTTTCAGAGAAAATCACTTTCCTTTGAAAGTGCCTTAAGCTACTTACACACATTCACAGGAAACTCAAATGCGTTTCTATGAAAGAGAAGCTGTATGTTCCAACACTTCAATTCACTGTGCGAAGTGAATGGAGTGTTGCTTCACTTTCTAAATGCTGTCCTTTCAGAGAAAATCACTCTCCTTTGAATGTGCCTTAAGCTACTTACAAGCATTCAACGGAAATTCACATGTGTTTCACTGAAAGAGAAGCAGTCCGTTCCAACACTTCAATTCGCTGTGCGAAGTGAATGGAGTGTTGCTTCACTTTCTAAATGCTGTCCTTTCAGAGAAAATCACTTTCCTTTGAAAGTGCCTTAAGCTACTTACAAGCATTCAATAGAAATTCACATGCGTTTCTCTGAAAGAAAAGCAGTCTGTTCCAACACTTCAATTCACTGGGCGAAGTGAATGGAGTGTTGCTTCACTTTCTAAATGCTGTCCTTTCAGAGAAAATCACTTTCCTTTGAAAGTGCCTTAAGCTACTTGCAAGCATTCAATAGAAATTCACATGCGTTTCTCTGAAAGAAAAGCAGTCTGTTCCAACACTTCAATTCACTGTGCGAAGTGAATGGAGTGTTGCTTCACTTTCTAAATGCTGTCCTTTCAGAGAAAATCACTTTCCTTTGAAAGTGCCTTAAGCTACTTACAAGCATTCACAAAAAACTCATATCTGTTTCTCTGAAAGAGAAGTGTTCTGTTCCAACACTTCAATTCACTGTGCGAAGTGAATGGAGTGTTGTTTCACTTTCTAAATGCTGTCCTTTCAGAGAAAATCACTTTCCTTTGAAAGTGCCTTAAGCTACTTACAAGCATTCCCCAGAAATTCACATGCGTTTCTCTGAATGAGAAGAAGTCTGTTCCAACACCTCAATTCACTGTGCGAAGTGAATGGAGTGTTGTTTCACTTTCTAAATGCTGTCCTTTCAGAGAAAATCACTTTCCTTTGAAAGTGCCTTAAGCTACTTACACACATTCACAGGAAACTCAAATGCGTTTCTATGAAAGAGAAGCTGTCTGTTCCAACACTTCAATTCACTGTGCGAAGTGAATGGAGTGTTGCTTCACTTTCTAAATGCTGTCCTTTCAGAGAAAATCACTTTCCTTTGAAAGTGCCTTAAGGTACTTACAAGCATTCAACTGAAATTCACATGCGTTTCACTGAAAGAGAAGCAGTCTGTTCCAACACTTCAATTCACTCTGCGAAGTGAATGGAGTGTTGCTTCACTTTCTAAATGTTGTCCTTTCAGAGAAAATCACTTTCCTTTGAAAGTGCCTTAAGCTACTTACACACATTCACAGGAAACTCAAATGCGTTTCTATGAAAGAGAAGCTGTCTGTTCCAACACTTCAATTCACTGTGCGAAGTGAATGGAGTGTTGCTTCACTTTCTAAATGCTGTCCTTTCAGAGAAAATCACTCTCCTTTGACTGTGCCTTAAGCTACTTACAAGCATTCAACAGAAATTCACATGTGTTTCACTGAAAGAGAAGCAGTCTGTTCCAACACTTCAATTCACTGTGCGAAGTGAATGGAGTGTTGCTTCACTTTCTAAATGCTGTCCTTTCAGAGAAAATCACTTTCCTTTGAAAGTGCCTTAAGCTACTTACACACATTCACAGGAAACTCAAATGCGTTTCTATGAAAGAGAAGCTGTCTGTTCCAACACTTCAATTCACTGTGCGAAGTGAATGGAGTGTTGCTTCACTTTCTAAATGCTGTCCTTTCAGAGAAAATCACTTTCCTTTGAAAGTGCCTTAAGGTACTTACAAGCATTCAACTGAAATTCACATGCGTTTCACTGAAAGAGAAGCAGTCTGTTCCAACACTTCAATTCACTCTGCGAAGTGAATGGAGTGTTGCTTCACTTTCTAAATGTTGTCCTTTCAGAGAAAATCACTTTCCTTTGAAAGTGCCTTAAGCTACTTACACACATTCACAGGAAACTCAAATGCGTTTCTATGAAAGAGAAGCTGTATGTTCCAACACTTCAATTCACTGTGCGAAGTGAATGGAGTGTTGCTTCACTTTCTAAATGCTGTCCTTTCAGAGAAAATCACTCTCCTTTGAATGTGCCTTAAGCTACTTACAAGCATTCAACAGAAATTCACATGTGTTTCACTGAAAGAGAAGCAGTCCGTTCCAACACTTCAATTCGCTGTGCGAAGTGAATGGAGTGTTGCTTCACTTTCTAAATGCTGTCCTTTCAGAGAAAATCACTTTCCTTTGAAAGTGCCTTAAGCTACTGACAAGCATTCAATAGAAATTCACATGCGTTTCTCTGAAAGAGAAGCAGTCTGTTCCAACACTTCAATTCACTGTGCGAAGTGAATGGAGTGTTGCTTCACTTTCTATATGCTCTTCTTTTAGAGAAAATCACTTTGCTTTGAAAGTGCCTTAAGCTACTTACAAGCATTCAGAAGAAACTCACATCCGTTTCTCTGAAAGAGAAGCAGTGTGTTCCAACATTTCAATTCACTGGGCGAAGTGAATGGAGTGTTGCTTCACTTTCTAAATACTGTCCTTTCAGAGAAAATCACTTTCCTTTGAAAGTGCCTTAAGCTACTTACAAGCATTCACAGTAATATCAAATGCGTTTCTATGAAAGAGAAGCTGTCTGTTCCAACACTTCAATTCACTGTGCGAAGTGAATGGCGTGTTACTTCACTTTCTAAATGCTGTCCTTTCAGAGAAAATCACTTTCCTTTGAAAGTGCCTTAAGGTACTTACAAGCATTCCACAGAAATTCACATTCGTTTCACTGAAAGAGAAGCAGTCTGTTCCAACACTTCAATTCACTGTGCGAAGTGAATGGAGTGTTGCTTCACTTTCTAAATGCTGTCCTTTCAGAGAAAATCACTTTCCTTTGAAAGTGCCTTAAGCTACTTACACACATTCACAGGAAACTCAAATGCGTTTCTATGAAAGAGAAGCTGTCTGTTCCAACACTTCAATTCACTGTGCGAAGTGAATGGAGTGTTGCTTCACTTTCTAAATGCTGTCCTTTCAGAGAAAATCACTCTCCTTTGACTGTGCCTTAAGCTACTTACAAGCATTCAACAGAAATTCACATGTGTTTCACTGAAAGAGAAGCAGTCTGTTCCAACACTTCAATTCACTGTGCGAAGTGAATGGAGTGTTGCTTCACTTTCTAAATGCTGTCCTTTCAGAGAAAATCACTTTCCTTTGAAAGTGCCTTAAGCTACTTACACACATTCACAGGAAACTCAAATGCGTTTCTATGAAAGAGAAGCTGTATGTTCCAACACTTCAATTCACTGTGCGAAGTGAATGGAGTGTTGCTTCACTTTCTAAATGCTGTCCTTTCAGAGAAAATCACTTTCCTTTGAAAGTGCCTTAAGGTACTTACAAGCATTCAACTGAAATTCACATGCGTTTCACTGAAAGAGAAGCAGTCTGTTCCAACACTTCAATTCACTCTGCGAAGTGAATGGAGTGTTGCTTCACTTTCTAAATGTTGTCCTTTCAGAGAAAATCACTTTCCTTTGAAAGTGCCTTAAGCTACTTACACACATTCACAGTAAACTCAAATGCGTTTCTATGAAAGAGAAGCTGTATGTTCCAACACTTCAATTCACTGTGCGAAGTGAATGGAGTGTTGCTTCACTTTCTAAATGCTGTCCTTTCAGAGAAAATCACTCTCCTTTGAATGTGCCTTAAGCTACTTACAAGCATTCAACAGAAATTCACATGTGTTTCACTGAAAGAGAAGCAGTCCGTTCCAACACTTCAATTCGCTGTGCGAAGTGAATGGAGTGTTGCTTCACTTTCTAAATGCTGTCCTTTCAGAGAAAATCACTTTCCTTTGAAAGTGCCTTAAGCTACTTACAAGCATTCAATAGAAATTCACATGCGTTTCTCTGAAAGAAAAGCAGTCTGTTCCAACATTTCAATTCACTGGGCGAAGTGAATGGAGTGTTGCTTCACTTTCTAAATGCTGTCCTTTCAGAGAAAATCACTTTCCTTTGAAAGTGCCTTAAGCTACTTGCAAGCATTCAATAGAAATTCACATGCGTTTCTCTGAAAGAAAAGCAGTCTGTTCCAACACTTCAATTCACTGTGCGAAGTGAATGGAGTGTTGCTTCACTTTCTAAATGCTGTCCTTTCAGAGAAAATCACTTTCCTTTGAAAGTGCCTTAAGCTACTTACAAGCATTCACAAAAAACTCATATCTGTTTCTCTGAAAGAGAAGTGTTCTGTTCCAACACTTCAATTCACTGTGCGAAGTGAATGGAGTGTTGTTTCACTTTCTAAATGCTGTCCTTTCAGAGAAAATCACTTTCCTTTGAAAGTGCCTTAAGCTACTTACAAGCATTCCACAGAAATTCACATGCGTTTCTCTGAATGAGAAGAAGTCTGTTCCAACACCTCAATTCACTGTGCGAAGTGAATGGAGTGTTGCTTCACTTTCTAAATGCTGTCCTTTCAGAGAAAATCACTTTCCTTTGAAAGTGCCTTAAGCTACTTATACACATTCACAGGAAACTCAAATGCGTTTCTATGAAAGAGAAGCTGTCTGTTCCAACACTTCAATTCACTGTGCGAAGTGAATGGAGTGTTGCTTCACTTTCTAAATGCTGTCCTTTCAGAGAAAATCACTTTCCTTTGAAAGTGCCTTAAGGTACTTACAAGCATTCAACTGAAATTCACATGCGTTTCACTGAAAGAGAAGCAGTCTGTTCCAACACTTCAATTCACTCTGCGAAGTGAATGGAGTGTTGCTTCACTTTCTAAATGTTGTCCTTTCAGAGAAAATCACTTTCCTTTGAAAGTGCCTTAAGCTACTTACACACATTCACAGGAAACTCAAATGCGTTTCTATGAAAGAGAAGCTGTCTGTTCCAACACTTCAATTCACTGTGCGAAGTGAATGGAGTGTTGCTTCACTTTCTAAATGCTGTCCTTTCAGAGAAAATCACTCTCCTTTGACTGTGCCTTAAGCTACTTACAAGCATTCAACAGAAATTCACATGTGTTTCACTGAAAGAGAAGCAGTCTGTTCCAACACTTCAATTCACTGTGCGAAGTGAATGGAGTGTTGCTTCACTTTCTAAATGCTGTCCTTTCAGAGAAAATCACTTTCCTTTGAAAGTGCCTTAAGCTACTTACACACATTCACAGGAAACTCAAATGCGTTTCTATGAAAGAGAAGCTGTCTGTTCCAACACTTCAATTCACTGTGCGAAGTGAATGGAGTGTTGCTTCACTTTCTAAATGCTGTCCTTTCAGAGAAAATCACTTTCCTTTGAAAGTGCCTTAAGGTACTTACAAGCATTCAACTGAAATTCACATGCGTTTCACTGAAAGAGAAGCAGTCTGTTCCAACACTTCAATTCACTCTGCGAAGTGAATGGAGTGTTGCTTCACTTTCTAAATGTTGTCCTTTCAGAGAAAATCACTTTCCTTTGAAAGTGCCTTAAGCTACTTACACACATTCACAGGAAACTCAAATGCGTTTCTATGAAAGAGAAGCTGTATGTTCCAACACTTCAATTCACTGTGCGAAGTGAATGGAGTGTTTCTTCACTTTCTAAATGCTGTCCTTTCAGAGAAAATCACTCTCCTTTGACTGTGCCTTAAGCTACTTACAAGCATTCAACAGAAATTCACATGTGTTTCACTGAAAGAGAAGCAGTCCGTTCCAACACTTCAATTCGCTGGGCGAAGTGAATGGAGTGTTGCTTCACTTTCTAAATGCTGTCCTTTCAGAGAAAATCACTTTCCTTTGAAAGTGCCTTAAGCTACTTACAAGCATTCAATAGAAATTCACATGCGTTTCTCTGAAAGAGAAGCAGTCTGTTCCAACACTTCAATTCACTGTGCGAAGTGAATGGAGTGTTGCTTCACTTTCTAAATGCTGTCCTTTCAGAGAAAATCACTTTCCTTTGAAAGTGCCTTAAGCTACTTACACACATTCACAGTAAACTCAAATGCGTTTCTATGAAAGAGAAGCTGTCTGTTCCAACACTTCAATTCACTGTGCGAAGTGAATGGAGTGTTGCTTCACTTTCTAAATGCTGTCCTTTCAGAGAAAATCACTTTCCTTTGAATGTGCCTTAAGCTACTTACAAGCATTCAATAGAAATTCACATGCGTTTCTCTGACAGACAAGCAGTCTGTTCCAACACTTCAATTCACTGGGCGAAGTGAATGGAGTGTTGCTTCACTTTCTAAATGCTGTCCTTTCAGAGAAAATCACTCTACTTTGACTGTGCCTTAAGCTACTTACAAGCATTCAACAGAAATTCACATGTGTTTCACTGAAAGAGAAGCAGTCCGTTCCAACACTTCAATTCGCAGTGCGAAGTGAATGGAGTGTTGCTTCACTTTCTAAATGCTGTCCTTTCAGAGAAAATCACTTTCCTTTGAAAGTGCCTTAAGCTACTTACAAGCATTCAATAGAAATTCACATGCGTTTCTCTGAAAGAGAAGCAGTCTGTTCCAACACTTCAATTCACTGTGCGAAGTGAATGGAGTGTTGCTTCACTTTCTAAATGCTGTCCTTTCAGAGAAAATCACTTTCCTTTGAAAGTGCCTTAAGCTACTTACAAGCATTCAATAGAAATTCACATGCGTTTCTCTGAAAGAGAAGCAGTCTGTTCCAACACTTCAATTCACTGTGCGAAGTGAATGGAGTGTTGCTTCACTTTCTAAATGCTGTCCTTTCAGAGAAAATCACTTTCCTTTGAATGTGCCTTAAGCTACTTACAAGCATTCAATAGAAATTCACATGCGTTTCTCTGAAAGAAAAGCAGTCTGTTCCAACACTTCAATTCACTGGGCGAAGTGAATGGAGTGTTGCTTCACTTTCTAAATGCTGTCCTTTCAGAGAAAATCACTTTCCTTTGAAAGTGCCTTAAGCTACTTACAAGCATTCACAAAAAACTCATATCTGTTTCTCTGAAAGAGAAGTGTTCTGTTCCAACACTTCAATTCACTGTGCGAAGTGAATGGAGTGTTGTTTCACTTTCTAAATGCTGTCCTTTCAGAGAAAATCACTTTCCTTTGAAAGTGCCTTAAGCTACTTAAAAGCATTCCACAGAAATTCACATGCGTTTCTCTGAAAGAGAAGAAGTCTGTTCCAACACCTCAATTCACTGTGCGAAGTGAATGGAGTGTTGTTTCACTTTCTAAATGCTGTCCTTTCAGAGAAAATCACTTTCCTTTGAAAGTGCCTTAAGCTACTTACACACATTCACAGGAAACTCAAATGCGTTTCTATGAAAGAGAAGCTGTCTGTTCCAACACTTCAATTCACTGTGCGAAGTGAATGGAGTGTTGCTTCACTTTCTAAATGCTGTCCTTTCAGAGAAAATCACTTTCCTTTGAAAGTGCCTTAAGGTACTTACAAGCATTCAACTGAAATTCACATGCGTTTCACTGAAAGAGAAGCAGTCTGTTCCAACACTTCAATTCACTCTGCGAAGTGAATGGAGTGTTGCTTCACTTTCTAAATGTTGTCCTTTCAGAGAAAATCACTTTCCTTTGAAAGTGCCTTAAGCTACTTACACACATTCACAGGAAACTCAAATGCCTTTCTATGAAAGAGAAGCTGTATGTTCCAACACTTCAATTCACTGTGCGAAGTGAATGGAGTGTTGCTTCACTTTCTAAATGCTGTCCTTTCAGAGAAAATCACTCTCCTTTGAATGTGCCTTAAGCTACTTACAAGCATTCAACAGAAATTCACATGTGTTTCACTGAAAGAGAAGCAGTCCGTTCCAACACTTCAATTCGCTGTGCGAAGTGAATGGAGTGTTGCTTCACTTTCTAAATGCTGTCCTTTCAGAGAAAATCACTTTCCTTTGAAAGTGCCTTAAGCTACTTACAAGCATTCAATTGAAATTCACATGCGTTTCTCTGAAAGAGAAGCAGTCTGTTCCAACACTTCAATTCACTGTGCGAAGTGAATGGAGTGTTGCTTCACTTTCTAAATGCTGTCCTTTCAGAGAAAATCACTTTCCTTTGAAAGTGCCTTAAGCTACTTACACACATTCACAGTAAACTCAAATGCGTTTCTATGAAAGAGAAGCTGTCTGTTCCAACACTTCAATTCACTGTGCGAAGTGAATGGAGTGTTGCTTCACTTTCTAAATGCTGTCCTTTCAGAGAAAATCACTTTCCTTTGAATGTGCCTTAAGCTACTTACAAGCATTCAATAGAAATTCACATGTGTTTCACTGAAAGAGAAGCAGTCCGTTCCAACACTTCAATTCGCAGTGCGAAGTGAATGGAGTGTTGCTTCACTTTCTAAATGCTGTCCTTTCAGAGAAAATCACTTTCCTTTGAAAGTGCCTTAAGCTACTTACAAGCATTCAATAGAAATTCACATGCGTTTCTCTGAAAGAGAAGCAGTCTGTTCCAACACTTCAATTCACTGTGCGAAGTGAATGGAGTGTTGCTTCACTTTCTAAATGCTGTCCTTTCAGAGAAAATCACTTTCCTTTGAAAGTGCCTTAAGCTACTTACAAGCATTCAATAGAAATTCACATGCGTTTCTCTGAAAGAGAAGCAGTCTGTTCCAACACTTCAATTCACTGTGCGAAGTGAATGGAGTGTTGCTTCACTTTCTAAATGCTGTCCTTTCAGAGAAAATCACTTTCCTTTGAATGTGCCTTAAGCTACTTACAAGCATTCAATAGAAATTCACATGCGTTTCTCTGAAAGAAAAGCAGTCTGTTCCAACACTTCAATTCACTGGGCGAAGTGAATGGAGTGTTGCTTCACTTTCTAAATGCTGTCCTTTCAGAGAAAATCACTTTCCTTTGAAAGTGCCTTAAGCTACTTACAAGCATTCACAAAAAACTCATATCTGTTTCTCTGAAAGAGAAGTGTTCTGTTCCAACACTTCAATTCACTGTGCGAAGTGAATGGAGTGTTGTTTCACTTTCTAAATGCTGTCCTTTCAGAGAAAATCACTTTCCTTTGAAAGTGCCTTAAGCTACTTAAAAGCATTCCACAGAAATTCACATGCGTTTCTCTGAAAGAGAAGAAGTCTGTTCCAACACCTCAATTCACTGTGCGAAGTGAATGGAGTGTTGTTTCACTTTCTAAATGCTGTCCTTTCAGAGAAAATCACTTTCCTTTGAAAGTGCCTTAAGCTACTTACACACATTCACAGGAAACTCAAATGCGTTTCTATGAAAGAGAAGCTGTCTGTTCCAACACTTCAATTCACTGTGCGAAGTGAATGGAGTGTTGCTTCACTTTCTAAATGCTGTCCTTTCAGAGAAAATCACTTTCCTTTGAAAGTGCCTTAAGGTACTTACAAGCATTCAACTGAAATTCACATGCGTTTCACTGAAAGAGAAGCAGTCTGTTCCAACACTTCAATTCACTCTGCGAAGTGAATGGAGTGTTGCTTCACTTTCTAAATGTTGTCCTTTCAGAGAAAATCACTTTCCTTTGAAAGTGCCTTAAGCTACTTACACACATTCACAGGAAACTCAAATGCGTTTCTATGAAAGAGAAGCTGTCTGTTCCAACACTTCAATTCACTGTGCGAAGTGAATGGAGTGTTGCTTCACTTTCTAAATGCTGTCCTTTCAGAGAAAATCACTCTCCTTTGACTGTGCCTTAAGCTACTTACAAGCATTCAACAGAAATTCACATGTGTTTCACTGAAAGAGAAGCAGTCTGTTCCAACACTTCAATTCACTGTGCGAAGTGAATGGAGTGTTGCTTCACTTTCTAAATGCTGTCCTTTCAGAGAAAATCACTTTCCTTTGAAAGTGCCTTAAGCTACTTACACACATTCACAGGAAACTCAAATGCGTTTCTATGAAAGAGAAGCTGTCTGTTCCAACACTTCAATTCACTGTGCGAAGTGAATGGAGTGTTGCTTCACTTTCTAAATGCTGTCCTTTCAGAGGAAATCACTTTCCTTTGAAAGTGCCTTAAGCTACTTACAAGCATTCAATAGAAATTCACATGCGTTTCTCTGAAAGAGAAGCAGTCTGTTCCAACACTTCAATTCACTGTGCGAAGTGAATGGAGTGTTGCTTCACTTTCTAAATGCTGTCCTTTCAGAGAAAATCACTTTCCTTTGAAAGTGCCTTAAGCTACTTACAAGCATTCACAAGAAACTCACATGCATTTTTCTGAAAGAGAAGCAGTTTGTTCCAACATTACAATTCACTGTGCGAAGTGAATGGCGTGTTGCTTCATTTTCTATATGCTCTCCTTTTAGAGAAAATCACTTTGCTTTGAAAGTGCCTTAAGCTACTTACAAGCATTCAGAAGAAACTCACATCCGTTTCTCTGAAAGAGAAGCAGTGTGTTCCAACATTTCAATTCACTGGGCGAAGTGAATGGAGTGTTGCTTCACTTTCTAAATGCTGTCCTTTCAGAGAAAATCACTTTCCTTTGAAAGTGCCTTAAGCTACTTACAAGCATTCACAAGAAACTCACATGCATTTTTCTGAAAGAGAAGCAGTCTGTTCCAACACTTCAATCCACTGTGCGTAGTGAATGGAGTGTTGCTTCACTTTCTAAATACTGTCCTTTCAGAGAAAATCACTTTCCTTTTAAAATGCCTTAAGCTACTTAAAAGCATTCACAAAAAACGCATATCTGTTTCCTGAAAGAGAAGTAGTCTGTTCCAACACTTCAATTCACTGTGCGAAGTGAATGGAGTGTTGCTTCACTTTCTAAATGCTGTCCTTTCAGAGAAAATCACTTTCCTTTGAAAGTGCCTTAAGCTACTTACACACATTCACAGGAAACTCAAATGCGTTTCTATGAAAGAGAAGCTGTCTGTTCCAACACTTCAATTCATTGTGCGAAGTGAATGGAGTGTTGCTTCACTTTCTAAATGCTGTCCTTTCAGAGAAAATCACTTTCCTTTGAAAGTGCCTTAAGGTACTTACAAGCATTCAACTGAAATTCACATGCGTTTCACTGAAAGAGAAGCAGTCTGTTCCAACACTTCAATTCACTGTGCGAAGTGAATGGAGTGTTGCTTCACTTTCTAAATGCTGTCCTTTCAGAGAAAATCACTTTCCCTTGAAAGTGCCTTAAGGTACTTACAAGCATTCAACTGAAATTCACATGCGTTTCACTGAAAGAGAAGCAGTCTGTTCCAACACTTCAATTCACTCTGCGAAGTGAATGGAGTGTTGCTTCACTTTCTAAATGTTGTCCTTTCAGAGAAAATCACTTTCCTTTGAAAGTGCCTTAAGCTACTTACACACATTCACAGGAAACTCAAATGCCTTTCTATGAAAGAGAAGCTGTATGTTCCAACACTTCAATTCACTGTGCGAAGTGAATGGAGTGTTGCTTCACTTTCTAAATGCTGTCCTTTCAGAGAAAATCACTCTCCTTTGAATGTGCCTTAAGCTACTTACAAGCATTCAACAGAAATTCACATGTGTTTCACTGAAAGAGAAGCAGTCCGTTCCAACACTTCAATTCGCTGTGCGAAGTGAATGGAGTGTTGCTTCACTTTCTAAATGCTGTCCTTTCAGAGAAAATCACTTTCCTTTGAAAGTGCCTTAAGCTACTTACAAGCATTCAATAGAAATTCACATGCGTTTCTCTGAAAGAGAAGCAGTCTGTTCCAACACTTCAATTCACTGTGCGAAGTGAATGGAGTGTTGCTTCACTTTCTAAATGCTGTCCTTTCAGAGAAAATCACTTTCCTTTGAAAGTGCCTTAAGCTACTTACAAGCATTCACAAGAAACTCACATGCATTTTTCTGAAAGAGAAGCAGTTTGTTCCAACATTATAATTCACTGTGCGAAGTGAATGGCGTGTTGCTTCACTTTCTATATGCTCTCCTTTTAGAGAAAATCACTTTGCTTTGAAAGTGCCTTAAGCTACTTACAAGCATTCAGAAGAAACTCACATCCGTTTCTCTGAAAGAGAAGCAGTGTGTTCCAACATTTCAATTCACTGGGCGAAGTGAATGGAGTGTTGCTTCACTTTCTAAATGCTGTCCTTTCAGAGAAAATCACTTTCCTTTGAAAGTGCCTTAAGCTACTTACAAGCATTCACAAGAAACTCACATGCATTTTTCTGAAAGAGAAGCAATCTGTTCCAACACTTCAATCCACTGTGCGTAGTGAATGGAGTGTTGCTTCACTTTCTAAATGCTTTCCTTTCAGAGAAAATCACTTTCCTTTGAAAGTGCCTTAAGCTACTTACAAGCATTCACAAAAAACTAATATCTGTTTCTCTGAAAGAGAAGTGTTCTGTTCCAACACTTCAATTCACTGTGCGAAGTGAATGGAGTGTTGTTTCACTTTCTAAATGCTGTCCTTTCAGAGAAAATCACTTTCATTTGAAAGTGCCTTAAGCTACTTACAAGCATTCCACAGAAATTCACATGCGTTTCTCTGAAAGAGAAGAAGTCTGTTCCAACACCTCAATTCACTGTGCGAAGTGAAGGGAGTGTTGTTTCACTTTCTAAATGCTGTCCTTTCAGAGAAAATCACTTTCCTTTGAAAGTGCCTTAAGCTACTTACACACATTCACAGGAAACTCAAATGCGTTTCTATGAAAGAGAAGCTGTCTGTTCCAACACTTCAATTCACTGTGCGAAGTGAATGGAGTGTTGCTTCACTTTCTAAATGCTGTCCTTTCAGAGAAAATCACTTTCCTTTGAAAGTGCCTTAAGGTACTTACAAGCATTCAACTGAAATTCACATGCGTTTCACTGAAAGAGAAGCAGTCTGTTCCAACACTTCAATTCACTCTACGAAGTGAATGGAGTGTTGCTTCACTTTCTAAATGCTGTCCTTTCAGAGAAAATCACTTTCCTTTGAAAGTGCCTTAAGCTACTTACACACATTCACAGGAAACTCAAATGCGTTTCTATGAAAGAGAAGCTGTCTGTTCCAACACTTCAATTCACTGTGCGAAGTGAATGGAGTGTTGCTTCACTTTCTAAATGCTGTCCTTTCAGAGAAAATCACTCTCCTTTGACTGTGCCTTAAGCTACTTACAAGCATTCAACAGAAATTCACATGTGTTTCACTGAAAGAGAAGCAGTCTGTTCCAACACTTCAATTCACTGTGCGAAGTGAATGGAGTGTTGCTTCACTTTCTAAATGCTGTCCTTTCAGAGAAAATCACTTTCCTTTGAAAGTGCCTTAAGCTACTTACACACATTCACAGGAAACTCAAATGCGTTTCTATGAAAGAGAAGCTGTCTGTTCCAACACTTCAATTCACTGTGCGAAGTGAATGGAGTGTTGCTTCACTTTCTAAATGCTGTCCTTTCAGAGAAAATCACTTTCCTTTGAAAGTGCCTTAAGGTACTTACAAGCATTCAACTGAAATTCACATGCGTTTCACTGAAAGAGAAGCAGTCTGTTCCAACACTTCAATTCACTCTGCGAAGTGAATGGAGTGTTGCTTCACTTTCTAAATGTTGTCCTTTCAGAGAAAATCACTTTCCTTTGAAAGTGCCTTAAGCTACTTACACACATTCACAGTAAACTCAAATGCGTTTCTATGAAAGAGAAGCTGTATGTTCCAACACTTCAATTCACTGTGCGAAGTGAATGGAGTGTTTCTTCACTTTCTAAATGCTGTCCTTTCAGAGAAAATCACTCTCCTTTGACTGTGCCTTAAGCTACTTACAAGCATTCAACAGAAATTCACATGTGTTTCACTGAAAGAGAAGCAGTCCGTTCCAACACTTCAATTCGCTGTGCGAAGTGAATGGAGTGTTGCTTCACTTTCTAAATGCTGTCCTTTCAGAGAAAATCACTTTCCTTTGAAAGTGCCTTAAGCTACTTACAAGCATTCAATAGAAATTCACATGCGTTTCTCTGAAAGAGAAGCAGTCTGTTCCAACACTTCAATTCACTGTGCGAAGTGAATGGAGTGTTGCTTCACTTTCTAAATGCTGTCCTTTCAGAGAAAATCACTTTCCTTTGAAAGTGCCTTAAGCTACTTACACACATTCACAGTAAACTCAAATGCGTTTCTATGAAAGAGAAGCTGTCTGTTCCAACACTTCAATTCACTGTGCGAAGTGAATGGAGTGTTGCTTCACTTTCTAAATGCTGTCCTTTCAGAGAAAATCACTTTCCTTTGAATGTGCCTTAAGCTACTTACAAGCATTCAATAGAAATTCACATGCGTTTCTCTGAAAGACAAGCAGTCTGTTCGAACACTTCAATTCACTGGGCGAAGTGAATGGAGTGTTGCTTCACTTTCTAAATGCTGTCCTTTCAGAGAAAATCACTCTACTTTGACTGTGCCTTAAGCTACTTACAAGCATTCAACAGAAATTCACATGTGTTTCACTGAAAGAGAAGCAGTCCGTTCCAACACTTCAATTCGCTGTGCGAAGTGAATGGAGTGTTGCTTCACTTTCTAAATGCTGTCCTTTCAGAGAAAATCACTTTCCTTTGAAAGTGCCTTAAGCTACTTACAAGCATTCAATAGAAATTCACATGCGTTTCTCTGAAAGAGAAGCAGTCTGTTCCAACACTTCAATTCACTGTGCGAAGTGAATGGAGTGTTGCTTCACTTTCTAAATGCTGTCCTTTCAGAGAAAATCACTTTCCTTTGAAAGTGCCTTAAGCTACTTACAAGCATTCAATAGAAATTCACATGCGTTTCTCTGAAAGAGAAGCAGTCTGTTCCAACACTTCAATTCACTGTGCGAAGTGAATGGAGTGTTGCTTCACTTTCTAAATGCTGTCCTTTCAGAGAAAATCACTTTCCTTTGAATGTGCCTTAAGCTACTTACAAGCATTCAATAGAAATTCACATGCGTTTCTCTGAAAGAAAAGCAGTCTGTTCCAACACTTCAATTCACTGGGCGAAGTGAATGGAGTGTTGCTTCACTTTCTAAATGCTGTCCTTTCAGAGAAAATCACTTTCCTTTGAAAGTGCCTTAAGCTACTTACAAGCATTCACAAAAAACTCATATCTGTTTCTCTGAAAGAGAAGTGTTCTGTTCCAACACTTCAATTCACTGTGCGAAGTGAATGGAGTGTTGTTTCACTTTCTAAATGCTGTCCTTTAGAGAAAATCACTTTCCTTTGAAAGTGCCTTAAGCTACTTACACACATTCACAGGAAACTCAAATGCGTTTCTATGAAAGAGAAGCTGTCTGTTCCAACACTTCAATTCACTGTGCGAAGTGAATGGAGTGTTGCTTCACTTTCTAAATGCTGTCCTTTCAGAGAAAATCACTTTCCTTTGAAAGTGCCTTAAGGTACTTACAAGCATTCAACTGAAATTCACATGCGTTTCACTGAAAGAGAAGCAGTCTGTTCCAACACTTCAATTCACTCTGCGAAGTGAATGGAGTGTTGCTTCACTTTCTAAATGTTGTCCTTTCAGAGAAAATCACTTTCCTTTGAAAGTGCCTTAAGCTACTTACACACATTCACAGGAAACTCAAATGCGTTTCTATGAAAGAGAAGCTGTCTGTTCCAACACTTCAATTCACTGTGCGAAGTGAATGGAGTGTTGCTTCACTTTCTAAATGCTGTCCTTTCAGAGAAAATCACTCTCCTTTGACTGTGCCTTAAGCTACTTACAAGCATTCAACAGAAATTCACATGTGTTTCACTGAAAGAGAAGCAGTCTGTTCCAACACTTCAATTCACTGTGCGAAGTGAATGGAGTGTTGCTTCACTTTCTAAATGCTGTCCTTTCAGAGAAAATCACTTTCCTTTGAAAGTGCCTTAAGCTACTTACACACATTCACAGGAAACTCAAATGCGTTTCTATGAAAGAGAAGCTGTCTGTTCCAACACTTCAATTCACTGTGCGAAGTGAATGGAGTGTTGCTTCACTTTCTAAATGCTGTCCTTTCAGAGAAAATCACTTTCCTTTGAAAGTGCCTTAAGGTACTTACAAGCATTCAACTGAAATTCACATGCGTTTCACTGAAAGAGAAGCAGTCTGTTCCAACACTTCAATTCACTCTGCGAAGTGAATGGAGTGTTGCTTCACTTTCTAAATGCTGTCCTTTCAGAGAAAATCACTTTCCTTTGAAAGTGCCTTAAGCTACTTACAAGCATTCACAAGAAACTCACATGCATTTTTCTGAAAGAGAAGCAGTTTGTTTCAACATTACAATTCACTGTGCGAAGTGAATGGCGTGTTGCTTCATTTTCTATATGCTCTCCTTTTAGAGAAAATCACTTTGCTTTGAAAGTGCCTTAAGCTACTTACAAGCATTCAGAAGAAACTCACATCCGTTTCTCTGAAAGAGAAGCAGTGTGTTCCAACATTTCAATTCACTGGGCGAAGTGAATGGAGTGTTGCTTCACTTTCTAAATGCTGTCCTTTCAGAGAAAATCACTTTCCTTTGAAAGTGCCTTAAGCTACTTACAAGCATTCACAAGAAACTCACATGCATTTTTCTGAAAGAGAAGCTGTCTGTTCCAACACTTCAATCCACTGTGCGTAGTGAATGGAGTGTTGCTTCACTTTCTAAATACTGTCCTTTCAGAGAAAATCACTTTCCTTTTAAAATGCCTTAAGCTACTTAAAAGCATTCACAAAAAACGCATATCTGTTTCCTGAAAGAGAAGTAGTCTGTTCCAACACTTCAATTCACTGTGCGAAGTGAATGGAGTGTTGCTTCACTTTCTAAATGCTGTCCTTTCAGAGAAAATCACTTTCCTTTGAAAGTGCCTTAAGCTACTTACACACATTCACAGGAAACTCAAATGCGTTTCTATGAAAGAGAAGCTGTCTGTTCCAACACTTCAATTCATTGTGCGAAGTGAATGGAGTGTTGCTTCACTTTCTAAATGCTGTCCTTTCAGAGAAAATCACTTTCCTTTGAAAGTGCCTTAAGGTACTTACAAGCATTCAACTGAAATTCACATGCGTTTCACTGAAAGAGAAGCAGTCTGTTCCAACACTTCAATTCACTGTGCGAAGTGAATGGAGTGTTGCTTCACTTTCTAAATGCTGTCCTTTCAGAGAAAATCACTTTCCCTTGAAAGTGCCTTAAGGTACTTACAAGCATTCAACTGAAATTCACATGCGTTTCACTGAAAGAGAAGCAGTCTGTTCCAACACTTCAATTCACTCTGCGAAGTGAATGGAGTGTTGCTTCACTTTCTAAATGTTGTCCTTTCAGAGAAAATCACTTTCCTTTGAAAGTGCCTTAAGCTACTTACACACATTCACAGGAAACTCAAATGCGTTTCTATGAAAGAGAAGCTGTATGTTCCAACATTTCAATTCACTGTGCGAAGTGAATGGAGTGTTGCTTCACTTTCTAAATGCTGTCCTTTCAGAGAAAATCACTCTCCTTTGAATGTGCCTTAAGCTACTTACAAGCATTCAACAGAAATTCACATGTGTTTCTCTGAAAGAGAAGCAGTCCGTTCCAACACTTCAATTCGCTGTGCGAAGTGAATGGAGTGTTGCTTCACTTTCTAAATGCTGTCCTTTCAGAGAAAATCACTTTCCTTTGAAAGTGCCTTAAGCTACTTACAAGCATTCAATAGAAATTCACATGCGTTTCTCTGAAAGAGAAGCAGTCTGTTCCAACACTTCAATTCACTGTGCGAAGTGAATGGAGTGTTGCTTCACTTTCTAAATGCTGTCCTTTCAGAGAAAATCACTTTCCTTTGAAAGTGCCTTAAGCTACTTACAAGCATTCACAAGAAACTCACATGCATTTTTCTGAAAGAGAAGCAGTTTGTTCCAACATTATAATTCACTGTGCGAAGTGAATGGCGTGTTACTTCACTTTCTATATGCTCTCCTTTTAGAGAAAATCACTTTGCTTTGAAAGTGCCTTAAGCTACTTACAAGCATTCAGAAGAAACTCACATCCGTTTCTCTGAAAGAGAAGCAGTGTGTTCCAACATTTCAATTCACTGGGCGAAGTGAATGGAGTGTTGCTTCACTTTCTAAATGCTGTCCTTTCAGAGAAAATCACTTTCCTTTGAAAGTGCCTTAAGCTACTTACAAGCATTCACAAGAAACTCACATGCATTTTTCTGAAAGAGAAGCAATCTGTTCCAACACTTCAATCCACTGTGCGTAGTGAATGGAGTGTTGCTTCACTTTCTAAATGCTTTCCTTTCAGAGAAAATCACTTTCCTTTGAAAGTGCCTTAAGCTACTTACAAGCATTCACAAAAAACTAATATCTGTTTCTCTGAAAGAGAAGTGTTCTGTTCCAACACTTCAATTCACTGTGCGAAGTGAATGGAGTGTTGTTTCACTTTCTAAATGCTGTCCTTTCAGAGAAAATCACTTTCATTTGAAAGTGCCTTAAGCTACTTACAAGCATTCCACAGAAATTCACATGCGTTTCTCTGAAAGAGAAGAAGTCTGTTCCAACACCTCAATTCACTGTGCGAAGTGAAGGGAGTGTTGTTTCACTTTCTAAATGCTGTCCTTTCAGAGAAAATCACTTTCCTTTGAAAGTGCCTTAAGCTACTTACACACATTCACAGGAAACTCAAATGCGTTTCTATGAAAGAGAAGCTGTCTGTTCCAACACTTCAATTCACTGTGCGAAGTGAATGGAGTGTTGCTTCACTTTCTAAATGCTGTCCTTTCAGAGAAAATCACTTTCCTTTGAAAGTGCCTTAAGGTACTTACAAGCATTCAACTGAAATTCACATGCGTTTCACTGAAAGAGAAGCAGTCTGTTCCAACACTTCAATTCACTCTACGAAGTGAATGGAGTGTTGCTTCACTTTCTAAATGCTGTCCTTTCAGAGAAAATCACTTTCCTTTGAAAGTGCCTTAAGCTACTTACACACATTCACAGGAAACTCAAATGCGTTTCTCTGAAAGAGAAGCAGTCTGTTCCAACACTTCAATTCACTGTGCGAAGTGAATGGAGTGTTGCTTCACTTTCTAAATGCTGTCCTTTCAGAGAAAATCACTTTCCTTTGAATGTGCCTTAAGCTACTTACAAGCATTCAACAGAAATTAACATGTGTTTCACTGAAAGAGAAGCAGTCTGTTCCAACACTTCAATTCACTGTGCGAAGTGAATGGAGTGTTGCTTCACTTTCTAAATGCTGTCCTTTCAGAGAAAATCACTTTCCTTTGAAAGCGCCTTAAGCTACTTACACACATTCACAGGAAACTCAAATGCGTTTCTATGAAAGAGAAGCTGTCTGTTCCAACACTTCAATTCACTGTGCGAAGTGAATGGAGTGTTGCTTCACTTTCTAAATGCTGTCCTTTCAGAGAAAATCACTTTCCTTTGAAAGTGCCTTAAGCTACTTAAAAGCATTCAACTGAAATTCACATGCGTTTCACTGAAAGAGAAGCAGTCTGTTCCAACACTTCAATTCACTGTGCGAAGTGAATGGAGTGTTGCTTCACTTTCTAAATGCTGTCCTTTCAGAGAAAATCACTTTCCTTTGAAAGTGCCTTAAGCTACTTACACACATTCACAGGAAACTCAAATGCGTTTCTATGAAAGAGAAGCTGTCTGTTCCAACACTTGAATTCACTGTGCGAAGTGAATGGAGTGTTGCTTCACTTTCTAAATGCTGTCCTTTCAGAGAAAATCACTTTCCTTTGAATGTGCCTTAAGCTACTTACAAGCATTCAACAGAAATTCACATGTGTTTCACTGAAAGAGAAGCAGTCTGTTCCAACACTTCAATTCACTGTGCGAAGTGAATGGAGTGTTGCTTCACTTTCTAAATGCTGTCCTTTCAGAGAAAATCACTTTCCTTTGAAAGTGCCTTAAGCTACTTACAAGCATTCAATAGAAATTCACATGCGTTTCTCTGAAAGAGAAGCAGTCTGTTCCAACACTTCAATTCACTGTGCGAAGTGAATGGAGTGTTGCTTCACTTTCTAAATGCTGTCCTTTCAGAGAAAATCACTTTCCTTTGAAAGTGCCTTAAGCTACTTACAAGCATTCACAAGAAACTCACACGCATTTTTCTGAAAGAGAAGCAGTTTTTTCCAACATTACAATTCACTGTGCGAAGTGAATGGCGTGTTGCTTCACTTTCTATATGCTCTCCTTTTAGAGAAAATCACTTTGCTTTGAAAGTGCCTTAAGCTACTTACAAGCATTCAGAAGAAACTCACATCCGTTTCTCTGAAAGAGAAGCAGTGTGTTCCAACATTTCAATTCACTGGGCGAAGTGAATGGAGTGTTGCTTCACTTTCTAAATGCTGTCCTTTCAGAAAAAATCACTTTCCTTTGAAAGTGCTTTAAGCTACTTACAAGCATTCACAAGAAACTCACATGCATTTTTCTGAAAGAGAAGCAGTCTGTTCCAACACTTCAATCCACTGTGCCTAGTGAATGGAGTGTTGCTTCACTTTCTAAATGCTGTCCTTTCAGAGAAAATCACTTTCCTTTTAAAATGCCTTAAGCTACTTAAAAGCATTCACAAAAAACTCATATCTGTTTCCTGAAAGAGAAGTAGTCTGTTCCAACACTTCCATTCACTGTGCGAAGTGAATGGAGTGTTGCTCCACTTTCTAAATGCTGTCCTTTCAGAGAAAATCACTTTCCTTTGAAAATGCCTTAAGCTACTTAAAAGCATTCACAAAAAACTCATATCTGTTTCCTGAAAGAGAAGTAGTCTGTTCCAACACTTCAATTCACTGTGCGAAGTGAATGGAGTGTTGCTTCACTTTCTAAATGCTGTCCTTTCGGCGAAAATCACTTTCCTTTGAAAGTGCCTTAAGCTACTTACAAGCATTCACAAAAAACTCACATGCATTTTTCTGAAAGAGAAGCAGTCTGTTCCAACACTTCTATTCACTGTGCGTAGTGAATGGAGTGTTGCTTCACTTTCTAAATGCTGTCCTTTCAGAGAAAATCACTTTCCTTTGAAAGTGCCTTAAGCTACTTACACACATTCACAGGAAACTCAAATGCGTTTCTATGAAAGAGAAGCTGTCTGTTCCAACACTTCAATTCATTGTGCGAAGTGAATGGAGTGTTGCTTCACTTTCTAAATGCTCTCCTTTCAGAGAAAATCACTTTCCTTTGAAAGTGCCTTAAGCTACTTACAAGCATTCCACAGAAATTCACATGTGTTTCACTGAAAGAGAAGCAGTCTGTTCCAACACTTCAATTCACTGTGCGAAGTGAATGGAGTGTTGCTTCACTTTCTAAATGCTGTCCTTTCAGAGAAAATCACTTTCCTTTGAAAGTGCCTTAAGCTACTTACACACATTCACAGGAAACTCAAATGCGTTTCTATGAAAGAGAAGCTGTCTGTTCCAACACTTCAATTCATTGTGCGAAGTGAATGGAGTGTTGCTTCACTTTCTAAATGCTGTCCTTTCAGAGAAAATCACTTTCCTTTGAATGTGCCTTAAGCTACTTACAAGCATTCAACAGAAATTCACATGTGTTTCACTAAAAAAGAAGCAGTCTGTTCCAACACTTCAATTCACTGTGCGAAGTGAATGGAGTGTTGCTTCACTTTCTAAATGCTGTCCTTTCAGAGAAAATCACTTTCCTTTGAAAGTGCCTTAAGCTACTTACAAGCATTCACAAGAAACTCACACGCATTTTTCTGAAAGAGAAGCAGTTTGTTCCAACATTACAATTCACTGTGCGAAGTGAATGGAGTGTTGCTTCACTTTCTATATGCTCTTCTTTTAGAGAAAATCACTTTGCTTTGAAAGTGCCTTAAGCTACTTACAAGCATTCAGAAGAAACTCACATCCGTTTCTCTGAAAGAGAAGCAGTGTGTTCCAACATTTCAATTCACTGGGCGAAGTGAATGGAGTGTTGCTTCACTTTCTAAATACTGTCCTTTCAGAGAAAATCACTTTCCTTTGAAAGTGCCTTAAGCTACTTACAAGCATTCACAGTAATATCAAATGCGTTTCTATGAAAGAGAAGCTGTCTGTTCCAATACTTCAATTCACTGTGCGAAGTGAATGGAGTGTTACTTCACTTTCTAAATGCTGTCCTTTCAGAGAAAATCACTTTCCTTTGAAAGTGCCTTAAGGTACTTACAAGCATTCCACAGAAATTCACATTCGTTTCACTGAAAGAGAAGCAGTCTGTTCCAACACTTCAATTCACTGTGCGAAGTGAATGGAGTGTTGCTTCACTTTCTAAATGCTGTCCTTTCAGAGAAAATCACTTTCCTTTGAAAGTGCCTTAAGCTACTTACACACATTCACAGGAAACTCAAATGCGTTTCTATGAAAGAGAAGCTGTCTGTTCCAACACCTCAATTCACTGTGCGAAGTGAATGGAGTGTTGCTTCACTTTCTAAATGCTGTCCTTTCAGAGAAAATCACTCTCCTTTGACTGTGCCTTAAGCTACTTACAAGCATTCAACAGAAATTCACATGTGTTTCACTGAAAGAGAAGCAGTCTGTTCCAACACTTCAATTCACTGTGCGAAGTGAATGGAGTGTTGCTTCACTTTCTAAATGCTGTCCTTTCAGAGAAAATCACTTTCCTTTGAAAGTGCCTTAAGCTACTTACACACATTCACAGGAAACTCAAATGCGTTTCTATGAAAGAGAAGCTGTCTGTTCCAACACTTCAATTCACTGTGCGAAGTGAATGGAGTGTTGCTTCACTTTCTAAATGCTGTCCTTTCAGAGAAAATCACTTTCCTTTGAAAGTGCCTTAAGGTACTTACAAGCATTCAACTGAAATTCACATGCGTTTCACTGAAAGAGAAGCAGTCTGTTCCAACACTTCAATTCACTCTGCGAAGTGAATGGAGTGTTGCTTCACTTTCTAAATGTTGTCCTTTCAGAGAAAATCACTTTCCTTTGAAAGTGCCTTAAGCTACTTACACACATTCACAGGAAACTCAAATGCGTTTCTATGAAAGAGAAGCTGTATGTTCCAACTCTTCAATTCACTGTGCGAAGTGAATGGAGTGTTGCTTCACTTTCTAAATGCTGTCCTTTCAGAGAAAATCACTCTCCTTTGAATGTGCCTTAAGCTACTTACAAGCATTCAACGGAAATTCACATGTGTTTCACTGAAAGAGAAGCAGTCCGTTCCAACACTTCAATTCGCTGTGCGAAGTGAATGGAGTGTTGCTTCACTTTCTAAATGCTGTCCTTTCAGAGAAAATCACTTTCCTTTGAAAGTGCCTTAAGCTACTTACAAGCATTCAATAGAAATTCACATGCGTTTCTCTGAAAGAAAAGCAGTCTGTTCCAACACTTCAATTCACTGGGCGAAGTGAATGGAGTGTTGCTTCACTTTCTAAATGCTGTCCTTTCAGAGAAAATCACTTTCCTTTGAAAGTGCCTTAAGCTACTTGCAAGCATTCAATAGAAATTCACATGCGTTTCTCTGAAAGAAAAGCAGTCTGTTCCAACACTTCAATTCACTGTGCGAAGTGAATGGAGTGTTGCTTCACTTTCTAAATGCTGTCCTTTCAGAGAAAATCACTTTCCTTTGAAAGTGCCTTAAGCTACTTACAAGCATTCACAAAAAACTCATATCTGTTTCTCTGAAAGAGAAGTGTTCTGTTCCAACACTTCAATTCACTGTGCGAAGTGAATGGAGTGTTGTTTCACTTTCTAAATGCTGTCCTTTCAGAGAAAATCACTTTCCTTTGAAAGTGCCTTAAGCTACTTACAAGCATTCCCCAGAAATTCACATGCGTTTCTCTGAATGAGAAGAAGTCTGTTCCAACACCTCAATTCACTGTGCGAAGTGAATGGAGTGTTGTTTCACTTTCTAAATGCTGTCCTTTCAGAGAAAATCACTTTCCTTTGAAAGTGCCTTAAGCTACTTACACACATTCACAGGAAACTCAAATGCGTTTCTATGAAAGAGAAGCTGTCTGTTCCAACACTTCAATTCACTGTGCGAAGTGAATGGAGTGTTGCTTCACTTTCTAAATGCTGTCCTTTCAGAGAAAATCACTTTCCTTTGAAAGTGCCTTAAGGTACTTACAAGCATTCAACTGAAATTCACATGCGTTTCACTGAAAGAGAAGCAGTCTGTTCCAACACTTCAATTCACTCTGCGAAGTGAATGGAGTGTTGCTTCACTTTCTAAATGTTGTCCTTTCAGAGAAAATCACTTTCCTTTGAAAGTGCCTTAAGCTACTTACACACATTCACAGGAAACTCAAATGCGTTTCTATGAAAGAGAAACTGTCTGTTCCAACACTTCAATTCACTGTGCGAAGTGAATGGAGTGTTGCTTCACTTTCTAAATGCTGTCCTTTCAGAGAAAATCACTCTCCTTTGACTGTGCCTTAAGCTACTTACAAGCATTCAACAGAAATTCACATGTGTTTCACTGAAAGAGAAGCAGTCTGTTCCAACACTTCAATTCACTGTGCGAAGTGAATGGAGTGTTGCTTCACTTTCTAAATGCTGTCCTTTCAGAGAAAATCACTTTCCTTTGAAAGTGCCTTAAGCTACTTACACACATTCACAGGAAACTCAAATGCGTTTCTATGAAAGAGAAGCTGTCTGTTCCAACACTTCAATTCACTGTGCGAAGTGAATGGAGTGTTGCTTCACTTTCTAAATGCTGTCCTTTCAGAGAAAATCACTTTCCTTTGAAAGTGCCTTAAGGTACTTACAAGCATTCAACTGAAATTCACATGCGTTTCACTGAAAGAGAAGCAGTCTGTTCCAACACTTCAATTCACTCTGCGAAGTGAATGGAGTGTTGCTTCACTTTCTAAATGTTGTCCTTTCAGAGAAAATCACTTTCCTTTGAAAGTGCCTTAAGCTACTTACAAGCATTCAGAAGAAACTCACATCCGTTCCTCTGAAAGAGAAGCAGTGTGTTCCAACATTTCAATTCACTGGGCGAAGTGAATGGAGTGTTGCTTCACTTTCTAAATACTGTCCTTTCAGAGAAAATCACTTTCCTTTGAAAGTGCCTTAAGCTACTTACAAGCATTCACAGTAATATCAAATGCGTTTCTATGAAAGAGAAGCTGTCTGTTCCAACACTTCAATTCACTGTGCGAAGTGAATGGAGTGTTACTTCACTTTCTAAATGCTGTCCTTTCAGAGAAAATCACTTTCCTTTGAAAGTGCCTTAAGGTACTTACAAGCATTCCACAGAAATTCACATTCGTTTCACTGAAAGAGAAGCAGTCTGTTCCAACACTTCAATTCACTGTGCGAAGTGAATGGAGTGTTGCTTCACTTTCTAAATGCTGTCCTTTCAGAGAAAATCACTTTCCTTTGAAAGTGCCTTAAGCTACTTACACACATTCACAGGAAACTCAAATGCGTTTCTATGAAAGAGAAGCTGTCTGTTCCAACACCTCAATTCACTGTGCGAAGTGAATGGAGTGTTGCTTCACTTTCTAAATGCTGTCCTTTCAGAGAAAATCACTCTCCTTTGACTGTGCCTTAAGCTACTTACAAGCATTCAACAGAAATTCACATGTGTTTCACTCAAAGAGAAGCAGTCTGTTCCAACACTTCAATTCACTGTGCGAAGTGAATGGAGTGTTGCTTCACTTTCTAAATGCTGTCCTTTCAGAGAAAATCACTTTCCTTTGAAAGTGCCTTAAGCTACTTACACACATTCACAGGAAACTCAAATGCGTTTCTATGAAAGAGAAGCTGTCTGTTCCAACACTTCAATTCACTGTGCGAAGTGAATGGAGTGTTGCTTCACTTTCTAAATGCTGTCCTTTCAGAGAAAATCACTTTCCTTTGAAAGTGCCTTAAGGTACTTACAAGCATTCAACTGAAATTCACATGCGTTTCACTGAAAGAGAAGCAGTCTGTTCCAACACTTCAATTCACTCTGCGAAGTGAATGGAGTGTTGCTTCACTTTCTAAATGTTGTCCTTTCAGAGAAAATCACTTTCCTTTGAAAGTGCCTTAAGCTACTTACACACATTCACAGGAAACTCAAATGCGTTTCTATGAAAGAGAAGCTGTATGTTCCAACACTTCAATTCACTGTGCGAAGTGAATGGAGTGTTGCTTCACTTTCTAAATGCTGTCCTTTCAGAGAAAATCACTCTCCTTTGAATGTGCCTTAAGCTACTTACAAGCATTCAACGGAAATTCACATGTGTTTCACTGAAAGAGAAGCAGTCCGTTCCAACACTTCAATTCGCTGTGCGAAGTGAATGGAGTGTTGCTTCACTTTCTAAATGCTGTCCTTTCAGAGAAAATCACTTTCCTTTGAAAGTGCCTTAAGCTACTTACACACATTCACAGGAAACTCAAATGCGTTTCTATGAAAGAGAAGCTGTATGTTCCAACACTTCAATTCACTGTGCGAAGTGAATGGAGTGTTGCTTCACTTTCTAAATGCTGTCCTTTCAGAGAAAATCACTCTCCTTTGAATGTGCCTTAAGCTACTTACAAGCATTCAACGGAAATTCACATGTGTTTCACTGAAAGAGAAGCAGTCCGTTCCAACACTTCATTTCGCTGTGCGAAGTGAATGGAGTGTTGCTTCACTTTCTAAATGCTGTCCTTTCAGAGAAAATCACTTTCCTTTGAAAGTGCCTTAAGCTACTTACAAGCATTCAATAGAAATTCACATGCGTTTCTCTGAAAGAAAAGCAGTCTGTTCCAACACTTCAATTCACTGGGCGAAGTGAATGGAGTGTTGCTTCACTTTCTAAATGCTGTCCTTTCAGAGAAAATCACTTTCCTTTGAAAGTGCCTTAAGCTACTTGCAAGCATTCAATAGAAATTCACATGCGTTTCTCTGAAAGAAAAGCAGTCTGTTCCAACACTTCAATTCACTGTGCGAAGTGAATGGAGTGTTGCTTCACTTTCTAAATGCTGTCCTTTCAGAGAAAATCACTTTCCTTTGAAAGTGCCTTAAGCTACTTACAAGCATTCACAAAAAACTCATATCTGTTTCTCTGAAAGAGAAGTGTTCTGTTCCAACACTTCAATTCACTGTGCGAAGTGAATGGAGTGTTGTTTCACTTTCTAAATGCTGTCCTTTCAGAGAAAATCACTTTCCTTTGAAAGTGCCTTAAGCTACTTACAAGCATTCCCCAGAAATTCACATGCGTTTCTCTGAATGAGAAGAAGTCTGTTCCAACACCTCAATTCACTGTGCGAAGTGAATGGAGTGTTGTTTCACTTTCTAAATGCTGTCCTTTCAGAGAAAATCACTTTCCTTTGAAAGTGCCTTAAGCTACTTACACACATTCACAGGAAACTCAAATGCGTTTCTATGAAAGAGAAGCTGTCTGTTCCAACACTTCAATTCACTGTGCGAAGTGAATGGAGTGTTGCTTCACTTTCTAAATGCTGTCCTTTCAGAGAAAATCACTTTCCTTTGAAAGTGCCTTAAGGTACTTACAAGCATTCAACTGAAATTCACATGCGTTTCACTGAAAGAGAAGCAGTCTGTTCCAACACTTCAATTCACTCTGCGAAGTGAATGGAGTGTTGCTTCACTTTCTAAATGTTGTCCTTTCAGAGAAAATCACTTTCCTTTGAAAGTGCCTTAAGCTACTTACACACATTCACAGGAAACTCAAATGCGTTTCTATGAAAGAGAAGCTGTCTGTTCCAACACTTCAATTCACTGTGCGAAGTGAATGGAGTGTTGCTTCACTTTCTAAATGCTGTCCTTTCAGAGAAAATCACTCTCCTTTGACTGTGCCTTAAGCTACTTACAAGCATTCAACAGAAATTCACATGTGTTTCACTGAAAGAGAAGCAGTCTGTTCCAACACTTCAATTCACTGTGCGAAGTGAATGGAGTGTTGCTTCACTTTCTAAATGCTGTCCTTTCAGAGAAAATCACTTTCCTTTGAAAGTGCCTTAAGCTACTTACACACATTCACAGGAAACTCAAATGCGTTTCTATGAAAGAGAAGCTGTCTGTTCCAACACTTCAATTCACTGTGCGAAGTGAATGGAGTGTTGCTTCACTTTCTAAATGCTGTCCTTTCAGAGAAAATCACTTTCCTTTGAAAGTGCCTTAAGGTACTTACAAGCATTCAACTGAAATTCACATGCGTTTCACTGAAAGAGAAGCAGTCTGTTCCAACACTTCAATTCACTCTGCGAAGTGAATGGAGTGTTGCTTCACTTTCTAAATGTTGTCCTTTCAGAGAAAATCACTTTCCTTTGAAAGTGCCTTAAGCTACTTACAAGCATTCAGAAGAAACTCACATCCGTTCCTCTGAAAGAGAAGCAGTGTGTTCCAACATTTCAATTCACTGGGCGAAGTGAATGGAGTGTTGCTTCACTTTCTAAATACTGTCCTTTCAGAGAAAATCACTTTCCTTTGAAAGTGCCTTAAGCTACTTACAAGCATTCACAGTAATATCAAATGCGTTTCTATGAAAGAGAAGCTGTCTGTTCCAACACTTCAATTCACTGTGCGAAGTGAATGGAGTGTTACTTCACTTTCTAAATGCTGTCCTTTCAGAGAAAATCACTTTCCTTTGAAAGTGCCTTAAGGTACTTACAAGCATTCCACAGAAATTCACATTCGTTTCACTGAAAGAGAAGCAGTCTGTTCCAACACTTCAAT
The DNA here is from genome assembly GCF_982192425.1 of Myodes glareolus. Lineage (NCBI taxonomy): Eukaryota > Metazoa > Chordata > Mammalia > Rodentia > Cricetidae > Myodes > Myodes glareolus. The sequence goes on from NW_028263265.1 coordinate 235,443, forward strand.
TCACTGTGCGAAGTGAATGGAGTGTTGCTTCACTTTCTAAATGCTGTCCTTTCAGAGAAAATCACTTTCCTTTGAAAGTGCCTTAAGCTACTTACACACATTCACAGGAAACTCAAATGCGTTTCTATGAAAGAGAAGCTGTCTGTTCCAACACCTCAATTCACTGTGCGAAGTGAATGGAGTGTTGCTTCACTTTCTAAATGCTGTCCTTTCAGAGAAAATCACTCTCCTTTGACTGTGCCTTAAGCTACTTACAAGCATTCAACAGAAATTCACATGTGTTTCACTGAAAGAGAAGCAGTCTGTTCCAACACTTCAATTCACTGTGCGAAGTGAATGGAGTGTTGCTTCACTTTCTAAATGCTGTCCTTTCAGAGAAAATCACTTTCCTTTGAAAGTGCCTTAAGCTACTTACACACATTCACAGGAAACTCAAATGCGTTTCTATGAAAGAGAAGCTGTCTGTTCCAACACTTCAATTCACTGTGCGAAGTGAATGGAGTGTTGCTTCACTTTCTAAATGCTGTCCTTTCAGAGAAAATCACTTTCCTTTGAAAGTGCCTTAAGGTACTTACAAGCATTCAACTGAAATTCACATGCGTTTCACTGAAAGAGAAGCAGTCTGTTCCAACACTTCAATTCACTCTGCGAAGTGAATGGAGTGTTGCTTCACTTTCTAAATGTTGTCCTTTCAGAGAAAATCACTTTCCTTTGAAAGTGCCTTAAGCTACTTACACACATTCACAGGAAACTCAAATGCGTTTCTATGAAAGAGAAGCTGTATGTTCCAACACTTCAATTCACTGTGCGAAGTGAATGGAGTGTTGCTTCACTTTCTAAATGCTGTCCTTTCAGAGAAAATCACTCTCCTTTGAATGTGCCTTAAGCTACTTACAAGCATTCAACGGAAATTCACATGTGTTTCACTGAAAGAGAAGCAGTCCGTTCCAACACTTCAATTCGCTGTGCGAAGTGAATGGAGTGTTGCTTCACTTTCTAAATGCTGTCCTTTCAGAGAAAATCACTTTCCTTTGAAAGTGCCTTAAGCTACTTACAAGCATTCAATAGAAATTCACATGCGTTTCTCTGAAAGAAAAGCAGTCTGTTCCAACACTTCAATTCACTGGGCGAAGTGAATGGAGTGTTGCTTCACTTTCTAAATGCTGTCCTTTCAGAGAAAATCACTTTCCTTTGAAAGTGCCTTAAGCTACTTGCAAGCATTCAATAGAAATTCACATGCGTTTCTCTGAAAGAAAAGCAGTCTGTTCCAACACTTCAATTCACTGTGCGAAGTGAATGGAGTGTTGCTTCACTTTCTAAATGCTGTCCTTTCAGAGAAAATCACTTTCCTTTGAAAGTGCCTTAAGCTACTTACAAGCATTCACAAAAAACTCATATCTGTTTCTCTGAAAGAGAAGTGTTCTGTTCCAACACTTCAATTCACTGTGCGAAGTGAATGGAGTGTTGTTTCACTTTCTAAATGCTGTCCTTTCAGAGAAAATCACTTTCCTTTGAAAGTGCCTTAAGCTACTTACAAGCATTCCCCAGAAATTCACATGCGTTTCTCTGAATGAGAAGAAGTCTGTTCCAACACCTCAATTCACTGTGCGAAGTGAATGGAGTGTTGTTTCACTTTCTAAATGCTGTCCTTTCAGAGAAAATCACTTTCCTTTGAAAGTGCCTTAAGCTACTTACACACATTCACAGGAAACTCAAATGCGTTTCTATGAAAGAGAAGCTGTCTGTTCCAACACTTCAATTCACTGTGCGAAGTGAATGGAGTGTTGCTTCACTTTCTAAATGCTGTCCTTTCAGAGAAAATCACTTTCCTTTGAAAGTGCCTTAAGGTACTTACAAGCATTCAACTGAAATTCACATGCGTTTCACTGAAAGAGAAGCAGTCTGTTCCAACACTTCAATTCACTCTGCGAAGTGAATGGAGTGTTGCTTCACTTTCTAAATGTTGTCCTTTCAGAGAAAATCACTTTCCTTTGAAAGTGCCTTAAGCTACTTACACACATTCACAGGAAACTCAAATGCGTTTCTATGAAAGAGAAGCTGTCTGTTCCAACACTTCAATTCACTGTGCGAAGTGAATGGAGTGTTGCTTCACTTTCTAAATGCTGTCCTTTCAGAGAAAATCACTCTCCTTTGACTGTGCCTTAAGCTACTTACAAGCATTCAACAGAAATTCACATGTGTTTCACTGAAAGAGAAGCAGTCTGTTCCAACACTTCAATTCACTGTGCGAAGTGAATGGAGTGTTGCTTCACTTTCTAAATGCTGTCCTTTCAGAGAAAATCACTTTCCTTTGAAAGTGCCTTAAGCTACTTACACACATTCACAGGAAACTCAAATGCGTTTCTATGAAAGAGAAGCTGTCTGTTCCAACACTTCAATTCACTGTGCGAAGTGAATGGAGTGTTGCTTCACTTTCTAAATGCTGTCCTTTCAGAGAAAATCACTTTCCTTTGAAAGTGCCTTAAGGTACTTACAAGCATTCAACTGAAATTCACATGCGTTTCACTGAAAGAGAAGCAGTCTGTTCCAACACTTCAATTCACTCTGCGAAGTGAATGGAGTGTTGCTTCACTTTCTAAATGTTGTCCTTTCAGAGAAAATCACTTTCCTTTGAAAGTGCCTTAAGCTACTTACACACATTCACAGGAAACTCAAATGCGTTTCTATGAAAGAGAAGCTGTATGTTCCAACACTTCAATTCACTGTGCGAAGTGAATGGAGTGTTGCTTCACTTTCTAAATGCTGTCCTTTCAGAGAAAATCACTCTCCTTTGAATGTGCCTTAAGCTACTTACAAGCATTCAACAGAAATTCACATGTGTTTCACTGAAAGAGAAGCAGTCCGTTCCAACACTTCAATTCGCTGTGCGAAGTGAATGGAGTGTTGCTTCACTTTCTAAATGCTGTCCTTTCAGAGAAAATCACTTTCCTTTGAAAGTGCCTTAAGCTACTGACAAGCATTCAATAGAAATTCACATGCGTTTCTCTGAAAGAGAAGCAGTCTGTTCCAACACTTCAATTCACTGTGCGAAGTGAATGGAGTGTTGCTTCACTTTCTATATGCTCTTCTTTTAGAGAAAATCACTTTGCTTTGAAAGTGCCTTAAGCTACTTACAAGCATTCAGAAGAAACTCACATCCGTTTCTCTGAAAGAGAAGCAGTGTGTTCCAACATTTCAATTCACTGGGCGAAGTGAATGGAGTGTTGCTTCACTTTCTAAATACTGTCCTTTCAGAGAAAATCACTTTCCTTTGAAAGTGCCTTAAGCTACTTACAAGCATTCACAGTAATATCAAATGCGTTTCTATGAAAGAGAAGCTGTCTGTTCCAACACTTCAATTCACTGTGCGAAGTGAATGGCGTGTTACTTCACTTTCTAAATGCTGTCCTTTCAGAGAAAATCACTTTCCTTTGAAAGTGCCTTAAGGTACTTACAAGCATTCCACAGAAATTCACATTCGTTTCACTGAAAGAGAAGCAGTCTGTTCCAACACTTCAATTCACTGTGCGAAGTGAATGGAGTGTTGCTTCACTTTCTAAATGCTGTCCTTTCAGAGAAAATCACTTTCCTTTGAAAGTGCCTTAAGCTACTTACACACATTCACAGGAAACTCAAATGCGTTTCTATGAAAGAGAAGCTGTCTGTTCCAACACTTCAATTCACTGTGCGAAGTGAATGGAGTGTTGCTTCACTTTCTAAATGCTGTCCTTTCAGAGAAAATCACTCTCCTTTGACTGTGCCTTAAGCTACTTACAAGCATTCAACAGAAATTCACATGTGTTTCACTGAAAGAGAAGCAGTCTGTTCCAACACTTCAATTCACTGTGCGAAGTGAATGGAGTGTTGCTTCACTTTCTAAATGCTGTCCTTTCAGAGAAAATCACTTTCCTTTGAAAGTGCCTTAAGCTACTTACACACATTCACAGGAAACTCAAATGCGTTTCTATGAAAGAGAAGCTGTATGTTCCAACACTTCAATTCACTGTGCGAAGTGAATGGAGTGTTGCTTCACTTTCTAAATGCTGTCCTTTCAGAGAAAATCACTTTCCTTTGAAAGTGCCTTAAGGTACTTACAAGCATTCAACTGAAATTCACATGCGTTTCACTGAAAGAGAAGCAGTCTGTTCCAACACTTCAATTCACTCTGCGAAGTGAATGGAGTGTTGCTTCACTTTCTAAATGTTGTCCTTTCAGAGAAAATCACTTTCCTTTGAAAGTGCCTTAAGCTACTTACACACATTCACAGGAAACTCAAATGCGTTTCTATGAAAGAGAAGCTGTATGTTCCAACACTTCAATTCACTGTGCGAAGTGAATGGAGTGTTGCTTCACTTTCTAAATGCTGTCCTTTCAGAGAAAATCACTCTCCTTTGAATGTGCCTTAAGCTACTTACAAGCATTCAACAGAAATTCACATGTGTTTCACTGAAAGAGAAGCAGTCCGTTCCAACACTTCAATTCGCTGTGCGAAGTGAATGGAGTGTTGCTTCACTTTCTAAATGCTGTCCTTTCAGAGAAAATCACTTTCCTTTGAAAGTGCCTTAAGCTACTTACAAGCATTCAATAGAAATTCACATGCGTTTCTCTGAAAGAAAAGCAGTCTGTTCCAACATTTCAATTCACTGGGCGAAGTGAATGGAGTGTTGCTTCACTTTCTAAATGCTGTCCTTTCAGAGAAAATCACTTTCCTTTGAAAGTGCCTTAAGCTACTTGCAAGCATTCAATAGAAATTCACATGCGTTTCTCTGAAAGAAAAGCAGTCTGTTCCAACACTTCAATTCACTGTGCGAAGTGAATGGAGTGTTGCTTCACTTTCTAAATGCTGTCCTTTCAGAGAAAATCACTTTCCTTTGAAAGTGCCTTAAGCTACTTACAAGCATTCACAAAAAACTCATATCTGTTTCTCTGAAAGAGAAGTGTTCTGTTCCAACACTTCAATTCACTGTGCGAAGTGAATGGAGTGTTGTTTCACTTTCTAAATGCTGTCCTTTCAGAGAAAATCACTTTCCTTTGAAAGTGCCTTAAGCTACTTACAAGCATTCCACAGAAATTCACATGCGTTTCTCTGAATGAGAAGAAGTCTGTTCCAACACCTCAATTCACTGTGCGAAGTGAATGGAGTGTTGCTTCACTTTCTAAATGCTGTCCTTTCAGAGAAAATCACTTTCCTTTGAAAGTGCCTTAAGCTACTTATACACATTCACAGGAAACTCAAATGCGTTTCTATGAAAGAGAAGCTGTCTGTTCCAACACTTCAATTCACTGTGCGAAGTGAATGGAGTGTTGCTTCACTTTCTAAATGCTGTCCTTTCAGAGAAAATCACTTTCCTTTGAAAGTGCCTTAAGGTACTTACAAGCATTCAACTGAAATTCACATGCGTTTCACTGAAAGAGAAGCAGTCTGTTCCAACACTTCAATTCACTCTGCGAAGTGAATGGAGTGTTGCTTCACTTTCTAAATGTTGTCCTTTCAGAGAAAATCACTTTCCTTTGAAAGTGCCTTAAGCTACTTACACACATTCACAGGAAACTCAAATGCGTTTCTATGAAAGAGAAGCTGTCTGTTCCAACACTTCAATTCACTGTGCGAAGTGAATGGAGTGTTGCTTCACTTTCTAAATGCTGTCCTTTCAGAGAAAATCACTCTCCTTTGACTGTGCCTTAAGCTACTTACAAGCATTCAACAGAAATTCACATGTGTTTCACTGAAAGAGAAGCAGTCTGTTCCAACACTTCAATTCACTGTGCGAAGTGAATGGAGTGTTGCTTCACTTTCTAAATGCTGTCCTTTCAGAGAAAATCACTTTCCTTTGAAAGTGCCTTAAGCTACTTACACACATTCACAGGAAACTCAAATGCGTTTCTATGAAAGAGAAGCTGTCTGTTCCAACACTTCAATTCACTGTGCGAAGTGAATGGAGTGTTGCTTCACTTTCTAAATGCTGTCCTTTCAGAGAAAATCACTTTCCTTTGAAAGTGCCTTAAGGTACTTACAAGCATTCAACTGAAATTCACATGCGTTTCACTGAAAGAGAAGCAGTCTGTTCCAACACTTCAATTCACTCTGCGAAGTGAATGGAGTGTTGCTTCACTTTCTAAATGTTGTCCTTTCAGAGAAAATCACTTTCCTTTGAAAGTGCCTTAAGCTACTTACACACATTCACAGGAAACTCAAATGCGTTTCTATGAAAGAGAAGCTGTATGTTCCAACACTTCAATTCACTGTGCGAAGTGAATGGAGTGTTTCTTCACTTTCTAAATGCTGTCCTTTCAGAGAAAATCACTCTCCTTTGACTGTGCCTTAAGCTACTTACAAGCATTCAACAGAAATTCACATGTGTTTCACTGAAAGAGAAGCAGTCCGTTCCAACACTTCAATTCGCTGGGCGAAGTGAATGGAGTGTTGCTTCACTTTCTAAATGCTGTCCTTTCAGAGAAAATCACTTTCCTTTGAAAGTGCCTTAAGCTACTTACAAGCATTCAATAGAAATTCACATGCGTTTCTCTGAAAGAGAAGCAGTCTGTTCCAACACTTCAATTCACTGTGCGAAGTGAATGGAGTGTTGCTTCACTTTCTAAATGCTGTCCTTTCAGAGAAAATCACTTTCCTTTGAAAGTGCCTTAAGCTACTTACACACATTCACAGTAAACTCAAATGCGTTTCTATGAAAGAGAAGCTGTCTGTTCCAACACTTCAATTCACTGTGCGAAGTGAATGGAGTGTTGCTTCACTTTCTAAATGCTGTCCTTTCAGAGAAAATCACTTTCCTTTGAATGTGCCTTAAGCTACTTACAAGCATTCAATAGAAATTCACATGCGTTTCTCTGAAAGACAAGCAGTCTGTTCCAACACTTCAATTCACTGGGCGAAGTGAATGGAGTGTTGCTTCACTTTCTAAATGCTGTCCTTTCAGAGAAAATCACTCTACTTTGACTGTGCCTTAAGCTACTTACAAGCATTCAACAGAAATTCACATGTGTTTCACTGAAAGAGAAGCAGTCCGTTCCAACACTTCAATTCGCAGTGCGAAGTGAATGGAGTGTTGCTTCACTTTCTAAATGCTGTCCTTTCAGAGAAAATCACTTTCCTTTGAAAGTGCCTTAAGCTACTTACAAGCATTCAATAGAAATTCACATGCGTTTCTCTGAAAGAGAAGCAGTCTGTTCCAACACTTCAATTCACTGTGCGAAGTGAATGGAGTGTTGCTTCACTTTCTAAATGCTGTCCTTTCAGAGAAAATCACTTTCCTTTGAAAGTGCCTTAAGCTACTTACAAGCATTCAATAGAAATTCACATGCGTTTCTCTGAAAGAGAAGCAGTCTGTTCCAACACTTCAATTCACTGTGCGAAGTGAATGGAGTGTTGCTTCACTTTCTAAATGCTGTCCTTTCAGAGAAAATCACTTTCCTTTGAATGTGCCTTAAGCTACTTACAAGCATTCAATAGAAATTCACATGCGTTTCTCTGAAAGAAAAGCAGTCTGTTCCAACACTTCAATTCACTGGGCGAAGTGAATGGAGTGTTGCTTCACTTTCTAAATGCTGTCCTTTCAGAGAAAATCACTTTCCTTTGAAAGTGCCTTAAGCTACTTACAAGCATTCACAAAAAACTCATATCTGTTTCTCTGAAAGAGAAGTGTTCTGTTCCAACACTTCAATTCACTGTGCGAAGTGAATGGAGTGTTGTTTCACTTTCTAAATGCTGTCCTTTCAGAGAAAATCACTTTCCTTTGAAAGTGCCTTAAGCTACTTAAAAGCATTCCACAGAAATTCACATGCGTTTCTCTGAAAGAGAAGAAGTCTGTTCCAACACCTCAATTCACTGTGCGAAGTGAATGGAGTGTTGTTTCACTTTCTAAATGCTGTCCTTTCAGAGAAAATCACTTTCCTTTGAAAGTGCCTTAAGCTACTTACACACATTCACAGGAAACTCAAATGCGTTTCTATGAAAGAGAAGCTGTCTGTTCCAACACTTCAATTCACTGTGCGAAGTGAATGGAGTGTTGCTTCACTTTCTAAATGCTGTCCTTTCAGAGAAAATCACTTTCCTTTGAAAGTGCCTTAAGGTACTTACAAGCATTCAACTGAAATTCACATGCGTTTCACTGAAAGAGAAGCAGTCTGTTCCAACACTTCAATTCACTCTGCGAAGTGAATGGAGTGTTGCTTCACTTTCTAAATGTTGTCCTTTCAGAGAAAATCACTTTCCTTTGAAAGTGCCTTAAGCTACTTACACACATTCACAGGAAACTCAAATGCCTTTCTATGAAAGAGAAGCTGTATGTTCCAACACTTCAATTCACTGTGCGAAGTGAATGGAGTGTTGCTTCACTTTCTAAATGCTGTCCTTTCAGAGAAAATCACTCTCCTTTGAATGTGCCTTAAGCTACTTACAAGCATTCAACAGAAATTCACATGTGTTTCACTGAAAGAGAAGCAGTCCGTTCCAACACTTCAATTCGCTGTGCGAAGTGAATGGAGTGTTGCTTCACTTTCTAAATGCTGTCCTTTCAGAGAAAATCACTTTCCTTTGAAAGTGCCTTAAGCTACTTACAAGCATTCAATTGAAATTCACATGCGTTTCACTGAAAGAGAAGCAGTCTGTTCCAACACTTCAATTCACTCTGCGAGGTGAATGGAGTGTTGCTTCACTTTCTAAATGTTGTCCTTTCAGAGAAAATCACTTTCCTTTGAAAGTGCCTTAAGCTACTTACACACATTCACAGGAAACTCAAATGCGTTTCTATGAAAGAGAAGCTGTCTGTTCCAACACTTCAATTCACTGTGCGAAGTGAATGGAGTGTTGCTTCACTTTCTAAATGCTGTCCTTTCAGAGAAAATCACTTTCCTTTGAAAGTGCCTTAAGGTACTTACAAGCATTCAACTGAAATTCACATGCGTTTCACTGAAAGAGAAGCAGTCTGTTCCAACACTTCAATTCACTCTGCGAAGTGAATGGAGTGTTGCTTCACTTTCTAAATGTTGTCCTTTCAGAGAAAATCACTTTCCTTTGAAAGTGCCTTAAGCTACTTACACACATTCACAGGACACTCAAATGCGTTTCTATGAAAGAGAAGCTGTATGTTCCAACACTTCAATTCACTGTGCGAAGTGAATGGAGTGTTTCTTCACTTTCTAAATGCTGTCCTTTCAGAGAAAATCACTCTCCTTTGACTGTGCCTTAAGCTACTTACAAGCATTCAACAGAAATTCACATGTGTTTCACTGAAAGAGAAGCAGTCCGTTCCAACACTTCAATTCGCTGGGCGAAGTGAATGGAGTGTTGCTTCACTTTCTAAATGCTGTCCTTTCAGAGAAAATCACTTTCCTTTGAAAGTGCCTTAAGCTACTTACAAGCATTCAATAGAAATTCACATGCGTTTCTCTGAAAGAGAAGCAGTCTGTTCCAACACTTCAATTCACTGTGCGAAGTGAATGGAGTGTTGCTTCACTTTCTAAATGCTGTCCTTTCAGAGAAAATCACTTTCCTTTGAAAGTGCCTTAAGCTACTTACACACATTCACAGTAAACTCAAATGCGTTTCTATGAAAGAGAAGCTGTCTGTTCCAACACTTCAATTCACTGTGCGAAGTGAATGGAGTGTTGCTTCACTTTCTAAATGCTGTCCTTTCAGAGAAAATCACTTTCCTTTGAATGTGCCTTAAGCTACTTACAAGCATTCAATAGAAATTCACATGCGTTTCTCTGAAAGACAAGCAGTCTGTTCCAACACTTCAATTCACTGGGCGAAGTGAATGGAGTGTTGCTTCACTTTCTAAATGCTGTCCTTTCAGAGAAAATCACTCTACTTTGACTGTGCCTTAAGCTACTTACAAGCATTCAACAGAAATTCACATGTGTTTCACTGAAAGAGAAGCAGTCCGTTCCAACACTTCAATTCGCAGTGCGAAGTGAATGGAGTGTTGCTTCACTTTCTAAATGCTGTCCTTTCAGAGAAAATCACTTTCCTTTGAAAGTGCCTTAAGCTACTTACAAGCATTCAATAGAAATTCACATGCGTTTCTCTGAAAGAGAAGCAGTCTGTTCCAACACTTCAATTCACTGTGCGAAGTGAATGGAGTGTTGCTTCACTTTCTAAATGCTGTCCTTTCAGAGAAAATCACTTTCCTTTGAAAGTGCCTTAAGCTACTTACAAGCATTCAATAGAAATTCACATGCGTTTCTCTGAAAGAGAAGCAGTCTGTTCCAACACTTCAATTCACTGTGCGAAGTGAATGGAGTGTTGCTTCACTTTCTAAATGCTGTCCTTTCAGAGAAAATCACTTTCCTTTGAATGTGCCTTAAGCTACTTACAAGCATTCAATAGAAATTCACATGCGTTTCTCTGAAAGAAAAGCAGTCTGTTCCAACACTTCAATTCACTGGGCGAAGTGAATGGAGTGTTGCTTCACTTTCTAAATGCTGTCCTTTCAGAGAAAATCACTTTCCTTTGAAAGTGCCTTAAGCTACTTACAAGCATTCACAAAAAACTCATATCTGTTTCTCTGAAAGAGAAGTGTTCTGTTCCAACACTTCAATTCACTGTGCGAAGTGAATGGAGTGTTGTTTCACTTTCTAAATGCTGTCCTTTCAGAGAAAATCACTTTCCTTTGAAAGTGCCTTAAGCTACTTAAAAGCATTCCACAGAAATTCACATGCGTTTCTCTGAAAGAGAAGAAGTCTGTTCCAACACCTCAATTCACTGTGCGAAGTGAATGGAGTGTTGTTTCACTTTCTAAATGCTGTCCTTTCAGAGAAAATCACTTTCCTTTGAAAGTGCCTTAAGCTACTTACACACATTCACAGGAAACTCAAATGCGTTTCTATGAAAGAGAAGCTGTCTGTTCCAACACTTCAATTCACTGTGCGAAGTGAATGGAGTGTTGCTTCACTTTCTAAATGCTGTCCTTTCAGAGAAAATCACTTTCCTTTGAAAGTGCCTTAAGGTACTTACAAGCATTCAACTGAAATTCACATGCGTTTCACTGAAAGAGAAGCAGTCTGTTCCAACACTTCAATTCACTCTGCGAAGTGAATGGAGTGTTGCTTCACTTTCTAAATGTTGTCCTTTCAGAGAAAATCACTTTCCTTTGAAAGTGCCTTAAGCTACTTACACACATTCACAGGAAACTCAAATGCCTTTCTATGAAAGAGAAGCTGTATGTTCCAACACTTCAATTCACTGTGCGAAGTGAATGGAGTGTTGCTTCACTTTCTAAATGCTGTCCTTTCAGAGAAAATCACTCTCCTTTGAATGTGCCTTAAGCTACTTACAAGCATTCAACAGAAATTCACATGTGTTTCACTGAAAGAGAAGCAGTCCGTTCCAACACTTCAATTCGCTGTGCGAAGTGAATGGAGTGTTGCTTCACTTTCTAAATGCTGTCCTTTCAGAGAAAATCACTTTCCTTTGAAAGTGCCTTAAGCTACTTACAAGCATTCAATTGAAATTCACATGCGTTTCTCTGAAAGAGAAGCAGTCTGTTCCAACACTTCAATTCACTGTGCGAAGTGAATGGAGTGTTGCTTCACTTTCTAAATGCTGTCCTTTCAGAGAAAATCACTTTCCTTTGAAAGTGCCTTAAGCTACTTACACACATTCACAGTAAACTCAAATGCGTTTCTATGAAAGAGAAGCTGTCTGTTCCAACACTTCAATTCACTGTGCGAAGTGAATGGAGTGTTGCTTCACTTTCTAAATGCTGTCCTTTCAGAGAAAATCACTTTCCTTTGAATGTGCCTTAAGCTACTTACAAGCATTCAATAGAAATTCACATGTGTTTCACTGAAAGAGAAGCAGTCCGTTCCAACACTTCAATTCGCAGTGCGAAGTGAATGGAGTGTTGCTTCACTTTCTAAATGCTGTCCTTTCAGAGAAAATCACTTTCCTTTGAAAGTGCCTTAAGCTACTTACAAGCATTCAATAGAAATTCACATGCGTTTCTCTGAAAGAGAAGCAGTCTGTTCCAACACTTCAATTCACTGTGCGAAGTGAATGGAGTGTTGCTTCACTTTCTAAATGCTGTCCTTTCAGAGAAAATCACTTTCCTTTGAAAGTGCCTTAAGCTACTTACAAGCATTCAATAGAAATTCACATGCGTTTCTCTGAAAGAGAAGCAGTCTGTTCCAACACTTCAATTCACTGTGCGAAGTGAATGGAGTGTTGCTTCACTTTCTAAATGCTGTCCTTTCAGAGAAAATCACTTTCCTTTGAATGTGCCTTAAGCTACTTACAAGCATTCAATAGAAATTCACATGCGTTTCTCTGAAAGAAAAGCAGTCTGTTCCAACACTTCAATTCACTGGGCGAAGTGAATGGAGTGTTGCTTCACTTTCTAAATGCTGTCCTTTCAGAGAAAATCACTTTCCTTTGAAAGTGCCTTAAGCTACTTACAAGCATTCACAAAAAACTCATATCTGTTTCTCTGAAAGAGAAGTGTTCTGTTCCAACACTTCAATTCACTGTGCGAAGTGAATGGAGTGTTGTTTCACTTTCTAAATGCTGTCCTTTCAGAGAAAATCACTTTCCTTTGAAAGTGCCTTAAGCTACTTAAAAGCATTCCACAGAAATTCACATGCGTTTCTCTGAAAGAGAAGAAGTCTGTTCCAACACCTCAATTCACTGTGCGAAGTGAATGGAGTGTTGTTTCACTTTCTAAATGCTGTCCTTTCAGAGAAAATCACTTTCCTTTGAAAGTGCCTTAAGCTACTTACACACATTCACAGGAAACTCAAATGCGTTTCTATGAAAGAGAAGCTGTCTGTTCCAACACTTCAATTCACTGTGCGAAGTGAATGGAGTGTTGCTTCACTTTCTAAATGCTGTCCTTTCAGAGAAAATCACTTTCCTTTGAAAGTGCCTTAAGGTACTTACAAGCATTCAACTGAAATTCACATGCGTTTCACTGAAAGAGAAGCAGTCTGTTCCAACACTTCAATTCACTCTGCGAAGTGAATGGAGTGTTGCTTCACTTTCTAAATGTTGTCCTTTCAGAGAAAATCACTTTCCTTTGAAAGTGCCTTAAGCTACTTACACACATTCACAGGAAACTCAAATGCGTTTCTATGAAAGAGAAGCTGTCTGTTCCAACACTTCAATTCACTGTGCGAAGTGAATGGAGTGTTGCTTCACTTTCTAAATGCTGTCCTTTCAGAGAAAATCACTCTCCTTTGACTGTGCCTTAAGCTACTTACAAGCATTCAACAGAAATTCACATGTGTTTCACTGAAAGAGAAGCAGTCTGTTCCAACACTTCAATTCACTGTGCGAAGTGAATGGAGTGTTGCTTCACTTTCTAAATGCTGTCCTTTCAGAGAAAATCACTTTCCTTTGAAAGTGCCTTAAGCTACTTACACACATTCACAGGAAACTCAAATGCGTTTCTATGAAAGAGAAGCTGTCTGTTCCAACACTTCAATTCACTGTGCGAAGTGAATGGAGTGTTGCTTCACTTTCTAAATGCTGTCCTTTCAGAGGAAATCACTTTCCTTTGAAAGTGCCTTAAGCTACTTACAAGCATTCAATAGAAATTCACATGCGTTTCTCTGAAAGAGAAGCAGTCTGTTCCAACACTTCAATTCACTGTGCGAAGTGAATGGAGTGTTGCTTCACTTTCTAAATGCTGTCCTTTCAGAGAAAATCACTTTCCTTTGAAAGTGCCTTAAGCTACTTACAAGCATTCACAAGAAACTCACATGCATTTTTCTGAAAGAGAAGCAGTTTGTTCCAACATTACAATTCACTGTGCGAAGTGAATGGCGTGTTGCTTCATTTTCTATATGCTCTCCTTTTAGAGAAAATCACTTTGCTTTGAAAGTGCCTTAAGCTACTTACAAGCATTCAGAAGAAACTCACATCCGTTTCTCTGAAAGAGAAGCAGTGTGTTCCAACATTTCAATTCACTGGGCGAAGTGAATGGAGTGTTGCTTCACTTTCTAAATGCTGTCCTTTCAGAGAAAATCACTTTCCTTTGAAAGTGCCTTAAGCTACTTACAAGCATTCACAAGAAACTCACATGCATTTTTCTGAAAGAGAAGCAGTCTGTTCCAACACTTCAATCCACTGTGCGTAGTGAATGGAGTGTTGCTTCACTTTCTAAATACTGTCCTTTCAGAGAAAATCACTTTCCTTTTAAAATGCCTTAAGCTACTTAAAAGCATTCACAAAAAACGCATATCTGTTTCCTGAAAGAGAAGTAGTCTGTTCCAACACTTCAATTCACTGTGCGAAGTGAATGGAGTGTTGCTTCACTTTCTAAATGCTGTCCTTTCAGAGAAAATCACTTTCCTTTGAAAGTGCCTTAAGCTACTTACACACATTCACAGGAAACTCAAATGCGTTTCTATGAAAGAGAAGCTGTCTGTTCCAACACTTCAATTCATTGTGCGAAGTGAATGGAGTGTTGCTTCACTTTCTAAATGCTGTCCTTTCAGAGAAAATCACTTTCCTTTGAAAGTGCCTTAAGGTACTTACAAGCATTCAACTGAAATTCACATGCGTTTCACTGAAAGAGAAGCAGTCTGTTCCAACACTTCAATTCACTGTGCGAAGTGAATGGAGTGTTGCTTCACTTTCTAAATGCTGTCCTTTCAGAGAAAATCACTTTCCCTTGAAAGTGCCTTAAGGTACTTACAAGCATTCAACTGAAATTCACATGCGTTTCACTGAAAGAGAAGCAGTCTGTTCCAACACTTCAATTCACTCTGCGAAGTGAATGGAGTGTTGCTTCACTTTCTAAATGTTGTCCTTTCAGAGAAAATCACTTTCCTTTGAAAGTGCCTTAAGCTACTTACACACATTCACAGGAAACTCAAATGCCTTTCTATGAAAGAGAAGCTGTATGTTCCAACACTTCAATTCACTGTGCGAAGTGAATGGAGTGTTGCTTCACTTTCTAAATGCTGTCCTTTCAGAGAAAATCACTCTCCTTTGAATGTGCCTTAAGCTACTTACAAGCATTCAACAGAAATTCACATGTGTTTCACTGAAAGAGAAGCAGTCCGTTCCAACACTTCAATTCGCTGTGCGAAGTGAATGGAGTGTTGCTTCACTTTCTAAATGCTGTCCTTTCAGAGAAAATCACTTTCCTTTGAAAGTGCCTTAAGCTACTTACAAGCATTCAATAGAAATTCACATGCGTTTCTCTGAAAGAGAAGCAGTCTGTTCCAACACTTCAATTCACTGTGCGAAGTGAATGGAGTGTTGCTTCACTTTCTAAATGCTGTCCTTTCAGAGAAAATCACTTTCCTTTGAAAGTGCCTTAAGCTACTTACAAGCATTCACAAGAAACTCACATGCATTTTTCTGAAAGAGAAGCAGTTTGTTCCAACATTATAATTCACTGTGCGAAGTGAATGGCGTGTTGCTTCACTTTCTATATGCTCTCCTTTTAGAGAAAATCACTTTGCTTTGAAAGTGCCTTAAGCTACTTACAAGCATTCAGAAGAAACTCACATCCGTTTCTCTGAAAGAGAAGCAGTGTGTTCCAACATTTCAATTCACTGGGCGAAGTGAATGGAGTGTTGCTTCACTTTCTAAATGCTGTCCTTTCAGAGAAAATCACTTTCCTTTGAAAGTGCCTTAAGCTACTTACAAGCATTCACAAGAAACTCACATGCATTTTTCTGAAAGAGAAGCAATCTGTTCCAACACTTCAATCCACTGTGCGTAGTGAATGGAGTGTTGCTTCACTTTCTAAATGCTTTCCTTTCAGAGAAAATCACTTTCCTTTGAAAGTGCCTTAAGCTAATTACAAGCATTCACAAAAAACTAATATCTGTTTCTCTGAAAGAGAAGTGTTCTGTTCCAACACTTCAATTCACTGTGCGAAGTGAATGGAGTGTTGTTTCACTTTCTAAATGCTGTCCTTTCAGAGAAAATCACTTTCATTTGAAAGTGCCTTAAGCTACTTACAAGCATTCCACAGAAATTCACATGCGTTTCTCTGAAAGAGAAGAAGTCTGTTCCAACACCTCAATTCACTGTGCGAAGTGAAGGGAGTGTTGTTTCACTTTCTAAATGCTGTCCTTTCAGAGAAAATCACTTTCCTTTGAAAGTGCCTTAAGCTACTTACACACATTCACAGGAAACTCAAATGCGTTTCTATGAAAGAGAAGCTGTCTGTTCCAACACTTCAATTCACTGTGCGAAGTGAATGGAGTGTTGCTTCACTTTCTAAATGCTGTCCTTTCAGAGAAAATCACTTTCCTTTGAAAGTGCCTTAAGGTACTTACAAGCATTCAACTGAAATTCACATGCGTTTCACTGAAAGAGAAGCAGTCTGTTCCAACACTTCAATTCACTCTACGAAGTGAATGGAGTGTTGCTTCACTTTCTAAATGCTGTCCTTTCAGAGAAAATCACTTTCCTTTGAAAGTGCCTTAAGCTACTTACACACATTCACAGGAAACTCAAATGCGTTTCTATGAAAGAGAAGCTGTCTGTTCCAACACTTCAATTCACTGTGCGAAGTGAATGGAGTGTTGCTTCACTTTCTAAATGCTGTCCTTTCAGAGAAAATCACTCTCCTTTGACTGTGCCTTAAGCTACTTACAAGCATTCAACAGAAATTCACATGTGTTTCACTGAAAGAGAAGCAGTCTGTTCCAACACTTCAATTCACTGTGCGAAGTGAATGGAGTGTTGCTTCACTTTCTAAATGCTGTCCTTTCAGAGAAAATCACTTTCCTTTGAAAGTGCCTTAAGCTACTTACACACATTCACAGGAAACTCAAATGCGTTTCTATGAAAGAGAAGCTGTCTGTTCCAACACTTCAATTCACTGTGCGAAGTGAATGGAGTGTTGCTTCACTTTCTAAATGCTGTCCTTTCAGAGAAAATCACTTTCCTTTGAAAGTGCCTTAAGGTACTTACAAGCATTCAACTGAAATTCACATGCGTTTCACTGAAAGAGAAGCAGTCTGTTCCAACACTTCAATTCACTCTGCGAAGTGAATGGAGTGTTGCTTCACTTTCTAAATGTTGTCCTTTCAGAGAAAATCACTTTCCTTTGAAAGTGCCTTAAGCTACTTACACACATTCACAGTAAAGTCAAATGCGTTTCTATGAAAGAGAAGCTGTATGTTCCAACACTTCAATTCACTGTGCGAAGTGAATGGAGTGTTTCTTCACTTTCTAAATGCTGTCCTTTCAGAGAAAATCACTCTCCTTTGACTGTGCCTTAAGCTACTTACAAGCATTCAACAGAAATTCACATGTGTTTCACTGAAAGAGAAGCAGTCCGTTCCAACACTTCAATTCGCTGTGCGAAGTGAATGGAGTGTTGCTTCACTTTCTAAATGCTGTCCTTTCAGAGAAAATCACTTTCCTTTGAAAGTGCCTTAAGCTACTTACAAGCATTCAATAGAAATTCACATGCGTTTCTCTGAAAGAGAAGCAGTCTGTTCCAACACTTCAATTCACTGTGCGAAGTGAATGGAGTGTTGCTTCACTTTCTAAATGCTGTCCTTTCAGAGAAAATCACTTTCCTTTGAAAGTGCCTTAAGCTACTTACACACATTCACAGTAAACTCAAATGCGTTTCTATGAAAGAGAAGCTGTCTGTTCCAACACTTCAATTCACTGTGCGAAGTGAATGGAGTGTTGCTTCACTTTCTAAATGCTGTCCTTTCAGAGAAAATCACTTTCCTTTGAATGTGCCTTAAGCTACTTACAAGCATTCAATAGAAATTCACATGCGTTTCTCTGAAAGACAAGCAGTCTGTTCGAACACTTCAATTCACTGGGCGAAGTGAATGGAGTGTTGCTTCACTTTCTAAATGCTGTCCTTTCAGAGAAAATCACTCTACTTTGACTGTGCCTTAAGCTACTTACAAGCATTCAACAGAAATTCACATGTGTTTCACTGAAAGAGAAGCAGTCCGTTCCAACACTTCAATTCGCTGTGCGAAGTGAATGGAGTGTTGCTTCACTTTCTAAATGCTGTCCTTTCAGAGAAAATCACTTTCCTTTGAAAGTGCCTTAAGCTACTTACAAGCATTCAATAGAAATTCACATGCGTTTCTCTGAAAGAGAAGCAGTCTGTTCCAACACTTCAATTCACTGTGCGAAGTGAATGGAGTGTTGCTTCACTTTCTAAATGCTGTCCTTTCAGAGAAAATCACTTTCCTTTGAAAGTGCCTTAAGCTACTTACAAGCATTCAATAGAAATTCACATGCGTTTCTCTGAAAGAGAAGCAGTCTGTTCCAACACTTCAATTCACTGTGCGAAGTGAATGGAGTGTTGCTTCACTTTCTAAATGCTGTCCTTTCAGAGAAAATCACTTTCCTTTGAATGTGCCTTAAGCTACTTACAAGCATTCAATAGAAATTCACATGCGTTTCTCTGAAAGAAAAGCAGTCTGTTCCAACACTTCAATTCACTGGGCGAAGTGAATGGAGTGTTGCTTCACTTTCTAAATGCTGTCCTTTCAGAGAAAATCACTTTCCTTTGAAAGTGCCTTAAGCTACTTACAAGCATTCACAAAAAACTCATATCTGTTTCTCTGAAAGAGAAGTGTTCTGTTCCAACACTTCAATTCACTGTGCGAAGTGAATGGAGTGTTGTTTCACTTTCTAAATGCTGTCCTTTAGAGAAAATCACTTTCCTTTGAAAGTGCCTTAAGCTACTTACACACATTCACAGGAAACTCAAATGCGTTTCTATGAAAGAGAAGCTGTCTGTTCCAACACTTCAATTCACTGTGCGAAGTGAATGGAGTGTTGCTTCACTTTCTAAATGCTGTCCTTTCAGAGAAAATCACTTTCCTTTGAAAGTGCCTTAAGGTACTTACAAGCATTCAACTGAAATTCACATGCGTTTCACTGAAAGAGAAGCAGTCTGTTCCAACACTTCAATTCACTCTGCGAAGTGAATGGAGTGTTGCTTCACTTTCTAAATGTTGTCCTTTCAGAGAAAATCACTTTCCTTTGAAAGTGCCTTAAGCTACTTACACACATTCACAGGAAACTCAAATGCGTTTCTATGAAAGAGAAGCTGTCTGTTCCAACACTTCAATTCACTGTGCGAAGTGAATGGAGTGTTGCTTCACTTTCTAAATGCTGTCCTTTCAGAGAAAATCACTCTCCTTTGACTGTGCCTTAAGCTACTTACAAGCATTCAACAGAAATTCACATGTGTTTCACTGAAAGAGAAGCAGTCTGTTCCAACACTTCAATTCACTGTGCGAAGTGAATGGAGTGTTGCTTCACTTTCTAAATGCTGTCCTTTCAGAGAAAATCACTTTCCTTTGAAAGTGCCTTAAGCTACTTACACACATTCACAGGAAACTCAAATGCGTTTCTATGAAAGAGAAGCTGTCTGTTCCAACACTTCAATTCACTGTGCGAAGTGAATGGAGTGTTGCTTCACTTTCTAAATGCTGTCCTTTCAGAGAAAATCACTTTCCTTTGAAAGTGCCTTAAGGTACTTACAAGCATTCAACTGAAATTCACATGCGTTTCACTGAAAGAGAAGCAGTCTGTTCCAACACTTCAATTCACTCTGCGAAGTGAATGGAGTGTTGCTTCACTTTCTAAATGCTGTCCTTTCAGAGAAAATCACTTTCCTTTGAAAGTGCCTTAAGCTACTTACAAGCATTCACAAGAAACTCACATGCATTTTTCTGAAAGAGAAGCAGTTTGTTTCAACATTACAATTCACTGTGCGAAGTGAATGGCGTGTTGCTTCATTTTCTATATGCTCTCCTTTTAGAGAAAATCACTTTGCTTTGAAAGTGCCTTAAGCTACTTACAAGCATTCAGAAGAAACTCACATCCGTTTCTCTGAAAGAGAAGCAGTGTGTTCCAACATTTCAATTCACTGGGCGAAGTGAATGGAGTGTTGCTTCACTTTCTAAATGCTGTCCTTTCAGAGAAAATCACTTTCCTTTGAAAGTGCCTTAAGCTACTTACAAGCATTCACAAGAAACTCACATGCATTTTTCTGAAAGAGAAGCTGTCTGTTCCAACACTTCAATCCACTGTGCGTAGTGAATGGAGTGTTGCTTCACTTTCTAAATACTGTCCTTTCAGAGAAAATCACTTTCCTTTTAAAATGCCTTAAGCTACTTAAAAGCATTCACAAAAAACGCATATCTGTTTCCTGAAAGAGAAGTAGTCTGTTCCAACACTTCAATTCACTGTGCGAAGTGAATGGAGTGTTGCTTCACTTTCTAAATGCTGTCCTTTCAGAGAAAATCACTTTCCTTTGAAAGTGCCTTAAGCTACTTACACACATTCACAGGAAACTCAAATGCGTTTCTATGAAAGAGAAGCTGTCTGTTCCAACACTTCAATTCATTGTGCGAAGTGAATGGAGTGTTGCTTCACTTTCTAAATGCTGTCCTTTCAGAGAAAATCACTTTCCTTTGAAAGTGCCTTAAGGTACTTACAAGCATTCAACTGAAATTCACATGCGTTTCACTGAAAGAGAAGCAGTCTGTTCCAACACTTCAATTCACTGTGCGAAGTGAATGGAGTGTTGCTTCACTTTCTAAATGCTGTCCTTTCAGAGAAAATCACTTTCCCTTGAAAGTGCCTTAAGGTACTTACAAGCATTCAACTGAAATTCACATGCGTTTCACTGAAAGAGAAGCAGTCTGTTCCAACACTTCAATTCACTCTGCGAAGTGAATGGAGTGTTGCTTCACTTTCTAAATGTTGTCCTTTCAGAGAAAATCACTTTCCTTTGAAAGTGCCTTAAGCTACTTACACACATTCACAGGAAACTCAAATGCGTTTCTATGAAAGAGAAGCTGTATGTTCCAACACTTCAATTCACTGTGCGAAGTGAATGGAGTGTTGCTTCACTTTCTAAATGCTGTCCTTTCAGAGAAAATCACTCTCCTTTGAATGTGCCTTAAGCTACTTACAAGCATTCAACAGAAATTCACATGTGTTTCTCTGAAAGAGAAGCAGTCCGTTCCAACACTTCAATTCGCTGTGCGAAGTGAATGGAGTGTTGCTTCACTTTCTAAATGCTGTCCTTTCAGAGAAAATCACTTTCCTTTGAAAGTGCCTTAAGCTACTTACAAGCATTCAATAGAAATTCACATGCGTTTCTCTGAAAGAGAAGCAGTCTGTTCCAACACTTCAATTCACTGTGCGAAGTGAATGGAGTGTTGCTTCACTTTCTAAATGCTGTCCTTTCAGAGAAAATCACTTTCCTTTGAAAGTGCCTTAAGCTACTTACAAGCATTCACAAGAAACTCACATGCATTTTTCTGAAAGAGAAGCAGTTTGTTCCAACATTATAATTCACTGTGCGAAGTGAATGGCGTGTTGCTTCACTTTCTATATGCTCTCCTTTTAGAGAAAATCACTTTGCTTTGAAAGTGCCTTAAGCTACTTACAAGCATTCAGAAGAAACTCACATCCGTTTCTCTGAAAGAGAAGCAGTGTGTTCCAACATTTCAATTCACTGGGCGAAGTGAATGGAGTGTTGCTTCACTTTCTAAATGCTGTCCTTTCAGAGAAAATCACTTTCCTTTGAAAGTGCCTTAAGCTACTTACAAGCATTCACAAGAAACTCACATGCATTTTTCTGAAAGAGAAGCAATCTGTTCCAACACTTCAATCCACTGTGCGTAGTGAATGGAGTGTTGCTTCACTTTCTAAATGCTTTCCTTTCAGAGAAAATCACTTTCCTTTGAAAGTGCCTTAAGCTACTTACAAGCATTCACAAAAAACTAATATCTGTTTCTCTGAAAGAGAAGTGTTCTGTTCCAACACTTCAATTCACTGTGCGAAGTGAATGGAGTGTTGTTTCACTTTCTAAATGCTGTCCTTTCAGAGAAAATCACTTTCATTTGAAAGTGCCTTAAGCTACTTACAAGCATTCCACAGAAATTCACATGCGTTTCTCTGAAAGAGAAGAAGTCTGTTCCAACACCTCAATTCACTGTGCGAAGTGAAGGGAGTGTTGTTTCACTTTCTAAATGCTGTCCTTTCAGAGAAAATCACTTTCCTTTGAAAGTGCCTTAAGCTACTTACACACATTCACAGGAAACTCAAATGCGTTTCTATGAAAGAGAAGCTGTCTGTTCCAACACTTCAATTCACTGTGCGAAGTGAATGGAGTGTTGCTTCACTTTCTAAATGCTGTCCTTTCAGAGAAAATCACTTTCCTTTGAAAGTGCCTTAAGGTACTTACAAGCATTCAACTGAAATTCACATGCGTTTCACTGAAAGAGAAGCAGTCTGTTCCAACACTTCAATTCACTCTACGAAGTGAATGGAGTGTTGCTTCACTTTCTAAATGCTGTCCTTTCAGAGAAAATCACTTTCCTTTGAAAGTGCCTTAAGCTACTTACACACATTCACAGGAAACTCAAATGCGTTTCTCTGAAAGAGAAGCAGTCTGTTCCAACACTTCAATTCACTGTGCGAAGTGAATGGAGTGTTGCTTCACTTTCTAAATGCTGTCCTTTCAGAGAAAATCACTTTCCTTTGAATGTGCCTTAAGCTACTTACAAGCATTCAACAGAAATTAACATGTGTTTCACTGAAAGAGAAGCAGTCTGTTCCAACACTTCAATTCACTGTGCGAAGTGAATGGAGTGTTGCTTCACTTTCTAAATGCTGTCCTTTCAGAGAAAATCACTTTCCTTTGAAAGCGCCTTAAGCTACTTACACACATTCACAGGAAACTCAAATGCGTTTCTATGAAAGAGAAGCTGTCTGTTCCAACACTTCAATTCACTGTGCGAAGTGAATGGAGTGTTGCTTCACTTTCTAAATGCTGTCCTTTCAGAGAAAATCACTTTCCTTTGAAAGTGCCTTAAGCTACTTAAAAGCATTCAACTGAAATTCACATGCGTTTCACTGAAAGAGAAGCAGTCTGTTCCAACACTTCAATTCACTGTGCGAAGTGAATGGAGTGTTGCTTCACTTTCTAAATGCTGTCCTTTCAGAGAAAATCACTTTCCTTTGAAAGTGCCTTAAGCTACTTACACACATTCACAGGAAACTCAAATGCGTTTCTATGAAAGAGAAGCTGTCTGTTCCAACACTTGAATTCACTGTGCGAAGTGAATGGAGTGTTGCTTCACTTTCTAAATGCTGTCCTTTCAGAGAAAATCACTTTCCTTTGAATGTGCCTTAAGCTACTTACAAGCATTCAACAGAAATTCACATGTGTTTCACTGAAAGAGAAGCAGTCTGTTCCAACACTTCAATTCACTGTGCGAAGTGAATGGAGTGTTGCTTCACTTTCTAAATGCTGTCCTTTCAGAGAAAATCACTTTCCTTTGAAAGTGCCTTAAGCTACTTACAAGCATTCAATAGAAATTCACATGCGTTTCTCTGAAAGAGAAGCAGTCTGTTCCAACACTTCAATTCACTGTGCGAAGTGAATGGAGTGTTGCTTCACTTTCTAAATGCTGTCCTTTCAGAGAAAATCACTTTCCTTTGAAAGTGCCTTAAGCTACTTACAAGCATTCACAAGAAACTCACACGCATTTTTCTGAAAGAGAAGCAGTTTTTTCCAACATTACAATTCACTGTGCGAAGTGAATGGCGTGTTGCTTCACTTTCTATATGCTCTCCTTTTAGAGAAAATCACTTTGCTTTGAAAGTGCCTTAAGCTACTTACAAGCATTCAGAAGAAACTCACATCCGTTTCTCTGAAAGAGAAGCAGTGTGTTCCAACATTTCAATTCACTGGGCGAAGTGAATGGAGTGTTGCTTCACTTTCTAAATGCTGTCCTTTCAGAAAAAATCACTTTCCTTTGAAAGTGCTTTAAGCTACTTACAAGCATTCACAAGAAACTCACATGCATTTTTCTGAAAGAGAAGCAGTCTGTTCCAACACTTCAATCCACTGTGCCTAGTGAATGGAGTGTTGCTTCACTTTCTAAATGCTGTCCTTTCAGAGAAAATCACTTTCCTTTTAAAATGCCTTAAGCTACTTAAAAGCATTCACAAAAAACTCATATCTGTTTCCTGAAAGAGAAGTAGTCTGTTCCAACACTTCCATTCACTGTGCGAAGTGAATGGAGTGTTGCTTCACTTTCTAAATGCTGTCGTTTCGGAGAAAATCACTTTCCTTTGAAAGTGCCTTAAGCTACTTACAAGCATTCCACAGAAATTCACATGTGTTTCACTGAAAGAGAAGCAGTCTGTTCCAACACTTCAATTCACTGTGCGAAGTGAATGGAGTGTTGCTTCACTTTCTAAATGCTGTCCTTTCAGAGAAAATCACTTTCCTTTGAAAGTGCCTTAAGCTACTTACACACATTCACAGGAAACTCAAATGCGTTTCTATGAAAGAGAAGCTGTCTGTTCCAACACTTCAATTCATTGTGCGAAGTGAATGGAGTGTTGCTTCACTTTCTAAATGCTGTCCTTTCAGAGAAAATCACTTTCCTTTGAATGTGCCTTAAGCTACTTACAAGCATTCAACAGAAATTCACATGTGTTTCACTGAAAGAGAAGCAGTCTGTTCCAACACTTCAATTCACTGTGCGAAGTGAATGGAGTGTTGCTTCACTTTCTAAATGCTGTCCTTTCAGAGAAAATCACTTTCCTTTGAAAGTGCCTTAAGCTACTTACAAGCATTCACAAGAAACTCACACGCATTTTTCTGAAAGAGAAGCAGTTTGTTCCAACATTACAATTCACTGTGCGAAGTGAATGGAGTGTTGCTTCACTTTCTATATGCTCTTCTTTTAGAGAAAATCACTTTGCTTTGAAAGTGCCTTAAGCTACTTACAAGCATTCAGAAGAAACTCACATCCGTTTCTCTGAAAGAGAAGCAGTGTGTTCCAACATTTCAATTCACTGGGCGAAGTGAATGGAGTGTTGCTTCACTTTCTAAATGCTGTCCTTTCAGAGAAAATCACTTTCCTTTGAAAGTGCCTTAAGCTACTTACAAGCATTCACAGTAATATCAAATGCGTTTCTATGAAAGAGAAGCTGTCTGTTCCAACACTTGAATTCACTGTGCGAAGTGAATGGAGTGTTGCTTCACTTTCTAAATGCTGTCCTTTCAGAGAAAATCACTTTCCTTTGAAAGTGCCTTAAGGTACTTACAAGCATTCAACAGAAATTCACATGCGTTTCACTGAAAGAGAAGCAGTCTGTTCCAACACTTCAATTCACTCTGCGAAGTGAATGGAGTGTTGCTTCACTTTCTAAATGCTGTCCTTTCAGAGAAAATCACTTTCCTTTGAAAGTGCCTTAAGCTACTTACACACATTCACAGGAAACTCAAATGCGTTTCTATGAAAGAGAAGCTGTCTGTTCCAACACTTCAATTCACTGTGCGAAGTGAATGGAGTGTTGCTTCACTTTCTAAATGCTGTCCTTTCAGAGAAAATCACTTTCCTTTGAATGTGCCTTAAGCTACTTACAAGCATTCAACAGAAATTCACATGTTTTTCACTGAAAGAGAAGCAGTCTGTTCCAACACTTCAATTCACTGTGCGAAGTGAATGGAGTGTTGCTTCACTTTCTAAATGCTGTCCTTTCAGAGAAAATCACTTTCCTTTGAAAGTGCCTTAAGCTACTTACAAGCATTCAATAGAAATTCACATGCGTTTCTCTGAAAGAAAAGCAGTCTGTTCCAACACTTCAATTCACTGTGCGAAGTGAATGGAGTGTTGCTTCACTTTCTAAATGCTGTCCTTTCAGAGAAAATCACTTTCCTTTGAAAGTGCCTTAAGCTACTTACAAGCATTCACAAAAAACTCATATCTGTTTCTCTGAAAGAGAAGTGTTCTGTTCCAACACTTCAATTCACTGTGCGAAGTGAATGGAGTGTTGTTTCACTTTCTAAATGCTGTCCTTTCAGAGAAAATCACTGTCCTTTGAAAGTGCCTTAAGCTACTTGCAAGCATTCCACAGAAATTCACATGCGTTTCTCTGAAAGAGAAGAAGTCTGTTCCAACACCTCAATTCACTGTGCGAAGTGAATGGAGTGTTGTTTCACTTTCAAAATGCTGTCCTTTCAGAGAAAATCATTTTCCTTTGAAAGTGCCTTAAGCTACTTACACACATTCACAGGAAACTCAAATGCGTTTCTATGAAAGAGAAGCTGTCTGTTCCAACACTTCAATTCACTGTGCGAAGTGAATGGAGTGTTGCTTCACTTTCTAAATGCTGTCCTTTCAGAGACAATCACTTTCCTTTGAAAGTGCCTTAAGGTACTTACAAGCATTCAACTGAAATTCACATGCGTTTCACTGAAAGAGAAGCAGTCTGTTCCAACACTTCAATTCACTGTGCGAAGTGAATGGAGTGTTGCTTCACTTTCTAAATGCTGTCCTTTCAGAGAAAATCCCTTTCCTTTGAAAGTGCCTTAAGCTACTTACACACATTCACAGGAAACTCAAATGCGTTTCTATGAAAGAGAAGCTGTCTGTTCCAACACTTCAATTCACTGTGCGAAGTGAATGGAGTATTGCTTCACTTTCTAAATGCTGTCCTTTCAGAGAAAATCACTTTCCTTTGAATGTGCCTTAAGCTACTTACAAGCATTCAACAGAAATTCACGTGTTTCACTGAAAGAGAAGCAGTCTGTTCCAACACTTCAATTCACTGTGCGAAGTGAATGGAGTGTTGCTTCACTTTCTAAATGCTGTCCTTTTAGAGAAAATCACTTTCCTTTGAAAGTGCCTTAAGCTACTTACAAGCATTCAATAGAAATTCACATGCGTTTCTCTGAAAGAGAAGCAGTCTGTTCCAACACTTCAATTCACTGTGCGAAGTGAATGGAGTGTTGCTTCACTTTCTATATGCTGTCCTTTCAGAGAAAATCACTTTCCTTTGATAGTACCTTAAGCTACTTACAAGCATTCACAAGAAACTCACACGCATTTTTCTGAAAGAGAAGCAGTTTGTTCCAACATTACAATTCACTGTGCGAAGTGAATGGCGTGTTGCTTCACTTTCTATATGCTCTCCTTTTAGAGAAAATCACTTTGCTTTGAAAGTGCCTTAAGATACTTACAAGCTTTCAGAAGAAACTCACATCCGTTTCTCTGAAAGACAAGCAGTGTGTTCCAACATTTCAATTCACTGGGCGAAGTGAATGGAGTGTTGCTTCACTTTCTAAATGCTGTCCTTTCAGAGAAAATCACTTTCCTTTGAAAGTGCCTTAAGCTACTTACAAGCATTCACAAGAAACTCACATGCATTTTTCTGAAAGAGAAGCATTCTGTTCCATCACTTCAATCCACTGTGCGTAGTGAATGGAGTGTTGCTTCACTTTCTAAATGCTGTCCTTTCAGAGAAAATCACTTTCCTTTTAAAATGCCTTAAGCTACTTAAAAGCATTCACAAAAAACTCATATCTGTTTCCTGAAAGAGAAGAAGTCTGTTCCAACACTTCCATTCACTGTGCGAAGTGAATGGAGTGTTGCTTCACTTTCTAAATGCTGTCCTTTCAGAGAAAATCACTTTCCTTTGAAAGTGCCTTAAGCTACTTACAAGCATTCAACAGAAATTCACATGCGTTTCTCTGAAAGAGAAGAAGTCTGTTCCAACACTTCAATTCACTGTGCGAAGTGAATGGAGTGTTGCTTCACTTTCCAAATGCTGTCCTTTCAGAGAAAATCACTTTCCTTTGAAAGTGCCTTAAGGTACTTACAAGCATTCAACAGAAATTCACATGCGTTTCACTGAAAGAGAAGCAGTCTGTTCCAACACTTCAATTCACTGTGCGAAGTGAATGGAGTGTTGCTTCACTTTCTAAATGCTGTCCTTTCAGAGAAAATCACTTTCCTTTGAAAGTGCCTTAAGCTACTTACACACATTCACAGGAAACTCAAATGCGTTTCTATGAAAGAGAAGCTGTCTGTTCCAACACTTCAATTCACTGTGCGAAGTGAATGGAGTGTTGCTTCACTTTCTAAATGCTGTCCTTTCAGAGAAAATCACTTTCATTTGAAAGTGCCTTAAGCTACTTACAAGCATTCACAAGAAACTCACACGCATTTTTCTGAAAGAGAAGCAGTTTGTTCCAACATTACAATTCACTGTGCGAAGTGAATGGAGTGTTGCTTCACTTTCTATATGCTCTCCTTTTAGAGAAAATCACTTTCCTTTGAAAGTGCCTTAAGCTACTTACAAGCATTCACAAGAAACTCACATCCGTTTCTCTGAAAGAGAAGCAGTGTGTTCCAACATTTCAATTCACTCGTCGAAGTGAATGGAGTGTTGCTTCACTTTCTAAATGCTGTCCTTTCAGAGAAAATCACTTTCCTTTGAAAGTGCCTTAAGCTACTTACAAGCATTCACAGGAATATCAAATGCGGTTCTATGAAAGAGAAGCTGTCTGTTCCAACACTTGAATTCACTGTGCATAGTGAATGGAGTGTTGCTTCACTTTCTAAATGCTGTCCTTTCAGAGAAAATCACTTTCTTCTGAAAGTGCCTTAAGCTACTGACAAGCATTTAACAGAAATTCACATGCGTTTCTCTGAAAAAGAAGCAGTCTGTTCCAACACTTCAATTCACTGTGCGAAGTGACTGGAGTGTTCCTTCACTTTCTAAATGCTGTCCTTTCAGTGAAAATCACTTTCCTTTGAAAGTGCCTTAAGCTACTTACAAGCATTCACAAGAAACTCACATGCATTTTTCTGATAGAGAAGCAGTCTGTTCCAACACTTCAATTCACTGTGCGTAGTGAATGGAGTGTTGCTTCACTTTCTAAATGCTGTCCTTTCAGAGAAAATCACTTTCCTTTGAAAGTGCCTTAAGGTACTTACAAGCATTCAACAGAAATTCACATGCGTTTCACTGAAAGAGAAGCAGTCTGTTCCAACACTTCAAATCACTCTGCGAAGTGAATGGAGTGTTGCTTCACTTTCTAAATGCTGTCCTTTCAGAGAAAATCACTTTCCTTTGAAAGTGCCTTAAGCTACTTACACACATTCACAGGAAACTCAAATGCGTTTCTATGAAGAGAAGCTGTCTGTTCCAACACTTCAATTCACTGTGCGAAGTGAATGGAGTGTTGCTTCACTTTCTAAATGCTGTCCTTTCAGAGAAAATCATTTCCTTTGAATGTGCCTTAAGCTACTTACCAGCATTCAACAGAAATTCACATGTGTTTCACTGAAAGAGAAGCAGTCTGTTCCAACACTTCAATTCACTGTGCGAAGTGAATGGAGTGTTGCTTCACTTTCTAAATGCTGTCCTTTCAGACAAAATCACTTTCCTTTGAAAGTGCCTTAAGCTACTTACAAGCATTCAATAGAAATTCACATGCGTTTCTCTGAAAGAGAAGCAGTCTGTTCCAACACTTCAATTCACTGTGCGAAGTGAATGGAGTGTTGCTTCACTTTCTAAATGCTGTCCTTTCAGAGAAAATCACTTTCATTTGAAAGTGCCTTAAGCTACTTACAAGCATTCACAAGAAACTCACACGCATTTTTCTGAAAGAGAAGCAGTTTGTTCCAACATTACAATTCACTGTGCGAAGTGAATGGAGTGTTGCTTCACTTTCTATATGCTCTCCTTTTAGAGAAAATCACTTTCCTTTGAAAGTGCCTTAAGCTACTTACAAGCATTCAGAAGAAACTCACATCCGTTTCTCTGAAAGAGAAGCAGTGTGTTCCAACATTTCAATTCACTCGGCGAAGTGAATGGAGTGTTGCTTCACTTTCTAAATGCTGTCCTTTCAGAGAAAATCACTTTCCTTTGAAAGTGCCTTAAGCTACTTACAAGCATTCACAGGAATATCAAATGCGGTTCTATGAAAGAGAAGCTGTCTGTTCCAACACTTGAATTCACTGTGCATAGTGAATGGAGTGTTGCTTCACTTTCTAAATGCTGTCCTTTCAGAGAAAATCACTTTCTTCTGAAAGTGCCTTAAGCTACTGACAAGCATTTAACAGAAATTCACATGCGTTTCTCTGAAAAAGAAGCAGTCTGTTCCAACACTTCAATTCACTGTGCGAAGTGAATGGAGTGTTCCTTCACTTTCTAAATGCTGTCCTTTCAGTGAAAATCACTTTCCTTTGAAAGTGCCTTAAGCTACTTACAAGCATTCACAAGAAACTCACATGCATTTTTCTGAAAGAGAAGCAGTCTGTTCCAACACTTCAATTCACTGTGCGTAGTGAATGGAGTGTTGCTTCACTTTCTAAATGCTGTCCTTTCAGAGAAAATCACTTTCCTTTGAAAGTGCCTTAAGCTACTTAAAAGCATTCACAAAAAACTCATATCTGTTTCCTGAAAGAGAAGTAGTCTGTTCCAACACTTCAATTCACTCTGCGAAGTGAATGGAGTGTTGCTTCACTTTCTAAATGCTGTCCTTTCAGAGAAAATCACTTTCCTTTGAAAGTGCCTTAAGCTACTTACAAGCATTCAATAGAAATTCACATGCGTTTCTCTGAAAGAGAAGCAGTCTGTTCCAACACTTCAATTCACTGTGCGAAGTGAATGGAGTGTTGCTTCACTTTCTAAATGCTGTCCTTTCAGAGAAAATCACTTTCCTTTGATAGTACCTTAAGCTACTTACAAGCATTCACAAGAAACTCACACGCATTTTTCTGAAAGAGAAGCAGTTTGTTCCAACATTACAATTCACTGTGCGAAGTGAATGGCGTGTTGCTTCACTTTCTATATGCTCTCCTTTTAGAGAAAATCACTTTGCTTTGAAAGTGCCTTAAGATACTTACAAGCATTCAGAAGAAACTCACATCCGTTTCTCTGAAAGACAAGCAGTGTGTTCCAACATTTCAATTCACTGGGCGAAGTGAATGGAGTGTTGCTTCACTTTCTAAATGCTGTCCTTTCAGAGAAAATCACTTTCCTTTGAAAGTGCCTTAAGCTACTTACAAGCATTCACAAGAAACTCACATGCATTTTTCTGAAAGAGAAGCATTCTGTTCCATCACTTCAATCCACTGTGCGTAGTGAATGGAGTGTTGCTTCACTTTCTAAATGCTGTCCTTTCAGAGAAAATCACTTTCCTTTTAAAATGCCTTAAGCTACTTAAAAGCATTCACAAAAAACTCATATCTGTTTCCTGAAAGAGAAGTAGTCTGTTCCAACACTTCCATTCACTGTGCGAAGTGAATGGAGTGTTGCTTCACTTTCTAAATGCTGTCCTTTCAGAGAAAATCACTTTCCTTTGAAAGTGCCTTAAGCTACTTACAAGCATTCAACAGAAATTCACATGCGTTTCTCTGAAAGAGAAGAAGTCTGTTCCAACACTTCAATTCACTGTGCGAAGTGAATGGAGTGTTCCTTCACTTTCCAAATGCTGTCCTTTCAGAGAAAATCACTTTCCTTTGAAAGTGCCTTAATGTACTTACAAGCATTCAACAGAAATTCACATGCGTTTCACTGAAAGAGAAGCAGTCTGTTCCAACACTTCAATTCACTGTGCGTAGTGAATGGAGTGTTGCTTCACTTTCTAAATGCTGTCCTTTCAGAGAAAATCACTTTCCTTTGAAAGTGCCTTAAGCTACTTACACACATTCACAGGAAAATCAAATGCGTTTCTATGAAGAGAAGCTGTCTGTTCCAACACTTCAATTCACTGTGCGAAGTGAATGGAGTGTTGCTTCACTTTCTAAATGCTGTCCTTTCAGAGAAAATCACTTTCCTTTGAATGTGCCTTAAGCTACTTACCAGCATTCAACAGAAATTCACATGTGTTTCACTGTAAGAGAAGCAGTCTGTTCCAACACTTCAATTCACTGTGCGAAGTGAATGGAGTGTTGCTTCACTTTCTAAATGCTGTCCTTTCAGACAAAATCACTTTCCTTTGAAAGTGCCTTAAGCTACTTACAAGCATTCAATAGAAATTCACATGCGTTTCTCTGAAAGAGAAGCAGTCTGTTCCAACACTTCAATTCACTGAGCGAAGTGAATGGAGTGTTGCTTCACTTTCTAAATGCTGTCCTTTCAGAGAAAATCACTTTCATTTGAAAGTGCCTTAAGCTACTTACAAGCATTCACAAGAAACTCACACGCATTTTTCTGAAAGAGAAGCAGTTTGTTCCAACATTACAATAAACTGTGCGAAGTGAATGGAGTGTTGCTTCACTTTCTATATGCTCTCCTTTTAGAGAAAATCACTTTCCTTTGAAAGTGCCTTAAGCTACTTACAAGCATTCAGAAGAAACTCACATCCGTTTCTCTGAAAGAGAAGCAGTGTGTTCCAACATTTCAATTCACTCGTCGAAGTGAATGGAGTGTTGCTTCACTTTCTAAATGCTGTCCTTTCAGAGAAAATCACTTTCCTTTGAAAGTGCCATAAGCTACTTACAAGCATTCACAGGAATATCAAATGCGGTTCTATGAAAGAGAAGCTGTCTGTTCCAACACTTGAATTCACTGTGCATTGTGAATGGAGTGTTGCTTCACTTTCTAAATGCTGTCCTTTCAGAGAAAATCACTTTCTTCTGAAAGTGCCTTAAGCTACTGACAAGCATTTAACAGAAATTCACATGCGTTTCTCTGAAAAAGAAGCAGTCTGTTCCAACACTTCAATTCACTGTGCGAAGTGAATGGAGTGTTCCTTCACTTTCTAAATGCTGTCCTTTCAGTGAAAATCACTTTCCTTTCAAAGTGCCTTAAGCTACTTACAAGCATTCACAAGAAACTCACATGCATTTTTCTGAAAGAGAAGCAGTCTGTTCCAACACTTCAATTCACTGTGCGTAGTGAATGGAGTGTTGCTTCACTTTCTAAATGCTGTCCTTTCAGAGAAAATCACTTTCCTTTGAAAGTGCCTTAAGCTACTTAAAAGCATTCACAAAAAACTCATATCTGTTTCCTGAAAGAGAAGTAGTCTGTTCCAACACTTCAATTCACTCTGCGAAGTGAATGGAGTGTTGCTTCACTTTCTAAATGCTGTCCTTTCAGAGAAAATCACTTTCCTTTGATAGTGCCTTAAGCTACTTACACACATTCACAGGAAACTCAAATGCGTTTCTATGAAAGAGAAGCTGTCTGTTCCAGCACTTCAATTCACTGTGCGAAGTGAATGGAGTGTTGCTTCACTTTCTAAATGCTGTCCTTTCAGAGAAAATCACTTTCCTTTGAAAGTGCCTTAAGGTACTTACAAGCATTCAACAGAAATTCACATGCGTTTCACTGAAAGAGAAGCAGTCTGTTCCAACACTTCAATTCACTGTGCGAAGTGAATGGAGTGTTGCTTCACTTTCTAAATGCTGTCCTTTCAGAGAAAATCACTTTCCTTTGAAAGTGCCTTAAGCTACTTACACACATTCACAGGAAACTCAAATGCGTTTCTATGAAAGAGAAGCTGTCTGTTCCAACACTTCAATTCACTGTGCAAAGTGAATGGAGTGTTGCTTCACTTTCTAAATGCTGTCCTTTCAGAGAAAATCACTTTCGTTTGAAAGTGCCTTAAGCTACTTACAAGCATTCAATAGAAATTCACATGCGTTTCTCTGAAAGAGAAGCAGTCTGTTCCAACACTTCAATTCACTGTGCCAAGTGAATGGAGTGTTGCTTCACTTTCTAAATGCTGTCCTTTCAAAGAAAATCACTTTCCTTTGAAAGTGCCTTAAGCTACTTACAAGCATTCACAAGAAACTCACACGCATTTTTCTGAAAGAGAAGCAGTTTGTTCCAACATTACAATTCACTGTGCGAAGTGAATGAAGTGTTGCTTCACTTTCTATATGCTCTCCTTTTAGAGAAAATCACTTTGCTTTGAAAGTGCCTTAAGCTACTTACAAGCATTCAGAAGAAACTCACATCCGTTTCTCTGAAAGAGAAGCAGCGTGTTCCAACATTTCAATTCACTGGGCGAAGTGAATGGAGTGTTGCTTCACTTTCTAAATGCTGTCCTTTCAGAGAAAATCACTTTCCTTTGAAAGTGCCTTAAGCTACTTACAAGCATTCACAGGAATATCAAATGCGGTTCTATGAAAGAGAAGCTGTCTGTTCCAACACTTCAATTCACTGTGCGAAGTGAATGGAGTGTTGCTTCACTTTCTAAATGCTGTCCTTTCAGAGAAAATCACTTTCCTTTGAATGTGCCTTAAGCTACTTACAAGCATTCAACAGAAATTCACATGTGTTTCACTGAAAGAGAAGCAGTCTGTTCCAACACTTCAGGTCACTGTGCGAAGTGAATGGAGTGTTGCTTCACTTTGTAAATGCTGTCCTTTCAGAGAAAATCACTTTCCTTTGAAAGTGCCTTAAGCTACTTACAAGCATTCAATAGAAATTCACATGCGTTTCTCTGAAAGAGAATCAGTCTGTTCCAACACTTCAATTCACTGTGCGAAGTGAATGGAGTGTTGCTTCACTTTCTAAATGCTGTCCTTTCAGAGAAAATCACTTTCCTTTGAAAGTGCCTTAAGCTACTTACAAGCATTCACAGGAATATCAATTGCGGTTCTATGAAAGAGAAGCTGTCTGTTCCAACACTTGAATTCACTGTGCATAGTGAATGGAGTGTTGCTTCACTTTCTAAATGCTGTCCTTTCAGAGAAAATCACTTTCCTCTGAAAGTGCCTTAAGCTACTGACAAGCATTTAACAGAAATTCACATGCGTTTCTCTGAAAAAGAAGCAGTCTGTTCCAACACTTCCATTCATTGTGCGAAGTGAATGGAGTGTTGCTTCACTTTCTAAATGCTGTCCTTTCAGAGAAAATCACTTTCCTTTGAATGTGCCTTAAGCGACTTACAAGCATTCAACAGAAATTCACATGTGTTTCACTGAAAGAGAAGTAGTCTGTTCGAACACTTCAGTTCACTGTGCGAAGTGAATGGAGTGTTGCTTCACTTTGTAAATGCTGTCCTTTCAGAGAAAATCACTTTCCTTTGAAAGTGCCTTAAGCTACTTACAAGCATTCAATAGAAATTCACATGCGTTTCTCTGAAAGAGAAGCAGTCTGTTCCAACACTTCAATTCACTGTGCGAAGTGAATGGAGTGTTGCTTCACTTTCTAAATGCTGTCCTTTCAGAGAAAATCACTTTCCTTTGAAAGTGCCTTAAGCTACTTACAAGCATTCACAAGAAACTCACACGCATTTTTCTGAAAGAGAAGCAGTTTGTTCCAACATTACAATTCACTGTGCGAAGTGAATGAGGTGTTGCTTCACTTTCTATATGCTGTCCTTTCAGAGAAAATCACTTTCCTTTGAAAGTGCCTTAAGCTACTTACAAGCATTCAGAAGAAACTCACATCCGTTTCTCTGAAAGAGAAGCAGTCTGTTCCAACATTTCAATTCACTGGGCGAAGTGAATGGAGTGTTGCTTCACTTTCTAAATGCTGTCCTTTCAGAGAAAATCACTTTCCTTTGAAAGTGCCTTAAGCTACTTACACACATTCACAGGAAACTCAAATGCGTTTCTATGAAAGAGAAGCTGTCTGTTCCAACACTTCAATTCACTGTGCGAAGTGAATGGAGTGTTGCTTCACTTTCTAAATGCTGTCCTTTCAGAGAAAATCACTTTCCTTTGAAAGTGCCTTAAGGTACTTACAAGCATTCAACTGAAATTCACATGCGTTTCACTGAAAGAGAAGCAGTCTGTTCCAACACTTCAATTCACTCTGCGAAGTGAATGGAGTGTTCCTTCATTTTCTAAATGCTGTCCTTTCAGAGAAAATAACTTTCTTTTGAAAGTGCCTTAAGCTACTTACACACATTCACAGGAAACTCAAATGCGTTTCTATGAAAGAGAAGCTGTCTGTTCCAACACTTCAATTCACTGTGCGAAGTGAATGGAGTATTGCTTCACTTTCTAAATGCTGTCCTTTCAGAGAAAATCACTTTCCTTTGAATGTGCCTTAAGCTACTTACAAGCATTCAACAGAAATTCACGTGTTTCACTGAAAGAGAAGCAGTCTGTTCCAACACTTCAATTCACTGTGCGAAGTGAATGGAGTGTTGCTTCACTTTCTAAATGCTGTCCTTTCAGAGAAAATCACTTTCCTTTGAAAGTGCCTTAAGCTACTTACAAGCATTCACAAGAAACTCACATGCATTTTTCTGAAAGAGAAGCATTCTGTTCCATCACTTCAATCCACTGTGCGTAGTGAATGGAGTGTTGCTTCACTTTCTAAATGCTGTCCTTTCAGAGAAAATCACTTTCCTTTTAAAATGCCTTAAGCTACTTAAAAGCATTCACAAAAAACTCATATCTGTTTCCTGAAAGAGAAGTAGTCTGTTCCAACACTTCCATTCACTGTGCGAAGTGAATGGAGTGTTGCTTCACTTTCTAAATGCTGTCCTTTCAGAGAAAATCACTTTCCTTTGAAAGTGCCTAAAGCTACTTACAAGCATTCCACAGAAATTCACATGCGTTTCTCTGAAAGAGAAGAAGTCTGTTCCAACACTTCAATTCACTGTGCGAAGTGAATGGAGTGTTGCTTCACTTTCTAAATGCTGTCCTTTCAGAGAAAATCACTTTCCTTTGAAAGTGCCTTAAGGTACTTACAAGCATTCAACAGAAATTCACATGCGTTTCACTGAAAGAGAAGCATTCTGTTCCAACACTTCAATTCACTGTGCGAAGTGAATGGAGTGTTGCTTCACTTTCTAAATGCTGTCCTTTCAGAGAAAATCACTTTCCTTTGAAAGTGCCTTAAGCTACTTACACACATTCACAGGAAACTCAAATGCGTTTCTATGAAAGAGAAGCTGTCTGTTCCAACACTTCAATTCACTGTGCGAAGTGAATGGAGTGTTGCTTCACTTTCTAAATGCTGTCCTTTCAGAGAAAATCACTTTCCTTTGAATGTGCCTTAAGCTACTTACCAGCATTCAACAGAAATTCACATGTGTTTCACTGAAAGAGAAGCAGTCTGTTCCAACACTTCAATTCACTGTGCGAAGTGAATGGAGTGTTGCTTCACTTTCTATATGCTGTCTTTTCAGAGAAAATCACTTTCCTTTGAAAGTGCCTTAAGCTACTTACAAGCATTCAATAGAAATTCACATGCGTTTCTCTGAAAGAGAAGCAGTCTGTTCCAACACTTCAATTCACTGTGCGAAGTGAATGGAGTGTTGCTTCACTTTCTAAATGCTGTCCTTTCAGAGAAAATCACTTTCATTTGAAAGTGCCTTAAGCTACTTACAAGCATTCACAAGAAACTCACACGCATTTTTCTAAAAGAGAAGCAGTTTGTTCCAACATTACAATTCACTGTGCGAAGTGAATGGATTGTTGCTTCACTTTCTATATGCTCTCCTTTTAGAGAAAATCACTTTCCTTTGAAAGTGCCTTAAGCTACTTACAAGCATTCACAAGAAACTCATATCTGTTTCCTGAAAGAGAAGTAGTCTGTTCCAACACTTCAATTCACTGTGCGAAGTGAATGGAGTGTTGCTTCACTTTCTAAATGCTGTCCTTTCGGAGAAAATCACTTTCCTTTGAAAGTGCCTTAAGCTACTTACAAGCATTCACAAGAAACTCACATGCATTTTTCTGAAAGAGAAGCAGTCTGTTCCAACACTTCAATTCACTGTGCGTAGTGAATGGAGTGTTGCTTCACTTTCTAAATGCTGTCCTTTCAGAGAAAATCACTTTCCTTTGAAAGTGCCTTAAGCTACTTACACACATTCACAGGAAACACAAATGCATTTCTATGAAAGAGAAGCTGTCTGTTCCAACACTTCAATTCACTGTGCAAAGTGAATGGAGTGTTGCTTCACTTTCTATATGCTCTCCTTTTAGAGAAAATCACTTTGCTTTGAAAGTGCCTTAAGCTACTTACAAGCATTCAGAAGAAACTCACATCCGTTTCTCTGAAAGAGAAGCAGCGTGTTCCAACATTTCAATTCACTGGGCGAAGTGAATGGAGTGTTGCTTCACTTTCTAAATGCTGTCCTTTCAGAGAAAATCACTTTCCTTTGAAAGTGCCTTAAGCTACTTACAAGCATTCACAGGAATATCAAATGCGGTTCTATGAAAGAGAAGCTGTCTGTTCCAACACTTGAATTCACTGTGCATAGTGAATGGAGTGTTGCTTCACTTTCTAAATGCTGTCCTTTCAGAGAAAATCACTTTCCTCTGAAAGTGCCTTAAGCTACTGACAAGCATTTAACAGAAATTCACATGCGTTTCTCTGAAAAAGAAGCAGTCTGTTCCAACACTTCCATTTATTGTGCTAAGTGAATGGAGTGTTCCTTCACTTTCTAAATGCTGTCCTTTCAGAGAAAATCACTTTCCTTTGAAAGTGCCTTAAGCTACCTACAAGCATTCAAAGAAACTCACATGCATTTTTCTGAAAGAGAAGCAGTCTGTTCCAACACTTCAATTCACTGTGCGTAGTGAATGGAGTGTAGCTTCACTTTCTAAATGCTGTCCTTTCAGAGAAAATCACTTTCCTTTGAAAGTGCCTTAAGCTACTTACAGCATTCAACAGAAATTCACATGCGTTTCACTGAAAGAGAAGCAGTCTGTTCCAACACTTCAATTCACTGTGCGAAGTGAATGGAGTGTTGCTTCACTTTCTAAATGCTGTCCTTTCAGAGAAAATCACTTTCCTTTGAAAGTGCCTTAAGCTACTTACACACATTCACAGGAAACTCAAATGCGTTTCTATGAAAGAGAAGCTGTCTGTTCCAACACTTCAATTCACTGTGCGAAGTGAATGGAGTGTTGCTTCACTTTCTAAATGCTGTCCTTTCAGAGAAAATCACTTTCCTTTGAATGTGCCTTAAGCTACTTACAAGCATTCAACAGAAATTCACATGTGTTTCACTGAAAGAGAAGCAGTCTGTTCCAACACTTCAGTTCACTGTGCGAAGTGAATGGAGTGTTGCTTCACTTTGTAAATGCTGTCCTTTCAGAGAAAATCACTTTCCTTTGAAAGTGCCTTAAGCTACTTACAAGCATTCAATAGAAATTCACATGCGTTTCTCTGAAAGAGAAGCAGTCTGTTCCAACACTTCAATTCACTGTGCGAAGTGAATGGAGTGTTGCTTCACTTTCTAAATGCTGTCCTTTCAGATAAAATCACTTTCCTTTGAAAGTGCCTTAAGCTACTTACAAGCATTCACAGGAATATCAAATGCGGTTCTATGAAAGAGAAGCTGTCTGTTCCAACACTTGAATTCACTGTGCATAGTGAATGGAGTGTTGCTTCACTTTCTAAATGCTGTCCTTTCAGAGAAAATCACTTTCCTCTGAAAGTGCCTTAAGCTACAGACAAGCATTTAACAGAAATTCACATGCGTTTCTCTGAAAAAGAAGCAGTCTGTTCCAACACTTCCATTCATTGTGCGAAGTGAATGGAGTGTTCCTTCATTTTCTAAATGCTGTCCTTTCAGAGAAAATCACTTTCCTTTGAAAGTGCCTTAAGCTACTTACAAGCATTCACAAGAAACTCACATGCATTTTTGTGAAAGAGAAGCAGTCTGTTCCAACACTTCAATTCACTGTGCGTAGTGAATGGAGTGTTGCTTCACTTTCTAAATGCTGTCCTTTCAGAGAAAATCACTTTCCTTTGAAAGTGCCTTAAGCTACTTAAAAGCATTCACAAAAAACTCATATCTGTTTCCTGAAAGAGAAGCAGTCTGTTCTAACACTTCAATTCACTGTGCGAAGTGAATGGAGTGTTGCTTCACTTTCTAAATGCTGTCCTTTCAGAGAAAATCACTTTCCTTTGAAAGTGCCTTAAGCTACTTACAAGCATTCACAAGAAACTCACATGCATTTTTCTGAAAGAGAAGCAGTCTGTTCCAACACTTCAATTCACTGTGCGTAGTGAATGGAGTGTTGCTTCACTTTCTAAATGCTGTCCTTTCAGAGAAAATCACTTTCCTTTGAAAGTGCCTTAAGCTACTTACCAGAATTCACAGGAATATCAAATGCGGTTCTATGAAAGAGAAGCTGTCTGTTCCAACACTTGAATTCACTGTGCATAGTGAATGGAGTGTTGCTTCACTTTCTAAATGCTGTCCTTTCAGAGAAAATCACTTTCCTCTGAAAGTGCCTTAAGCTACTGACAAGCATTTAACAGAAATTCACATGCGTTTCTCTGAAAAAGAAGCAGTCTGTTCCAACACTTCCATTCATTGTGCTAAGTGAATGGAGTGTTCCTTCACTTTCTAAATGCTGTCCTTTCAGAGAAAATCACTTTCCTTTGAAAGTGCCTTAAGCTACTTACAGCATTCAACAGAAATTCACATGCATTTCACTGAAAGAGAAGCAGTCTGTTCCAACACTTCAATTCACTGTGCGAAGTGAATGGAGTGTTGCTCCACTTTCTAAATGCTGTCCTTTCAGAGAAAATCACTTTCCTTTGAAAATGCTTTAAGCTACTTAAAAGCATTCACAAAAAACTCATATCTGTTTCCTGAAAGAGAAGCAGTCTGTTCCAACACTTCAATTCACTGTGCGAAGTGAATGGAGTGTTGCTTCACTTTCTAAATGCTGTCCTTTCGGAGAAAATCACTTTCCTTTGAAAGTGCCTTAAGCTACTTACACACATTCACAGGAAACTCAAATGCGTTTCTATGAAAGAGAAGCTGTCTGTTCCAACACTTCAATTCATTGTGCGAAGTGAATGGAGTGTTGCTTCACTTTCTAAATGCTGTCCTTTCAGAGAAAATCACTTTCCTTTGAAAGTGCCTTAAGCTACTTACACACATTCACAGGAAACTCAAATGCGTTTCTATGAAAGAGAAGCTGTCTGTTCCAACACTTCAATTCATTGTGCGAAGTGAATGGAGTGTTG
Organism: Myodes glareolus; assembly: GCF_982192425.1. Taxonomy (NCBI): domain Eukaryota; kingdom Metazoa; phylum Chordata; class Mammalia; order Rodentia; family Cricetidae; genus Myodes; species Myodes glareolus. The sequence continues at coordinate 276,088 of NW_028263265.1, forward strand.
CTTCACTTTCTAAATGCTGTCCTTTCGGAGAAAATCACTTTCCTTTGAAAGTGCCTTAATCTACTTACAAGCATTCCACAGAAATTCACATGCGTTTCTCTGAAAGAGAAGAAGTCTGTTCCAACACTTCAATTCACTGTGCGAAGTGAATGGAGTGTTGTTTCAATTTCTAAATGCTGTCCTTTCAGAGAAAATCACTTTCCTTTGAAAGTGCCTTAAGCTACTTACACACATTCACAGGAAACTCAAATGCGTTTCTATGAAAGAGAAGCTGTCTGTTCCAACACTTCAATTCACTGTGCGAAGTGAATGGAGTGTTGCTTCACTTTCTAAATGCTGTCCTTTCAGAGAAAATCACTTTCCTTTGAAAGTGCCTTAAGGTACTTAAAAGCATTCAACAGAAATTCACATGCGTTTCACTGAAAGAGAAGCAGTCTGTTCCAACACTTCAATTCACTGTGCGAAGTGAATGGAGTGTTGCTTCACTTTCTAAATGCTGTCCTTTCAGAGAAAATCACTTTCCTTTGAAAGTGCCTTAAGCTACTTACACACATTCACAGGAAACTCAAATGCGTTTCTATGAAAGAGAAGCTGTCTGTTCCAACACTTGAATTCACTGTGCGAAGTGAATGGAGTGTTGCTTCACTTTCTAAATGCTGTCCTTTCAGAGAAAATCACTTTCCTTTGAATGTGCCTTAAGCTACTTACAAGCATTCAAAAGAAATTCACCTGTGTTTCACTGAAAGAGAAGCAGTCTGTTCCAACACTTCAATTCACTGTGCGAAGTGAATGGAGTGTTGCTTCACTTTCTAAATGCTGTCCTTTCAGAGAAAATCACTTTCCTTTGAAAGTGCCTTAAGCTACTTACACACATTCAATAGAAATTCACATGCGTTTCTCTGAAAGAGAAGCTGTCTGTTCCAACACTTCAATTCACTGTGCGAAGTGAATGGAGTGTTGCTTCACTTTCTAAATGCTGTCCTTTCAGAGAAAATCACTTTCCTTTGAAAGTGCCTTAAGCTACTTACAAGCATTCACAAGAAACTCACACGCATTTTTCTGAAAGAGAAGCAGTTTGTTCCAACATTACAATTCACTGTGCGAAGTGAATGGAGTGTTGCTTCACTTTCTATATGCTCTCCTTTTAGAGAAAATCACTTTGCTTTGAAAGTGCCTTAAGCTACTTACAAGCATTCAGAAGAAACTCACATCCGTTTCTCTAAAAGAGAAGCAGTGTGTTCCAACATTTCAATTCACTGGGCGAAGTGAATGGAGTGTTGCTTCACTTTCTAAATGCTGTCCTTTCAGAGAAAATCACTTTCCTTTGAAAGTGCCTTAAGCTACTTACAAGCATTCACAGGAATATCAAATGCGGTTCTATGAAAGAGAAGCTGTCTGTTCCAACACTTGAATTCACTGTGCATAGTGAATGGAGTGTTGCTTCACTTTCTAAATGCTGTCCTTTCAGAGAAAATCACTTTCCTTTGAATGTGCCTTAAGCTACTTACAAGCATTCAACAGAAATTCACATGTGTTTCACTGAAAGAGAAGCAGTCTGTTCCAACACTTCAGGTCACTGTGCGAAGTGAATGGAGTGTTGCTTCACTTTGTAAATGCTGTCCTTTCAGAGAAAATCACTTTCCTTTGAAAGTGCCTTAAGCTACTTACAAGCATTCAATAGAAATTCACATGCGTTTCTCTGAAAGAGAATCAGTCTGTTCCAACACTTCAATTCACGGTGCGAAGTGAATGGAGTGTTGCTTCACTTTCTAAATGCTGTCCTTTCAGAGAAAATCACTTTCCTTTGAAAGTGCCTTAAGCTACTTACAAGCATTCACAGGAATATCAATTGCGGTTCTATGAAAGAGAAGCTGTCTGTTCCAACACTTGAATTCACTGTGCATAGTGAATGGAGTGTTGCTTCACTTTCTAAATGCTGTCCTTTCAGAGAAAATCACTTTCCTCTGAAAGTGCCTTAAGCTACTGACAAGCATTTAACAGAAATTCACATGCGTTTCTCTGAAAAAGAAGCAGTCTGTTCCAACACTTCCATTCATTGTGCGAAGTGAATGGAGTGTTGCTTCACTTTCTAAATGCTGTCCTTTCAGAGAAAATCACTTTCCTTTGAATGTGCCTTAAGCTACTTACAAGCATTCAACAGAAATTCACATGTGTTTCACTGAAAGAGAAGTAGTCTGTTCGAACACTTCAGTTCACTGTGCGAAGTGAATGGAGTGTTGCTTCACTTTGTAAATGCTGTCCTTTCAGAGAAAATCACTTTCCTTTGAAAGTGCCTTAAGCTACTTACAAGCATTCAATAGAAATTCACATGCGTTTCTCTGAAAGAGAAGCAGTCTGTTCCAACACTTCAATTCACTGTGCGAAGTGAATGGAGTGTTGCTTCACTTTCTAAATGCTGTCCTTTCAGAGAAAATCACTTTCCTTTGAAAGTGCCTTAAGCTACTTACAAGCATTCACAAGAAACTCACACGCATTTTTCTGAAAGAGAAGCAGTTTGTTCCAACATTACAATTCACTGTGCGAAGTGAATGAGGTGTTGCTTCACTTTCTATATGCTGTCCTTTCAGAGAAAATCACTTTCCTTTGAAAGTGCCTTAAGCTACTTACAAGCATTCAGAAGAAACTCACATCCGTTTCTCTGAAAGAGAAGCAGTCTGTTCCAACATTTCAATTCACTGGGCGAAGTGAATGGAGTGTTGCTTCACTTTCTAAATGCTGTCCTTTCAGAGAAAATCACTTTCCTTTGAAAGTGCCTTAAGCTACTTACACACATTCACAGGAAACTCAAATGCGTTTCTATGAAAGAGAAGCTGTCTGTTCCAACACTTCAATTCACTGTGCGAAGTGAATGGAGTGTTGCTTCACTTTCTAAATGCTGTCCTTTCAGAGAAAATCACTTTCCTTTGAAAGTGCCTTAAGGTACTTACAAGCATTCAACTGAAATTCACATGCGTTTCACTGAAAGAGAAGCAGTCTGTTCCAACACTTCAATTCACTCTGCGAAGTGAATGGAGTGTTCCTTCATTTTCTAAATGCTGTCCTTTCAGAGAAAATAACTTTCTTTTGAAAGTGCCTTAAGCTACTTACACACATTCACAGGAAACTCAAATGCGTTTCTATGAAAGAGAAGCTGTCTGTTCCAACACTTCAATTCACTGTGCGAAGTGAATGGAGTATTGCTTCACTTTCTAAATGCTGTCCTTTCAGAGAAAATCACTTTCCTTTGAATGTGCCTTAAGCTACTTACAAGCATTCAACAGAAATTCACGTGTTTCACTGAAAGAGAAGCAGTCTGTTCCAACACTTCAATTCACTGTGCGAAGTGAATGGAGTGTTGCTTCACTTTCTAAATGCTGTCCTTTCAGAGAAAATCACTTTCCTTTGAAAGTGCCTTAAGCTACTTACAAGCATTCACAAGAAACTCACATGCATTTTTCTGAAAGAGAAGCATTCTGTTCCATCACTTCAATCCACTGTGCGTAGTGAATGGAGTGTTGCTTCACTTTCTAAATGCTGTCCTTTCAGAGAAAATCACTTTCCTTTTAAAATGCCTTAAGCTACTTAAAAGCATTCACAAAAAACTCATATCTGTTTCCTGAAAGAGAAGTAGTCTGTTCCAACACTTCCATTCACTGTGCGAAGTGAATGGAGTGTTGCTTCACTTTCTAAATGCTGTCCTTTCAGAGAAAATCACTTTCCTTTGAAAGTGCCTAAAGCTACTTACAAGCATTCCACAGAAATTCACATGCGTTTCTCTGAAAGAGAAGAAGTCTGTTCCAACACTTCAATTCACTGTGCGAAGTGAATGGAGTGTTGCTTCACTTTCTAAATGCTGTCCTTTCAGAGAAAATCACTTTCCTTTGAAAGTGCCTTAAGGTACTTACAAGCATTCAACAGAAATTCACATGCGTTTCACTGAAAGAGAAGCATTCTGTTCCAACACTTCAATTCACTGTGCGAAGTGAATGGAGTGTTGCTTCACTTTCTAAATGCTGTCCTTTCAGAGAAAATCACTTTCCTTTGAAAGTGCCTTAAGCTACTTACACACATTCACAGGAAACTCAAATGCGTTTCTATGAAAGAGAAGCTGTCTGTTCCAACACTTCAATTCACTGTGCGAAGTGAATGGAGTGTTGCTTCACTTTCTAAATGCTGTCCTTTCAGAGAAAATCACTTTCCTTTGAATGTGCCTTAAGCTACTTACCAGCATTCAACAGAAATTCACATGTGTTTCACTGAAAGAGAAGCAGTCTGTTCCAACACTTCAATTCACTGTGCGAAGTGAATGGAGTGTTGCTTCACTTTCTATATGCTGTCCTTTCAGAGAAAATCACTTTCCTTTGAAAGTGCCTTAAGCTACTTACAAGCATTCAATAGAAATTCACATGCGTTTCTCTGAAAGAGAAGCAGTCTGTTCCAACATTTCAATTCACTGTGCGAAGTGAATGGAGTGTTGCTTCACTTTCTAAATGCTGTCCTTTCAGAGAAAATCACTTTCATTTGAAAGTGCCTTAAGCTACTTACAAGCATTCACAAGAAACTCACACGCATTTTTCTAAAAGAGAAGCAGTTTGTTCCAACATTACAATTCACTGTGCGAAGTGAATGGATTGTTGCTTCACTTTCTATATGCTCTCCTTTTAGAGAAAATCACTTTCCTTTGAAAGTGCCTTAAGCTACTTACAAGCATTCACAGGAATATCAAATGCGGTTCTATGAAAGAGAAGCTGTCTGTTCCAACACTTGAATTCACTGTGCATAGTGAATGGAGTGTTGCTTCACTTTCTAAATGCTGTCCTTTCAGAGAAAATCACTTTCCTCTGAAAGTGCCTTAAGCTACAGACAAGCATTTAACAGAAATTCACATGCGTTTCTCTGAAAAAGAAGCAGTCTGTTCCAACACTTCCATTCATTGTGCGAAGTGAATGGAGTGTTCCTTCATTTTCTAAATGCTGTCCTTTCAGAGAAAATCACTTTCCTTTGAAAGTGCCTTAAGCTACTTACAAGCATTCACAAGAAACTCACATGCATTTTTGTGAAAGAGAAGCAGTCTGTTCCAACACTTCAATTCACTGTGCGTAGTGAATGGAGTGTTGCTTCACTTTCTAAATGCTGTCCTTTCAGAGAAAATCACTTTCCTTTGAAAGTGCCTTAAGCTACTTAAAAGCATTCACAAAAAACTCATATCTGTTTCCTGAAAGAGAAGCAGTCTGTTCTAACACTTCAATTCACTGTGCGAAGTGAATGGAGTGTTGCTTCACTTTCTAAATGCTGTCCTTTCAGAGAAAATCACTTTCCTTTGAAAGTGCCTTAAGCTACTTACAAGCATTCACAAGAAACTCACATGCATTTTTCTGAAAGAGAAGCAGTCTGTTCCAACACTTCAATTCACTGTGCGTAGTGAATGGAGTGTTGCTTCACTTTCTAAATGCTGTCCTTTCAGAGAAAATCACTTTCCTTTGAAAGTGCCTTAAGCTACTTACCAGAATTCACAGGAATATCAAATGCGGTTCTATGAAAGAGAAGCTGTCTGTTCCAACACTTGAATTCACTGTGCATAGTGAATGGAGTGTTGCTTCACTTTCTAAATGCTGTCCTTTCAGAGAAAATCACTTTCCTCTGAAAGTGCCTTAAGCTACTGACAAGCATTTAACAGAAATTCACATGCGTTTCTCTGAAAAAGAAGCAGTCTGTTCCAACACTTCCATTCATTGTGCTAAGTGAATGGAGTGTTCCTTCACTTTCTAAATGCTGTCCTTTCAGAGAAAATCACTTTCCTTTGAAAGTGCCTTAAGCTACTTACAGCATTCAACAGAAATTCACATGCATTTCACGGAAAGAGAAGCAGTCTGTTCCAACACTTCAATTCACTGTGCGAAGTGAATGGAGTGTTGCTCCACTTTCTAAATGCTGTCCTTTCAGAGAAAATCACTTTCCTTTGAAAATGCTTTAAGCTACTTAAAAGCATTCACAAAAAACTCATATCTGTTTCCTGAAAGAGAAGCAGTCTGTTCCAACACTTCAATTCACTGTGCGAAGTGAATGGAGTGTTGCTTCACTTTCTAAATGCTGTCCTTTCGGAGAAAATCACTTTCCTTTGAAAGTGCCTTAAGCTACTTACACACATTCACAGGAAACTCAAATGCGTTTCTATGAAAGAGAAGCTGTCTGTTCCAACACTTCAATTCATTGTGCGAAGTGAATGGAGTGTTGCTTCACTTTCTAAATGCTGTCCTTTCAGAGAAAATCACTTTCCTTTGAAAGTGCCTTAAGCTACTTACACACATTCACAGGAAACTCAAATGCGTTTCTATGAAAGAGAAGCTGTCTGTTCCAACACTTCAATTCATTGTGCGAAGTGAATGGAGTGTTGCTTCACTTTCTAAATGCTGTCCTTTCGGAGAAAATCACTTTCCTTTGAAAGTGCCTTAATCTACTTACAAGCATTCCACAGAAATTCACATGCGTTTCTCTGAAAGAGAAGAAGTCTGTTCCAACACTTCAATTCACTGTGCGAAGTGAATGGAGTGTTGTTTCAATTTCTAAATGCTGTCCTTTCAGAGAAAATCACTTTCCTTTGAAAGTGCCTTAAGCTACTTACACACATTCACAGGAAACTCAAATGCGTTTCTATGAAAGAGAAGCTGTCTGTTCCAACACTTCAATTCACTGTGCGAAGTGAATGGAGTGTTGCTTCACTTTCTAAATGCTGTCCTTTCAGAGAAAATCACTTTCCTTTGAAAGTGCCTTAAGGTACTTAAAAGCATTCAACAGAAATTCACATGCGTTTCACTGAAAGAGAAGCAGTCTGTTCCAACACTTCAATTCACTGTGCGAAGTGAATGGAGTGTTGCTTCACTTTCTAAATGCTGTCCTTTCAGAGAAAATCACTTTCCTTTGAAAGTGCCTTAAGCTACTTACACACATTCACAGGAAACTCAAATGCGTTTCTATGAAAGAGAAGCTGTCTGTTCCAACACTTGAATTCACTGTGCGAAGTGAATGGAGTGTTGCTTCACTTTCTAAATGCTGTCCTTTCAGAGAAAATCACTTTCCTTTGAATGTGCCTTAAGCTACTTACAAGCATTCAAAAGAAATTCACCTGTGTTTCACTGAAAGAGAAGCAGTCTGTTCCAACACTTCAATTCACTGTGCGAAGTGAATGGAGTGTTGCTTCACTTTCTAAATGCTGTCCTTTCAGAGAAAATCACTTTCCTTTGAAAGTGCCTTAAGCTACTTACACACATTCAATAGAAATTCACATGCGTTTCTCTGAAAGAGAAGCTGTCTGTTCCAACACTTCAATTCACTGTGCGAAGTGAATGGAGTGTTGCTTCACTTTCTAAATGCTGTCCTTTCAGAGAAAATCACTTTCCTTTGAAAGTGCCTTAAGCTACTTACAAGCATTCACAAGAAACTCACACGCATTTTTCTGAAAGAGAAGCAGTTTGTTCCAACATTACAATTCACTGTGCGAAGTGAATGGAGTGTTGCTTCACTTTCTATATGCTCTCCTTTTAGAGAAAATCACTTTGCTTTGAAAGTGCCTTAAGCTACTTACAAGCATTCAGAAGAAACTCACATCCGTTTCTCTAAAAGAGAAGCAGTGTGTTCCAACATTTCAATTCACTGGGCGAAGTGAATGGAGTGTTGCTTCACTTTCTAAATGCTGTCCTTTCAGAGAAAATCACTTTCCTTTGAAAGTGCCTTAAGCTACTTACAAGCATTCACAGGAATATCAAATGCGGTTCTATGAAAGAGAAGCTGTCTGTTCCAACACTTGAATTCACTGTGCATAGTGAATGGAGTGTTGCTTCACTTTCTAAATGCTGTCCTTTCAGAGAAAATCACTTTCCTTTGGAAGTGCCTTAAGCTACTTACAAGCATTCACAAGAAACTCACATGCATTTTTGTGAAAGAGAAGCAGTCTGTTCCAACACTTCAATTCACTGTGCGTAGTGAATGGAGTGTTGCTTCACTTTCTAAATGCTGTCCTTTCAGAGAAAATCACTTTCCTTTGAAAGTGCCTTAAGCTACTTAAAAGCATTCTCAAAAAACTCATATCTGTTTCCTGAAAGAGAAGTAGTCTGTTCTAACACTTCAATTCACTGTGCGAAGTGAATGGAGTGTTGCTTCACTTTCTAAATGCTGTCCTTTCAGAGAAAATCACTTTCCTTTGAAAGTGCCTTAAGCTACTTACAAGCATTCACAAGAAACTCACATGCATTTTTCTGAAAGAGAAGCAGTCTGTTCCAACACTTCAATTCACTGTGCGTAGTGAATGGAGTGTTGCTTCACTTTCTAAATGCTGTCCTTTCAGAGAAAATCACTTTCCTTTGAAAGTGCCTTAAGCTACTTACCAGAATTCACAGGAATATCAAATGCGGTTCTATGAAAGAGAAGCTGTCTGTTCCAACACTTGAATTCACTGTGCATAGTGAATGGAGTGTTGCTTCACTTTCTAAATGCTGTCCTTTCAGAGAAAATCACTTTCCTCTGAAAGTGCCTTAAGCTACTGACAAGCATTTAACAGAAATTCACATGCGTTTCTCTGAAAAAGAAGCAGTCTGTTCCAACACTTCCATTCATTGTGCTAAGTGAATGGAGTGTTCCTTCTCTTTCTAAATGCTGTCCTTTCAGAGAAAATCACTTTCCTTTGAAAGTGCCTTAAGCTACCTACAAGCATTCAAAGAAACTCACACGCATTTTTCTGAAAGAGAAGCAGTCTGTTCCAACACTTCAATTCACTGTGCGTAGTGAATGGAGTGTTCCTTCACTTTCTAAATGCTGTCCTTTCAGAGAAAATCACTTTCCTTTGAAAGTGCCTTAAGCTACTTACAGCATTCAACAGAAATTCACATGCATTTCACTGAAAGAGAAGCAGTCTGTTCCAACACTTCAATTCACTGTGCGAAGTGAATGGAGTGTTGCTCCACTTTCTAAATGCTGTCCTTTCAGAGAAAATCACTTTCCTTTGAAAATGCTTTAAGCTACTTAAAAGCATTCACAAAAAACTCATATCTGTTTCCTGAAAGAGAAGCAGTCTGTTCCAACACTTCAATTCACTGTGCGAAGTGAATGGAGTGTTGCTTCACTTTCTAAATGCTGTCCTTTCGGAGAAAATCACTTTCCTTTGAAAGTGCCTTAAGCTACTTACAAGCATTCACAAGAAACTCACATGCATTTTTCTGAAAGAGAAGCAGTCTGTTCCAACACTTCAATTCACTGTGCGTAGTGAATGGAGTGTTGCTTCACTTTCTAAATGCTGTCCTTTCAGAGAAAATCACTTTCTTTGAAAGTGCCTTAAGCTACTTACACACATTCACAGGAAACTCAAATGCATTTCTATGAAAGAGAAGCTGTCTGTTCCAACACTTCAATTCATTGTGCGAAGTGAATGGAGTGTTGCTTCACTTTCTAAATGCTGTCCTTTCGGAGAAAATCACTTTCCTTTGAAAGTGCCTTAATCTACTTACAAGCATTCCACAGAAATTCACATGCGTTTCTCTGAAAGAGAAGAAGTCTGTTCCAACACTTCAATTCACTGTGCGAAGTGAATGGAGTGTTGTTTCACTTTCTAAATGCTGTCCTTTCAGAGAAAATCACTTTCCTTTGAAAGTGCCTTAAGCTACTTACACACATTCACAGAAAACTCAAATGCGTTTCTATGAAAGAGAAGCTGTCTGTTCCAACACTTCAATTCACTGTGCGAAGTGAATGGAGTGTTGCTTCACTTTCTAAATGCTGTCCTTTCAGAGAAAATCACTTTCCTTTGAAAGTGCCTTAAGGTACTTACAAGCATTCAACAGAAATTCACATGCGTTTCACTGAAAGAGAAGCAGTCTGTTCCAACACTTCAATTCACTCTGCGAAGTGAATGGAGTGTTGCTTCACTTTCTAAATGCTGTCCTTTCAGAGAAAATCACTTTCCTTTGAAAGTGCCTTAAGCTACTTACACACATTCACAGGAAACTCAAATGCGTTTCTATGAAAGAGAAGCTGTCTGTTCCAACACTTGAATTCACTGTGCGAAGTGAATGGAGTGTTGCTTCACTTTCTAAATGCTGTCCTTTCAGAGAAAATCACTTTCCTTTGAATGTGCCTTAAGCTACTTACAAGCATTCAACAGAAATTCACATGTGTTTCACTGAAAGAGAAGCAGTCTGTTCCAACACTTCAATTCACTGTGCGAAGTGAATGGAGTGTTGCTTCACTTTCTAAATGCTGTCCTTTCAGAGAAAATCACTTTCCTTTGAAAGTGCCTTAAGCTACTTACAAGCATTCAATAGAAATTCACATGCGTTTCTCTGAAAGAGAAGCTGTCTGTTCCAACACTTCAATTCACTGTGCAAAGTGAATGGAGTGTTGCTTCACTTTCTAAATGCTGTCCTTTCAGAGAAAATCATTTTCCTTTGAAAGTGCCTTAAGCTACTTACAAGCATTCACAAGGAACTCACACGCATTTTTCTGAAAGAGAAGCAGTTTGTTCCAACATTACAATTCACTGTGCGAAGTGAATGAGGTGTTGCTTCACTTTCTATATGCTCTCCTTTTAGAGAAAATCACTTTCCTTTGAAAGTGCCTTAAGCTACTTACAAGCATTCAGAAGAAACTCACATCCGTTTCTCTGAAAGAGAAGCAGTGTGTTCCAACATTTCAATTCACTGGGCGAAGTGAATGGAGTGTTGCTTCACTTTCTAAATGCTGTCCTTTCAGAGAAAATCACTTTCCTTTGAAAGTGCCTTAAGCTACTTACAAGCATTCACAGGAATATCAAATGCGGTTCTATGAAAGAGAAGCTGTCTGTTCCAACACTTGAATTCACTGTGCATAGTGAATGGAGTGTTGCTTCACTTTCTAAATGCTGTTCTTTCAGAGAAAATCACTTTCCTCTGAAAGTGCCTTAAGCTACTGACAAGCATTTAACAGAAATTCACATGCGTTTCTCTGAAAAAGAAGCAGTCTGTTCCAACACTTCAATTCACTGTGCGAAGTGAATGGAGTGTTGCTTCACTTTCTAAATGCTGTTCTTTCAGAGAAAATCACTTTCCTCTGAAAGTGCCTTAAGCTACTTACACACATTCACAGGAAACTCAAATGCGTTTCTATGAAAGAGAAGCTGTCTGTTCCAACACTTCAATTCATTGTGCGAAGTGAATGGAGTGTTGCTTCACTTTCTAAATGCTGTCCTTTCGGAGAAAATCACTTTCCTTTGAAAGTGCCTTAATCTACTTACAAGCATTCCACAGAAATTCACATGCGTTTCTCTGAAAGAGAAGAAGTCTGTTCCAACACTTCAATTCACTGTGCGAAGTGAATGGAGTGTTGTTTCACTTTCTAAATGCTGTCCTTTCAGAGAAAATCACTTTCCTTTCAAAGTGCCTTAAGCTACTTACACACATTCACAGAAAACTCAAATGCGTTTCTATGAAAGAGAAGCTGTCTGTTCCAACACTTCAATTCACTGTGCGAAGTGAATGGAGTGTTGCTTCACTTTCTAAATGCTGTCCTTTCAGAGAAAATCACTTTCCTTTGAAAGTGCCTTAAGGTACTTACAAGCATTCAACAGAAATTCACATGCGTTTCACTGAAAGAGAAGCAGTCTGTTCCAACACTTCAATTCACTGTGCGAAGTGAATGGAGTGTTGCTTCACTTTCTAAATGCTGTCCTCTCAGAGAAAATCACTTTCCTTTGAAAGTGCCTTAAGCTACTTACACACATTCACAGGAAACTCAAATGCGTTTCTATGAAAGAGAAGCTTTCTGTTCCAACACTTGAATTCACTGTGCGAAGTGAATGGAGTGTTGCTTCACTTTCTAAATGCTGTCCTTTCAGAGAAAATCACTTTCCTTTGAAAGTGCCTTAAGCTACTTACAAGCATTCAATAGAAATTCACATGCGTTTCTCTGAAAGAGAAGCTGTCTGTTCCAACACTTCAATTCACTGTGCAAAGTGAATGGAGTGTTGCTTCACTTTCTAAATGCTGTCCTTTCAGAGAAAATCATTTTCCTTTGAAAGTGCCTTAAGCTACTTACAAGCATTCACAAGAAACTCACACGCATTTTTCTGAAAGAGAAGCAGTTTGTTCCAACATTACAATTCACTGTGCGAAGTGAATGAGGTGTTGCTTCACTTTCTATATGCTCTCCTTTTAGAGAAAATCACTTTCCTTTGAAAGTGCCTTAAGCTACTTACAAGCATTCAGAAGAAACTCACATCCGTTTCTCTGAAAGAGAAGCAGTGTGTTCCAACATTTCAATTCACTGGGCGAAGTGAATGGAGTGTTGCTTCACTTTCTAAATGCTGTCCTTTCAGAGAAAATCACTTTCCTTTGAAAGTGCCTTAAGCTACTTACAAGCATTCACAGGAATATCAAATGCGGTTCTATGAAAGAGAAGCTGTCTGTTCCAACACTTGAATTCACTGTGCATAGTGAATGGAGTGTTGCTTCACTTTCTAAATGCTGTTCTTTCAGAGAAAATCACTTTCCTCTGAAAGTGCCTTAAGCTACTGACAAGCATTTAACAGAAATTCACATGCGTTTCTCTGAAAAAGAAGCAGTCTGTTCCAACCCTTCAATTCACTGTGCGAAGTGAATGGAGTGTTGCTTCACTTTCTAAATGCTGTCCTTTCAGAGAAAATCACTTTCCTTTGAAAGTGCCTTAAGCTACTTACACACATTCACAGGAAACTCAAATGCGTTTCTATGAAAGAGTAGCTGTCTGTTCCAACACTTCAATTCACTGTGCGAAGTGAATGGAGTGTTGCTTCACTTTCTAAATGCTGTCCTTTCAGAGAAAATCACTTTCCTTTGAAAGTGCCTTAAGCTACTTACAGCATTCAACAGAAATTCACATGCATTTCACTGAAAGAGAAGCAGTCTGTTCCAACACTTCAATTCACTGTGCGAAGTGAATGGAGTGTTGCTCCACTTTCTAAATGCTGTCCTTTCAGAGAAAATCACTTTCCTTTGAAAATGCTTTAAGCTACTTAAAAGCATTCACAAAAAACTCATATCTGTTTCCTGAAAGAGAAGCAGTCTGTTCCAACACTTCAATTCACTGTGCGAAGTGAATGGAGTGTTGCTTCACTTTCTAAATGCTGTCCTTTCGGAGAAAATCACTTTCCTTTGAAAGTGCCTTAAGCTACTTACAAGCATTCACAAGAAACTCACATGCATTTTTCTGAAAGAGAAGCAGTCTGTTCCAACACTTCAATTCACTGTGCGTAGTGAATGGAGTGTTGCTTCACTTTCTAAATGCTGTCCTTTCAGAGAAAATCACTTTCCTTTGAAAGTGCCTTAAGCTACTTACACACATTCACAGGAAACTCAAATGCGTTTCTATGAAAGAGAAGCTGTCTGTTCCAACACTTCAATTCATTGTGCGAAGTGAATGGAGTGTTGCTTCACTTTCTAAATGCTGTCCTTTCGGAGAAAATCACTTTCCTTTGAAAGTGCCTTAATCTACTTACAAGCATTCCACAGAAATTCACATGCGTTTCTCTGAAAGAGAAGAAGTCTGTTCCAACACTTCAATTCACTGTGCGAAGTGAATGGAGTGTTGTTTCACTTTCTAAATGCTGTCCTTTCAGAGAAAATCACTTTCCTTTGAAAGTGCCTTAAGCTACTTACAAGCATTCACAAGAAACTCACACGCATTTTTCTGAAAGAGAAGCAGTCTGTTCCAACACTTCAATTCACTGTGCGTAGTGAATGGAGTGTTGCTTCACTTTCTAAATGCTGTCCTTTCAGAGAAAATCACTTTCCTTTGACAGTGCCTTAAGGTACTTACAAGCATTCAACAGAAATTCACATGCGTTTCACTCAAAGAGAAGCAGTCTGTTCCAACACTTCAATTCACTGTGCGAAGTGAATGGAGTGTTGTTTCACTTTCTAAATGCTGTCCTTTCAGAGAAAATCACTTTCCTTTGAAAGTGCCTTAAGCTACTTACACACATTCACAGAAAACTCAAATGCGTTTCTATGAAAGAGAAGCTGTCTGTTCCAACACTTCAATTCACTGTGCGAAGTGAATGGAGTGTTGCTTCACTTTCTAAATGCTGTCCTTTCAGAGAAAATCACTTTCCTTTGAAAGTGCCTTAAGGTACTTACAAGCATTCAACAGAAATTCACATGCGTTTCACTGAAAGAGAAGCAGTCTGTTCCAACACTTCAATTCACTGTGCGAAGTGAATGGAGTGTTGCTTCACTTTCTAAATGCTGTCCTCTCAGAGAAAATCACTTTCCTTTGAAAGTGCCTTAAGCTACTTACACACATTCACAGGAAACTCAAATGCGTTTCTATGAAAGAGAAGCTTTCTGTTCCAACACTTGAATTCACTGTGCGAAGTGAATGGAGTGTTGCTTCACTTTCTAAATGCTGTCCTTTCAGAGAAAATCACTTTCCTTTGAAAGTGCCTTAAGCTACTTACAAGCATTCAATAGAAATTCACATGCGTTTCTCTGAAAGAGAAGCTGTCTGTTCCAACACTTCAATTCACTGTGCAAAGTGAATGGAGTGTTGCTTCACTTTCTAAATGCTGTCCTTTCAGAGAAAATCATTTTCCTTTGAAAGTGCCTTAAGCTACTTACAAGCATTCACAAGAAACTCACACGCATTTTTCTGAAAGAGAAGCAGTTTGTTCCAACATTACAATTCACTGTGCGAAGTGAATGAGGTGTTGCTTCACTTTCTATATGCTCTCCTTTTAGAGAAAATCACTTTCCTTTGAAAGTGCCTTAAGCTACTTACAAGCATTCAGAAGAAACTCACATCCGTTTCTCTGAAAGAGAAGCAGTGTGTTCCAACATTTCAATTCACTGGGCGAAGTGAATGGAGTGTTGCTTCACTTTCTAAATGCTGTCCTTTCAGAGAAAATCACTTTCCTTTGAAAGTGCCTTAAGCTACTTACAAGCATTCACAGGAATATCAAATGCGGTTCTATGAAAGAGAAGCTGTCTGTTCCAACACTTGAATTCACTGTGCATAGTGAATGGAGTGTTGCTTCACTTTCTAAATGCTGTTCTTTCAGAGAAAATCACTTTCCTCTGAAAGTGCCTTAAGCTACTTACACACATTCACAGGAAACTCAAATGCGTTTCTATGAAAGAGAAGCTGTCTGTTCCAACACTTCAATTCATTGTGCGAAGTGAATGGAGTGTTGCTTCACTTTCTAAATGCTGTCCTTTCGGAGAAAATCACTTTCCTTTGAAAGTGCCTTAATCTACTTACAAGCATTCCACAGAAATTCACATGCGTTTCTCTGAAAGAGAAGAAGTCTGTTCCAACACTTCAATTCACTGTGCGAAGTGAATGGAGTGTTGTTTCACTTTCTAAATGCTGTCCTTTCAGAGAAAATCACTTTCCTTTCAAAGTGCCTTAAGCTACTTACACACATTCACAGAAAACTCAAATGCGTTTCTATGAAAGAGAAGCTGTCTGTTCCAACACTTCAATTCACTGTGCGAAGTGAATGGAGTGTTGCTTCACTTTCTAAATGCTGTCCTTTCAGAGAAAATCACTTTCCTTTGAAAGTGCCTTAAGGTACTTACAAGCATTCAACAGAAATTCACATGCGTTTCACTGAAAGAGAAGCAGTCTGTTCCAACACTTCAATTCACTGTGCGAAGTGAATGGAGTGTTGCTTCACTTTCTAAATGCTGTCCTCTCAGAGAAAATCACTTTCCTTTGAAAGTGCCTTAAGCTACTTACACACATTCACAGGAAACTCAAATGCGTTTCTATGAAAGAGAAGCTTTCTGTTCCAACACTTGAATTCACTGTGCGAAGTGAATGGAGTGTTGCTTCACTTTCTAAATGCTGTCCTTTCAGAGAAAATCACTTTCCTTTGAAAGTGCCTTAAGCTACTTACAAGCATTCAATAGAAATTCACATGCGTTTCTCTGAAAGAGAAGCTGTCTGTTCCAACACTTCAATTCACTGTGCAAAGTGAATGGAGTGTTGCTTCACTTTCTAAATGCTGTCCTTTCAGAGAAAATCATTTTCCTTTGAAAGTGCCTTAAGCTACTTACAAGCATTCACAAGAAACTCACACGCATTTTTCTGAAAGAGAAGCAGTTTGTTCCAACATTACAATTCACTGTGCGAAGTGAATGAGGTGTTGCTTCACTTTCTATATGCTCTCCTTTTAGAGAAAATCACTTTCCTTTGAAAGTGCCTTAAGCTACTTACAAGCATTCAGAAGAAACTCACATCCGTTTCTCTGAAAGAGAAGCAGTGTGTTCCAACATTTCAATTCACTGGGCGAAGTGAATGGAGTGTTGCTTCACTTTCTAAATGCTGTCCTTTCAGAGAAAATCACTTTCCTTTGAAAGTGCCTTAAGCTACTTACAAGCATTCACAGGAATATCAAATGCGGTTCTATGAAAGAGAAGCTGTCTGTTCCAACACTTGAATTCACTGTGCATAGTGAATGGAGTGTTGCTTCACTTTCTAAATGCTGTTCTTTCAGAGAAAATCACTTTCCTCTGAAAGTGCCTTAAGCTACTTACACACATTCACAGGAAACTCAAATGCGTTTCTATGAAAGAGAAGCTGTCTGTTCCAACACTTCAATTCATTGTGCGAAGTGAATGGAGTGTTGCTTCACTTTCTAAATGCTGTCCTTTCGGAGAAAATCACTTTCCTTTGAAAGTGCCTTAATCTACTTACAAGCATTCCACAGAAATTCACATGCGTTTCTCTGAAAGAGAAGAAGTCTGTTCCAACACTTCAATTCACTGTGCGAAGTGAATGGAGTGTTGTTTCACTTTCTAAATGCTGTCCTTTCAGAGAAAATCACTTTCCTTTCAAAGTGCCTTAAGCTACTTACACACATTCACAGAAAACTCAAATGCGTTTCTATGAAAGAGAAGCTGTCTGTTCCAACACTTCAATTCACTGTGCGAAGTGAATGGAGTGTTGCTTCACTTTCTAAATGCTGTCCTTTCAGAGAAAATCACTTTCCTTTGAAAGTGCCTTAAGGTACTTACAAGCATTCAACAGAAATTCACATGCGTTTCACTGAAAGAGAAGCAGTCTGTTCCAACACTTCAATTCACTGTGCGAAGTGAATGGAGTGTTGCTTCACTTTCTAAATGCTGTCCTCTCAGAGAAAATCACTTTCCTTTGAAAGTGCCTTAAGCTACTTACACACATTCACAGGAAACTCAAATGCGTTTCTATGAAAGAGAAGCTTTCTGTTCCAACACTTGAATTCACTGTGCGAAGTGAATGGAGTGTTGCTTCACTTTCTAAATGCTGTCCTTTCAGAGAAAATCACTTTCCTTTGAAAGTGCCTTAAGCTACTTACAAGCATTCAATAGAAATTCACATGCGTTTCTCTGAAAGAGAAGCTGTCTGTTCCAACACTTCAATTCACTGTGCAAAGTGAATGGAGTGTTGCTTCACTTTCTAAATGCTGTCCTTTCAGAGAAAATCATTTTCCTTTGAAAGTGCCTTAAGCTACTTACAAGCATTCACAAGAAACTCACACGCATTTTTCTGAAAGAGAAGCAGTTTGTTCCAACATTACAATTCACTGTGCGAAGTGAATGAGGTGTTGCTTCACTTTCTATATGCTCTCCTTTTAGAGAAAATCACTTTCCTTTGAAAGTGCCTTAAGCTACTTACAAGCATTCAGAAGAAACTCACATCCGTTTCTCTGAAAGAGAAGCAGTGTGTTCCAACATTTCAATTCACTGGGCGAAGTGAATGGAGTGTTGCTTCACTTTCTAAATGCTGTCCTTTCAGAGAAAATCACTTTCCTTTGAAAGTGCCTTAAGCTACTTACAAGCATTCACAGGAATATCAAATGCGGTTCTATGAAAGAGAAGCTGTCTGTTCCAACACTTGAATTCACTGTGCATAGTGAATGGAGTGTTGCTTCACTTTCTAAATGCTGTTCTTTCAGAGAAAATCACTTTCCTCTGAAAGTGCCTTAAGCTACTGACAAGCATTTAACAGAAATTCACATGCGTTTCTCTGAAAAAGAAGCAGTCTGTTCCAACCCTTCAATTCACTGTGCGAAGTGAATGGAGTGTTGCTTCACTTTCTAAATGCTGTCCTTTCAGAGAAAATCACTTTCCTTTGAAAGTGCCTTAAGCTACTTACACACATTCACAGGAAACTCAAATGCGTTTCTATGAAAGAGTAGCTGTCTGTTCCAACACTTCAATTCACTGTGCGAAGTGAATGGAGTGTTGCTTCACTTTCTAAATGCTGTCCTTTCAGAGAAAATCACTTTCCTTTGAAAGTGCCTTAAGCTACTTACAGCATTCAACAGAAATTCACATGCATTTCACTGAAAGAGAAGCAGTCTGTTCCAACACTTCAATTCACTGTGCGAAGTGAATGGAGTGTTGCTCCACTTTCTAAATGCTGTCCTTTCAGAGAAAATCACTTTCCTTTGAAAATGCTTTAAGCTACTTAAAAGCATTCACAAAAAACTCATATCTGTTTCCTGAAAGAGAAGCAGTCTGTTCCAACACTTCAATTCACTGTGCGAAGTGAATGGAGTGTTGCTTCACTTTCTAAATGCTGTCCTTTCGGAGAAAATCACTTTCCTTTGAAAGTGCCTTAAGCTACTTACAAGCATTCACAAGAAACTCACATGCATTTTTCTGAAAGAGAAGCAGTCTGTTCCAACACTTCAATTCACTGTGCGTAGTGAATGGAGTGTTGCTTCACTTTCTAAATGCTGTCCTTTCAGAGAAAATCACTTTCCTTTGAAAGTGCCTTAAGCTACTTACACACATTCACAGGAAACTCAAATGCGTTTCTATGAAAGAGAAGCTGTCTGTTCCACACTTCAATTCATTGTGCGAAGTGAATGGAGTGTTGCTTCACTTTCTAAATGCTGTCCTTTCGGAGAAAATCACTTTCCTTTGAAAGTGCCTTAATCTACTTACAAGCATTCCACAGAAATTCACATGCGTTTCTCTGAAAGAGAAGAAGTCTGTTCCAACACTTCAATTCACTGTGCGAAGTGAATGGAGTGTTGTTTCACTTTCTAAATGCTGTCCTTTCAGAGAAAATCACTTTCCTTTGAAAGTGCCTTAAGCTACTTACAAGCATTCACAAGAAACTCACACGCATTTTTCTGAAAGAGAAGCAGTCTGTTCCAACACTTCAATTCACTGTGCGTAGTGAATGGAGTGTTGCTTCACTTTCTAAATGCTGTCCTTTCAGAGAAAATCACTTTCCTTTGAAAGTGCCTTAAGGTACTTACAAGCATTCAACAGAAATTCACATGCGTTTCACTCAAAGAGAAGCAGTCTGTTCCAACACTTCAATTCACTGTGAGAAGTGAATGGAGTGTTGCTTCACTTTCTAAATGCTGTCCTTTCAGAGAAAATCACTTTCCTTTGAAAGTGCCTTAAGCTACTTACACACATTCACAGGAAACTCAAATGCGTTTCTATGAAAGAGAAGCTGTCTGTTCCAACACTTGAATTCACTGTGCGAAGTGAATGGAGTGTTGCTTCACTTTCTAAATGCTGTCCTTTCAGAGAAAATCACTTTCCTTTGAATGTGCCTTAAGCTACTTACAAGCATTCAACAGAAATTCACATGTGTTTCACTGAAAGAGAAGCAGTCTGTTCCAACACTTCAATTCACTGTGCGAAGTGAATGGAGTGTTGCTTCACTTTCTAAATGCTGTCCTTTCAGAGAAAATCACTTTCCTTTGAAAGTGCCTTAAGCTACTTACAAGCATTCAATATAAATTCACATGCGTTTCTCTGAAAGAGAAGCTGTCTGTTCCAACACTTCAATTCACTGTGCGAAGTGAATGGAGTGTTGCTTCACTTTCTAAATGCTGTCCTTTCAGAGAAAATCACTTTCCTTTGAAAGTGCCTTAAGCTACTTACAAGCATTCACAAGAAACTCACACGCATTTTTATGAAAGAGAAGCAGTTTGTTCCAACATTACAATTCACTGTGCGAAGTGAATGGAGTGTTGCTTCACTTTCTATATGCTCTCCTTTTAGAGAAAATCACTTTGCTTTGAAAGTGCCTTAAGCTACTTACAAGCATTCAGAAGAAACTCACATCCGTTTCTCTAAAAGAGAAGCAGTGTGTTCCAACATTTCAATTCACTGTGCGAAGTGAATGGAGTGTTGCTTCACTTTCTAAATGCTGTCCTTTCAGAGAAAATCACTTTCCTTTGAAAGTGCCTTAAGCTACTTACAAGCATTCACAGGAATATCAAATGCGGTTCTATGAAAGAGAAGCTGTCTGTTCCAACACTTCAATTCACTGTGCATAGTGAATGGAGTGTTGCTTCACTTTCTAAATGCTGTCCTTTCAGAGAAAATCACTTTCCTCTGAAAGTGCCTTAAGCTACTGACAAGCATTTAACAGAAATTCACATGCGTTTCTCTGAAAAAGAAGCAGTCTGTTCCAACACTTCAATTCATTGTGCGAAGTGAATGGAGTGTTCCTTCACTTTCTAAATGCTGTCCTTTCAGAGAAAATCACTTTCCTTTGAAAGTGCCTTAAGCTACTTACAAGCATTCACAAGAAACTCACATGCATTTTTCTGAAAGAGAAGCAGTCTGTTCCAACACTTCAATTCACTGTACGTAGTGAATGGAGTGTTGCTTCACTTTCTAAATGTTGTCCTTTCAGAGAAAATCACTTTCCTTTGAAAGTGCCTTAAGCTACTTACAAGCATTCACAGGAATATCAAATGCGGTTCTATGAAAGAGAAGCTGTCTGTTCCAACACTTGAATTCACTGTGCATAGTGAATGGAGTGTTGCTTCACTTTCTAAATGCTGTTCTTTCAGAGAAAATCACTTTCCTCTGAAAGTGCCTTAAGCTACTGACAAGCATTTAACAGAAATTCACATGCGTTTCTCTGAAAAAGAAGCAGTCTGTTCCAACACTTCAATTCACTGTGCGAAGTGAATGGAGTGTTGCTTCACTTTCTAAATGCTGTCCTTTCAGAGAAAATCACTTTCCTTTGAAAGTGCCTTAAGCTACTTACACACATTCACAGGAAACTCAAATGCGTTTCTATGAAAGAGTAGCTGTCTGTTCCAACACTTCAATTCACTGTGCGAAGTGAATGGAGTGTTGCTTCACTTTCTAAATGCTGTCCTTTCAGAGAAAATCACTTTCCTTTGAAAGTGCCTTAAGCTACTTACAGCATTCAACAGAAATTCACATGCATTTCACTGAAAGAGAAGCAGTCTGTTCCAACACTTCAATTCACTGTGCGAAGTGAATGGAGTGTTGCTCCACTTTCTAAATGCTGTCCTTTCAGAGAAAATCACTTTCCTTTGAAAATGCTTTAAGCTACTTAAAAGCATTCACAAAAAACTCATATCTGTTTCCTGAAAGAGAAGCAGTCTGTTCCAACACTTCAATTCACTGTGCGAAGTGAATGGAGTGTTGCTTCACTTTCTAAATGCTGTCCTTTCGGAGAAAATCACTTTCCTTTGAAAGTGCCTTAAGCTACTTACAAGCATTCACAAGAAACTCACATGCATTTTTCTGAAAGAGAAGCAGTCTGTTCCAACACTTCAATTCACTGTGCGTAGTGAATGGAGTGTTGCTTCACTTTCTAAATGCTGTCCTTTCAGAGAAAATCACTTTCCTTTGAAAGTGCCTTAAGCTACTTACACACATTCACAGGAAACTCAAATGCGTTTCTATGAAAGAGAAGCTGTCTGTTCCAACACTTCAATTCATTGTGCGAAGTGAATGGAGTGTTGCTTCACTTTCTAAATGCTGTCCTTTCGGAGAAAATCACTTTCCTTTGAAAGTGCCTTAATCTACTTACAAGCATTCCACAGAAATTCACATGCGTTTCTCTGAAAGAGAAGAAGTCTGTTCCAACACTTCAATTCACTGTGCGAAGTGAATGGAGTGTTGTTTCACTTTCTAAATGCTGTCCTTTCAGAGAAAATCACTTTCCTTTGAAAGTGCCTTAAGCTACTTACAAGCATTCACAAGAAACTCACACGCATTTTTCTGAAAGAGAAGCAGTCTGTTCCAACACTTCAATTCACTGTGCGTAGTGAATGGAGTGTTGCTTCACTTTCTAAATGCTGTCCTTTCAGAGAAAATCACTTTCCTTTGAAAGTGCCTTAAGCTACTTACAAGCATTCAACAGAAATTCACATGCGTTTCACTCAAAGAGAAGCAGTCTGTTCCAACATTTCAATTCACTGTGCGAAGTGAATGGAGTGTTGCTTCACTTTCTAAATGCTGTCCTTTCAGAGAAAATCACTTTCCTTTGAAAGTGCCTTAAGCTACTTACACACATTCACAGGAAACTCAAATGCGTTTCTATGAAAGAGAAGCTGTCTGTTCCAACACTTGAATTCACTGTGCGAAGTGAATGGAGTGTTGCTTCACTTTCTAAATGCTGTCCTTTCAGAGAAAATCACTTTCCTTTGAATGTGCCTTAAGCTACTTACAAGCATTCAACAGAAATTCACATGTGTTTCACTGAAAGAGAAGCAGTCTGTTCCAACACTTCAATTCACTGTGCGAAGTGAATGAAGTGTTGCTTCACTTTCTAAATGCTGTCCTTTCAGAGAAAATCACTTTCCTTTGAAAGTGCCTTAAGCTACTTACAAGCATTCAATAGAAATTCACATGCGTTTCTCTGAAAGAGAAGCTGTCTGTTCCAACACTTCAATTCACTGTGCGAAGTGAATGGAGTGTTGCTTCACTTTCTAAATGCTGTCCTTTCAGAGAAAATCACTTTCCTTTGAAAGTGCCTTAAGCTACTTACAAGCATTCACAAGAAACTCACACGCATTTTTATGAAAGAGAAGCAGTTTGTTCCAACATTACAATTCACTGTGCGAAGTGAATGGAGTGTTGCTTCACTTTCTATATGCTCTCCTTTTAGAGAAAATCACTTTGCTTTGAAAGTGCCTTAAGCTACTTACAAGCATTCACAAGAAACTCACATCCGTTTCTCTAAAAGAGAAGCAGTGTGTTCCAACATTTCAATTCACTGGGCGAAGTGAATGGAGTGTTGCTTCACTTTCTAAATGCTGTCCTTTCAGAGAAAATCACTTTCCTTTGAAAGTGCCTTAAGCTACTTACAAGCATTCACAGGAATATCAAATGCGGTTCTATGAAAGAGAAGCTGTCTGTTCCAACACTTCAATTCACTGTGAATAGTGAATGGAGTGTTGCTTCACTTTCTAAATGCTGTCCTTTCAGAGAAAATCACTTTCCTCTGAAAGTGCCTTAAGCTACTGACAAGCATTTAACAGAAATTCACATGCGTTTCTCTGAAAAAGAAGCAGTCTGTTCCAACACTTCAATTCATTGTGCGAAGTGAATGGAGTGTTCCTTCACTTTCTAAATGCTGTCCTTTCAGAGAAAATCACTTTCCTTTGAAAGTGCCTTAAGCTACTTACAAGCATTCACAAGAAACTCACATGCATTTTTCTGAAAGAGAAGCAGTCTGTTCCAACACTTCAATTCACTGTGCGTAGTGAATGGAGTGTTGCTTCACTTTCTAAATGTTGTCCTTTCAGAGAAAATCACTTTCCTTTGAAAGTGCCTTAAGCTACTTACAAGCATTCACAGGAATATCAAATGCGGTTCTATGAAAGAGAAGCTGTCTGTTCCAACACTTGAATTCACTGTGCATAGTGAATGGAGTGTTGCTTCACTTTCTAAATGCTGTTCTTTCAGAGAAAATCACTTTCCTCTGAAAGTGCCTTAAGCTACTGACAAGCATTTAACAGAAATTCACATGCGTTTCTCTGAAAAAGAAGCAGTCTGTTCCAACACTTCAATTCACTGTGCGAAGTGAATGGAGTGTTGCTTCACTTTCTAAATGCTGTCCTTTCAGAGAAAATCACTTTCCTTTGAAAGTGCCTTAAGCTACTTACACACATTCACAGGAAACTCAAATGCGTTTCTATGAAAGAGTAGCTGTCTGTTCCAACACTTCAATTCACTGTGCGAAGTGAATGGAGTGTTGCTTCACTTTCTAAATGCTGTCCTTTCAGAGAAAATCACTTTCCTTTGAAAGTGCCTTAAGCTACTTACAGCATTCAACAGAAATTCACATGCATTTCACTGAAAGAGAAGCAGTCTGTTACAACACTTCAATTCACTGTGCGAAGTGAAAGGAGTGTTGCTCCACTTTCTAAATGCTGTCCTTTCAGAGAAAATCACTTTCCTTTGAAAATGCTTTAAGCTACTTAAAAGCATTCACAAAAAACTCATATCTGTTTCCTGAAAGAGAAGCAGTCTGTTCCAACACTTCAATTCACTGTGCGAAGTGAATGGAGTGTTGCTTCACTTTCTAAATGCTGTCCTTTCGGAGAAAATCACTTTCCTTTGAAAGTGCCTTAAGCTACTTACAAGCATTCACAAGAAACTCACATGCATTTTTCTGAAAGAGAAGCAGTCTGTTCCAACACTTCAATTCACTGTGCGTAGTGAATGGAGTGTTGCTTCACTTTCTAAATGCTGTCCTTTCAGAGAAAATCACTTTCCTTTGAAAGTGCCTTAAGCTACTTACACACATTCACAGGAAACTCAAATGCGTTTCTATGAAAGAGAAGCTGTCTGTTCCAACACTTCAATTCATTGTGCGAAGTGAATGGAGTGTTGCTTCACTTTCTAAATGCTGTCCTTTCGGAGAAAATCACTTTCCTTTGAAAGTGCCTTAATCTACTTACAAGCATTCCACAGAAATTCACATGCGTTTCTCTGAAAGAGAAGAAGTCTGTTCCAACACTTCAATTCACTGTGCGAAGTGAATGGAGTGTTGTTTCACTTTCTAAATGCTGTCCTTTCAGAGAAAATCACTTTCCTTTGAAAGTGCCTTAAGCTACTTACAAGCATTCACAAGAAACTCACACGCATTTTTCTGAAAGAGAAGCAGCCTGTTCCAACACTTCAATTCACTGTGCGTAGTGAATGGAGTGTTGCTTCACTTTCTAAATGCTGTCCTTTCAGAGAAAATCACTTTCCTTTGAAAGTGCCTTAAGCTACTTACAAGCATTCAACAGAAATTCACATGCGTTTCACTGAAAGAGAAGCAGTCTGTTCCAACACTTCAATTCACTGTGCGAAGTGAATGGAGTGTTGCTTCACTTTCTAAATGCTGTCCTTTCAGAGAAAATCACTTTCCTTTGAAAGTGCCTTAAGCTACTTACACACATTCACAGGAAACTCAAATGCGTTTCTATGAAAGAGAAGCTGTCTGTTCCAACACTTGAATTCACTGTGCGAAGTGAATGGAGTGTTGCTTCACTTTCTAAATGCTGTCCTTTCAGAGAAAATCACTTTCCTTTGAATGTGCCTTAAGCTACTTACAAGCATTCAACAGAAATTCACATGTGTTTCACTGAAAGAGAAGCAGTCTGTTCCAACACTTCAATTCACTGTGCGAAGTGAATGGAGTGTTGCTTCACTTTCTAAATGCTGTCCTTTCAGAGAAAATCACTTTCCTTTGAAAGTGCCTTAAGCTACTTACAAGCATTCAATAGAAATTCACATGCGTTTCTCTGAAAGAGAAGCTGTCTGTTCCAACACTTCAATTCACTGTGCGAAGTGAATGGAGTGTTGCTTCACTTTCTAAATGCTGTCCTTTCAGAGAAAATCACTTTCCTTTGAAAGTGCCTTAAGCTACTTACAAGCATTCACAAGAAACTCACACGCATTTTTCTGAAAGAGAAGCAGTTTGTTCCAACATTACAATTCACTGTGCGAAGTGAATGGAGTGTTGCTTCACTTTCTATATGCTCTCCTTTTAGAGAAAATCACTTTGCTTTGAAAGTGCCTTAAGCTACTTACAAGCATTCAGAAGAAACTCGCATCCGTTTCTCTAAAAGAGAAGCAGTGTGTTCCAACATTTCAATTCACTGGGCGAAGTGAATGGAGTGTTGCTTCACTTTCTAAATGCTGTCCTTTCAGAGAAAATCACTTTCCTTTGAAAGTGCCTTAAGCTACTTACAAGCATTCACAGGAATATCAAATGCGGTTCTATGAAAGAGAAGCTGTCTGTTCCAACACTTCAATTCACTGTGCATAGTGAATGGAGTGTTGCTTCACTTTCTAAATGCTGTCCTTTCAGAGAAAATCACTTTCCTCTGAAAGTGCCTTAAGCTACTGACAAGCATTTAACAGAAATTCACATGCGTTTCTCTGAAAAAGAAGCAGTCTGTTCCAACACTTCAATTCATTGTGCGAAGTGAATGGAGTGTTCCTTCACTTTCTAAATGCTGTCCTTTCAGAGAAAATCACTTTCCTTTGAAAGTGCCTTAAGCTACTTACAAGCATTCACAAGAAACTCACATGCATTTTTCTGAAAGAGAAGCAGTCTGTTCCAACACTTCAATTCACTGTGCGTAGTGAATGGAGTGTTGCTTCACTTTCTAAATGCTGTCCTTTCAGAGAAAATCACTTTCCTTTGAAAGTGCCTTAAGCTACTTACAGCATTCAACAGAAATTCACATGCATTTCACTGAAAGAGAAGCAGTCTGTTCCAACACTTCAATTCACTGTGCGAAGTGAATGGAGTGTTGCTCCACTTTGTAAATGCTGTACTTTCCGAGAAAATCACTTTCCTTTGAAAATGCCTTAAGCTACTTAAAAGCATTCACAAAAAACTCATATCTGTTTCCTGAAAGAGAAGTAGTCTGTTCCAACACTTCAATTCACTGTGCGAAGTGAATGGAGTGTTGCTTCACTTTCTAAATGCTGTCCTTTCGGAGAAAATCACTTTCCTTTGAAAGTGCCTTAAGCTACTTACAAGCATTCACAAGAAACTCACATGCATTTTTCTGAAAGAGAAGCAGTCTGTTCCAACACTTCAGTTCACTGTGCGTAGTGAATGGAGTGTTACTTCACTTTCTAAATGCTGTCCTTTCAGAGAAAATCACTTTCCTTTGAAAGTGCCTTAAGCTACTTACACACATTCACAGGAAACTCAAATGCGTTTCTATGAAAGAGAAGCTGTCTGTTCCAACACTTCAATTCACTGTGCGAAGTGAATGGAGTGTTGCTTCACTTTCTAAATGCTGTCCTTTCAGAGAAAATCACTTTCCTTTGAAAGTGCCTTAAGCTACTTACAAGCATTCCACCGAAATTCACATGCGTTTCTCTGAAAGAGAAGAAGTCTGTTTCAACACTTCAATTCACTGTGCGAAGTGAATGGAGTGTTGTTTCACTTTCTAAATGCTTTCCTTTCAGAGAAAATCACTTTCCTTTGAAAGTGCCTTAAGCTACTTACACACATTCACAGGAAACTCAAATGCGTTTCTATGAAAGAGAAGCTGTCTGTTCCAACACTTCAATTCACTGTGCGAAGTGAATGGAGTGTTGCTTCACTTTCTAAATGCTGTCCTTTCAGAGAAAATCACTTTCCTTTGAAAGTGCCTTAAGCTACTTACAAGCATTCAACAGAAATTCACATGCGTTTCACTGAAAGAGAAGCAGTCTGTTCCAACACTTCAATTCACTGTGCGAAGTGAATGGAGTGTTGCTTCACTTTATAAATGCTGTCCTTTCAGAGAAAATCACTTTCCTTTGAAAGTGCCTTAAGCTACTTACACACATTCACAGGAAACTCAAATGCGTTTCTATGAAAGAGAAGCTGTCTGTTCCAACACTTCAATTCACTGTGCGAAGTGAATGGAGTGTTGCTTCACTTTCTAAATGCTGTCCTTTCAGAGAAAATCACCTTCCTTTGAATGTGCCTTAAGCTACTTACAAGCATTCAACAGAAATTCACATGTGTTTCACTGAAAGAGAAGCAGTCTGTTCCAACACTTCAGTTCACTGTGCGAAGTGAATGGAGTGTTGCTTCACTTTCTAAATGCTGTCCTTTCAGAGAAAATCACTTTCCTTTGAAAGTGCCTTAAGCTACTCACAAGCATTCAATAGAAATTCACATGCGTTTCTCTGAAAGAGAAGCAGTCTGTTCCAACACTTCAATTCACTGTGCGAAGTGATTGGAGTGTTGCTTCACTTTCTAAATGCTGTCCTTTCAGAGAAAATCACTTTCCTTTGAAAGTGCCTTAAGCTACTTACAAGCATTCACAAGAAACTCACACGCATTTTTCTGAAAGAGAAGCAGTTTGTTCCAACATTACAATTCACTGTGCGAAGTGAATGGAGTGTTGCTTCACTTTCTATATGCTCTCCTTTTAGAGAAAATCACTTTCCTTTGAAAGTGCCTTAAGCTACTTACAAGCATTCAGAAGAAACTCACATCCGTTTCTCCGAAAGAGAAGCAGTGTGTTCCAACATTTCAATTCACTGTGCGAAGTGAATGGAGTGTTGCTTCACTTTCTAAATGCTGTCCTTTCAGAGAAAATCACTTTCCTTTGAAAGTGCCTTAAGCTACTTACAAGCATTCACAGGAATATCAAATGCGGTTCTATGAAAGAGAAGCTGTCTGTTCCAACACTTGAATTCACTGTGCATAGTGAATGGAGTGTTGCTTCACTTTCTAAATGCTGTCCTTTCAGAGAAAATCACTTTACTCTGAAAGTGCCTTAAGCTACTGACAAGCATTTAACAGAAATTCACATGCGTTTCTCTGAAAAAGAAGCAGTCTGTTCCAACACTTCAATTCACTGTGCGAAGTGAATGGAGTGTTTCTTAACTTTCTAAATGCTGTCCTTTCAGAGAAAATCACTTTCCTTTGAAAGTGCCTTAAGCTACTTACAAGCATTCACAAGAAACTCACATGCATTTTTCTGAAAGAGAAGCAGTCTGTTCCAACACTTCAATTCACTGTGCGTAGTGAATGGAGTGTTGCTTCACTTTCTAAATGCTGTCCTTTCAGAGAAAATCACTTTCCTTTGAAAGTGCCTTAAGCTACTTACAGCATTCAACAGAAATTCACATGCATTTCACTGAAAGAGAAGCAGTCTGTTCCAACACTTCAATTCACTGTGCGAAGTGAATGGAGTGTTGCTCCACTTTCTAAATGCTGTCCTTTCAGAGAAAATCACTTTCCTTTGAAAATGCCTTAAGCTCCTTAAAAGCATTCACAAAAAACTCATATCTGTTTCCTGAAAGAGAAGTAGTCTGTTGAACACTTCAATTCACTGTGCGAAGTGAATGGAGTGTTGCTTCACTTTCTAAATGCTGTCCTTTCGGAGAAAATCACTTTCCTTTGAAAGTGCCTTAAGCTACTTACAAGCATTCACAAGAAACTCACATGCATTTTTCTGAAAGAGAAGCAGTCTGTTCCAACACTTCAATTCACTGTGCGTAGTGAATGGAGTGTTGCTTCACTTTCTAAATGCTGTCCTTTCGGAGAAAATCACTTTCCTTTGAAAGTGCCTTAAGCTACTTACAAGCATTCCACAGAAACTCAAATGCGTTTCTATGAAAGAGAAGCTGTCTGTTCCAACACTTCAATTCACTGTGCGAAGTGAATGGAGTGTTGCTTCACTTTCTAAATGCTGTCCTTTCGGAGAAAATCACTTTCCTTTGAAAGTGCCTTAAGCTACTTACAAGCATTCCACAGAAATTCACATGCATTTCTCTGAAAGAGAAGAAGTCTGTTCCAACACTTCAATTCACTGTGCGTAGTGATTGGAGTGTTGCTTCACTTTCTAAATGCTGTCCTTTCAGAGAAAATCACTTTCCTTTGAAAGTGCCTTAAGCTACTTACAAGCATTCACAAGAAACTCACATGCATTTTTCTGAAAGAGAAGCAGTCTGTTCCAACACTTCAATTCACTGTGCGTAGTGAATGGAGTGTTGCTTCACTTTCTAAATGCTGTCCTTTCAGAGAAAATCACTTTCCTTTGAAAGTGCCTTAAGCTACTTACACACATTCACAGGAAACTCAAATGCGTTTCTATGAAAGAGAAGCTGTCTGTTCCAACACTTCAATCCACTGTGCGTAGTGATTGGAGTGTTGCTTCACTATCTAAATGCTGTCCTTTCAGAGAAAATCACTTTCCTTTGAAAGTGCCTTAAGGTACTTACAAGCATTCAACAGAAATTCACATGCGTTTCACTGAAAGAGAAGCAGTCTGTTTCAACACTTCAATTCACTGTGCGAAGTGAATGGAGTGTTGCTTCACTTTATAAATGCTGTCCTTTCAGAGAAAATCACTTTCCTTTGAAAGTGCCTTAAGCTACTTACACATATTCACAGGAAACTCAAATGCGTTTCTATGAAAGAGAAGCTGTCTGTTCCAACACTTCAATTCACTGTGCGTAGTGATTGGAGTGTTGCTTCACTTTCTAAATGCTGTCCTTTCAGAGAAAATCACTTTCCTTTGAATGTGCCTTAAGCTACTTACAAGCATTCAACAGAAATTCACATGTGTTTCACTGAAAGAGAAGCAGTCTCTTCCAACACTTCAATTCACTGTGCGAAGTGAATGGAGTGTTGCTTCACTTTCTAAATGCTGTCCTTTCAGAGAAAATCACTTTCCTTTGAAAGTGCCTTAAGCTACTTACAAGCATTCACAAGAAACTCACACGCATTTTTCTGAAAGAGAAGCAGTTTGTTCCAACATTACAATTCACTGTGCGAAGTGAATGGAGTGTTGCTTCACTTTCTATATGCTCTCCTTTTAGAGAAAATCACTTTGCTTTGAAAGTGCCTTAAGCTACTTACAAGCATTCAGAAGAAACTCACATCCGTTTCTCTGAAAGAGAAGCAGTGTGTTCCAACATTTCAATTCACTGTGCGAAGGGAATGGAGTGTTGCTTCACTTTCTAAATGCTGTCCTTTCACAGAAAATCACTTTCCTTTGAAAGTGCTTTAAGCTATTTACAAGCATTCACAGGAATATCAAATGCGGTTCTATGAAAGAGAAGCTGTCTGTTCCAACACTTGAATTCACTGTGCATAGTGAATGGAGTGTTGCTTCACTTTCTAAATGCTGTCCTTTCAGAGAAAATCACTTTCCTCTGTAAGTGCCTTAAGCTACTGACAAGCATTTAACAGAAATTCACATGCGTTTCTCTGAAAAAGAAGCAGTCTGTTCCAACACTTCAATTCACTGTGCGAAGTGAATGGAGTGTTCCTTCACTTTCTAAATGCTGTCCTTTCAGAGAAAATCACTTTCCTTTGAAAGTGCCTTAAGCTGCTTACAAGCATTCACAAGAAACTCACATGCATTTTTCTGAAAGAGAAGCAGTCTGTTCCAACACTTAAATTCACTGTGCGAAGTGAATGGAGCGTAACTCCACTTTCTAAATGCTGTACTTTCAGAGAAAATCACTTTCCTTTGAAAATGCCTTAAGCTACTTAAAAGCATTCACAAAAAACTCATATCTGTTTCCTGAAAGAGAAGTAGTCTGTTCCAACACTTCAATTCACTGTGCGAAGTGAATGGAGTGTTGCTCCACTTTCTAAATGCTGTCCTTTCAGAGAAAATCACTTTCCTTTGAAAATGCCTTAAGCTCCTTAAAAGCATTCACAAAAAACTCATATCTGTTTCCTGAAAGAGAAGTAGTCTGTTGAACACTTCAATTCACTGTGCGAAGTGAATGGAGTGTTGCTTCACTTTCTAAATGCTGTCCTTTCGGAGAAAATCACTTTCCTTTGAAAGTGCCTTAAGCTACTTACAAGCATTCACAAGAAACTCACATGCATTTTTCTGAAAGAGAAGCAGTCTGTTCCAACACTTCAATTCACTGTGCGTAGTGAATGGAGTGTTGCTTCACTTTCTAAATGCTGTCCTTTCGGAGAAAATCACTTTCCTTTGAAAGTGCCTTAAGCTACTTACAAGCATTCCACAGAAACTCAAATGCGTTTCTATGAAAGAGAAGCTGTCTGTTCCAACACTTCAATTCACTGTGCGAAGTGAATGGAGTGTTGCTTCACTTTCTAAATGCTGTCCTTTCGGAGAAAATCACTTTCCTTTGAAAGTGCCTTAAGCTACTTACAAGCATTCCACAGAAATTCACATGCATTTCTCTGAAAGAGAAGAAGTCTGTTCCAACACTTCAATTCACTGTGCGTAGTGATTGGAGTGTTGCTTCACTTTCTAAATGCTGTCCTTTCAGAGAAAATCACTTTCCTTTGAAAGTGCCTTAAGCTACTTACAAGCATTCACAAGAAACTCACATGCATTTTTCTGAAAGAGAAGCAGTCTGTTCCAACACTTCAATTCACTGTGCGTAGTGAATGGAGTGTTGCTTCACTTTCTAAATGCTGTCCTTTCAGAGAAAATCACTTTCCTTTGAAAGTGCCTTAAGCTACTTACACACATTCACAGGAAACTCAAATGCGTTTCTATGAAAGAGAAGCTGTCTGTTCCAACACTTCAATCCACTGTGCCTAGTGATTGGAGTGTTGCTTCACTATCTAAATGCTGTCCTTTCAGAGAAAATCACTTTCCTTTGAAAGTGCCTTAAGGTACTTACAAGCATTCAACAGAAATTCACATGCGTTTCACTGAAAGAGAAGCAGTCTGTTTCAACACTTCAATTCACTGTGCGAAGTGAATGGAGTGTTGCTTCACTTTATAAATGCTGTCCTTTCAGAGAAAATCACTTTCCTTTGAAAGTGCCTTAAGCTACTTACACATATTCACAGGAAACTCAAATGCGTTTCTATGAAAGAGAAGCTGTCTGTTCCAACACTTCAATTCACTGTGCGTAGTGATTGGAGTGTTGCTTCACTTTCTAAATGCTGTCCTTTCAGAGAAAATCACTTTCCTTTGAATGTGCCTTAAGCTACTTACAAGCATTCAACAGAAATTCACATGTGTTTCACTGAAAGAGAAGCAGTCTCTTCCAACACTTCAATTCACTGTGCGAAGTGAATGGAGTGTTGCTTCACTTTCTAAATGCTGTCCTTTCAGAGAAAATCACTTTCCTTTGAAAGTGCCTTAAGCTACTTACAAGCATTCACAAGAAACTCACACGCATTTTTCTGAAAGAGAAGCAGTTTGTTCCAACATTACAATTCACTGTGCGAAGTGAATGGAGTGTTGCTTCACTTTCTATATGCTCTCCTTTTAGAGAAAATCACTTTGCTTTGAAAGTGCCTTAAGCTACTTACAAGCATTCAGAAGAAACTCACATCCGTTTCTCTGAAAGAGAAGCAGTGTGTTCCAACATTTCAATTCACTGTGCGAAGGGAATGGAGTGTTGCTTCACTTTCTAAATGCTGTCCTTTCACAGAAAATCACTTTCCTTTGAAAGTGCTTTAAGCTATTTACAAGCATTCACAGGAATATCAAATGCGGTTCTATGAAAGAGAAGCTGTCTGTTCCAACACTTGAATTCACTGTGCATAGTGAATGGAGTGTTGCTTCACTTTCTAAATGCTGTCCTTTCAGAGAAAATCACTTTCCTCTGTAAGTGCCTTAAGCTACTGACAAGCATTTAACAGAAATTCACATGCGTTTCTCTGAAAAAGAAGCAGTCTGTTCCAACACTTCAATTCACTGTGCGAAGTGAATGGAGTGTTCCTTCACTTTCTAAATGCTGTCCTTTCAGAGAAAATCACTTTCCTTTGAAAGTGCCTTAAGCTGCTTACAAGCATTCACAAGAAACTCACATGCATTTTTCTGAAAGAGAAGCAGTCTGTTCCAACACTTCAATTCACTGTGCGAAGTGAATGGAGCGTAACTCCACTTTCTAAATGCTGTACTTTCAGAGAAAATCACTTTCCTTTGAAAATGCCTTAAGCTACTTAAAAGCATTCACAAAAAACTCATATCTGTTTCCTGAAAGAGAAGTAGTCTGTTCCAACACTTCAATTCACTGTGCGAAGTGAATGGAGTGTTGCTTCACTTTCTAAATGCTGTCCTTTCGGAGAAAATCACTTTCCTTTGAAAGTGCCTTAAGCTACTTACAAGCATTCACAAGAAACCCACACGCATTTTTCTGAAAGAGAAGCTGTCTGTTCCAACACTTCAATTCACTGTGCGTAGTGAATGGAGTGTTGCTTCACTTTCTAAATGCTGTCCTTTCGGAGAAAATCACTTTCCTTTGAAAGTGCCTTAAGCTACTTACACACATTCACAGGAAACTCAAATGCGTTTCTATGAAAGAGAAGCTGTCTGTTCCAATACTTCAATTCACTGTGCGAAGTGAATGGAGTGCTGCTTCACTTTCTAAATGCTGTCCTTTCGGAGAAAATCACTTTCCTTTGAAAGTGCCTTAAGCTACTTACAAGCATTCCACAGAAATTCACATGCGTTTCTCTGAAAGACAAGAAGTCTGTTCCAACACTTCAATTCACTGTGCGAAGTTAATGGAGTGTTGTTTCACTTTCTAAATGCTGTCCTTTCAGAGAAAATCACTTCCCTTTGAAAGTGCCTTAAGCTACTTACACACATTCACAGGAAACTCAAATGCGTTTCTATGAAAGAGAAGCTGTCTGTTCCAACACTTCAATTCACTGTGCGAAGTGAATGGAGTGTTGCTTCACTTTCTAAATGCTGTCCTTTCAGAGAAAATCACTTTCCTTTGAAAGTGCCTTAAGCTACTTACAAGCATTCAACAGAAATTCACATGCGTTTCACTGAAAGAGAAGCAGTCTGTTCCAACACTTCAATTCACTGTGCGAAGTGAATGGAGTGTTGCTTCACTTTCTAAATGCTGTCCTTTCAGAGAAAATCACTTTCCTTTGAAAGTGCCTTAAGCTACTTACACACATTCACAGGAAACTCAAATGCGTTTCTATGAAAGAGAAGCTGTCTGTTCCAACACTTCAATTCACTGTGCGAAGTGAATGGAGTGTTGCTTCACTTTCTAAATGCTGTCCTTTCAGAGAAAATCACCTTCCTTTGAATGTGCCTTAAGCTACTTACAAGCATTCAACAGAAATTCACATGTGTTTCACTGAAAGAGAAGCAGTCTGTTCCAACACTTCAGTTCACTGTGCGAAGTGAATGGAGTGTTGCTTCACTTTCTAAATGCTGTCCTTTCTGAGAAAATCACTTTCCTTTGAAAGTGCCTTAAGCTACTCACAAGCATTCAATAGAAATTCACATGCGTTTCTCTGAAAGAGAAGCAGTCTGTTCCAACACTTCAATTCACTGTGCGAAGTGATTGGAGTGTTGCTTCACTTTCTAAATGCTGTCCTTTCAGAGAAAATCACTTTCCTTTGAAAGTGCCTTAAGCTACTTACAAGCATTCACAAGAAACTCACACGCATTTTTCTGAAAGAGAAGCAGTTTGTTCCAACATTACAATTCACTGTGCGAAGTGAATGGAGTGTTGCTTCACTTTCTATATGCTCTCCTTTTAGAGAAAATCACTTTCCTTTGAAAGTGCCTTAAGCTACTTACAAGCATTCAGAAGAAACTCACATCCGTTTCTCTGAAAGAGAAGCAGTGTGTTCCAACATTTCAATTCACTGTGCGAAGTGAATGGAGTGTTGCTTCACTTTCTAAATGCTGTCCTTTCAGAGAAAATCACTTTCCTTTGAAAGTGCCTTAAGCTACTTACAAGCATTCACAGGAATATCAAATGCGGTTCTATGAAAGAGAAGCTGTCTGTTCCAACACTTGAATTCACTGTGCATAGTGAATGGAGTGTTGCTTCACTTTCTAAATGCTGTCCTTTCAGAGAAAATCACTTTACTCTGAAAGTGCCTTAAGCTACTGACAAGCATTTAACAGAAATTCACATGCGTTTCTCTGAAAAAGAAGCAGTCTGTTCCAACACTTCAATTCACTGTGCGAAGTGAATGGAGTGTTTCTTAACTTTCTAAATGCTGTCCTTTCAGAGAAAATCACTTTCCTTTGAAAGTGCCTTAAGCTACTTACAAGCATTCACAAGAAACTCACATGCATTTTTCTGAAAGAGAAGCAGTCTGTTCCAACACTTCAATTCACTGTGCGTAGTGAATGGAGTGTTGCTTCACTTTCTAAATGCTGTCCTTTCAGAGAAAATCACTTTCCTTTGAAAGTGCCTTAAGCTACTTACAGCATTCAACAGAAATTCACATGCATTTCACTGAAAGAGAAGCAGTCTGTTCCAACACTTCAATTCACTGTGCGAAGTGAATGGAGTGTTGCTCCACTTTCTAAATGCTGTCCTTTCAGAGAAAATCACTTTCCTTTGAAAATGCCTTAAGCTCCTTAAAAGCATTCACAAAAAACTCATATCTGTTTCCTGAAAGAGAAGTAGTCTGTTGAACACTTCAATTCACTGTGCGAAGTGAATGGAGTGTTGCTTCACTTTCTAAATGCTGTCCTTTCGGAGAAAATCACTTTCCTTTGAAAGTGCCTTAAGCTACTTACAAGCATTCACAAGAAACTCACATGCATTTTTCTGAAAGAGAAGCAGTCTGTTCCAACACTTCAATTCACTGTGCGTAGTGAATGGAGTGTTGCTTCACTTTCTAAATGCTGTCCTTTCGGAGAAAATCACTTTCCTTTGAAAGTGCCTTAAGCTACTTACAAGCATTCCACAGAAACTCAAATGCGTTTCTATGAAAGAGAAGCTGTCTGTTCCAACACTTCAATTCACTGTGCGAAGTGAATGGAGTGTTGCTTCACTTTCTAAATGCTGTCCTTTCGGAGAAAATCACTTTCCTTTGAAAGTGCCTTAAGCTACTTACAAGCATTCCACAGAAATTCACATGCGTTTCTCTGAAAGAGAAGAAGTCTGTTCCAACACTTCAATTCACTGTGCGTAGTGATTGGAGTGTTGCTTCACTTTCTAAATGCTGTCCTTTCAGAGAAAATCACTTTCCTTTGAAAGTGCCTTAAGCTACTTACAAGCATTCACAAGAAACTCACATGCATTTTTCTGAAAGAGAAGCAGTCTGTTCCAACACTTCAATTCACTGTGCGTAGTGAATGGAGTGTTGCTTCACTTTCTAAATGCTGTCCTTTCAGAGAAAATCACTTTCCTTTGAAAGTGCCTTAAGCTACTTACACACATTCACAGGAAACTCAAATGCGTTTCTATGAAAGAGAAGCTGTCTGTTCCAACACTTCAATCCACTGTGCGTAGTGATTGGAGTGTTGCTTCACTATCTAAATGCTGTCCTTTCAGAGAAAATCACTTTCCTTTGAAAGTGCCTTAAGGTACTTACAAGCATTCAACAGAAATTCACATGCGTTTCACTGAAAGAGAAGCAGTCTGTTTCAACACTTCAATTCACTGTGCGAAGTGAATGGAGTGTTGCTTCACTTTATAAATGCTGTCCTTTCAGAGAAAATCACTTTCCTTTGAAAGTGCCTTAAGCTACTTACACATATTCACAGGAAACTCAAATGCGTTTCTATGAAAGAGAAGCTGTCTGTTCCAACACTTCAATTCACTGTGCGTAGTGATTGGAGTGTTGCTTCACTTTCTAAATGCTGTCCTTTCAGAGAAAATCACTTTCCTTTGAATGTGCCTTAAGCTACTTACAAGCATTCAACAGAAATTCACATGTGTTTCACTGAAAGAGAAGCAGTCTCTTCCAACACTTCAATTCACTGTGCGAAGTGAATGGAGTGTTGCTTCACTTTCTAAATGCTGTCCTTTCAGAGAAAATCACTTTCCTTTGAAAGTGCCTTAAGCTACTTACAAGCATTCACAAGAAACTCACACGCATTTTTCTGAAAGAGAAGCAGTTTGTTCCAACATTACAATTCACTGTGCGAAGTGAATGGAGTGTTGCTTCACTTTCTATATGCTCTCCTTTTAGAGAAAATCACTTTGCTTTGAAAGTGCCTTAAGCTACTTACAAGCATTCAGAAGAAACTCACATCCGTTTCTCTGAAAGAGAAGCAGTGTGTTCCAACATTTCAATTCACTGTGCGAAGGGAATGGAGTGTTGCTTCACTTTCTAAATGCTGTCCTTTCAGAGAAAATCACTTTCCTTTGAAAGTGCCTTAAGCTATTTACAAGCATTCACAGGAATATCAAATGCGGTTCTATGAAAGAGAAGCTGTCTGTTCCAACACTTGAATTCACTGTGCATAGTGAATGGAGTGTTGCTTCACTTTCTAAATGCTGTCCTTTCAGAGAAAATCACTTTCCTCTGTAAGTGCCTTAAGCTACTGACAAGCATTTAACAGAAATTCACATGCGTTTCTCTGAAAAAGAAGCAGTCTGTTCCAACACTTCAATTCACTGTGCGAAGTGAATGGAGTGTTCCTTCACTTTCTAAATGCTGTCCTTTCAGAGAAAATCACTTTCCTTTGAAAGTGCCTTAAGCTGCTTACAAGCATTCACAAGAAACTCACATGCATTTTTCTGAAAGAGAAGCAGTCTGTTCCAACACTTCAATTCACTGTGCGAAGTGAATGGAGCGTTGCTCCACTTTCTAAATGCTGTCCTTTCAGAGAAAATCACTTTCCTTTGAAAATGCCTTAAGCTACTTAAAAGCATTCACAAAAAACTCATATCTGTTTCCTGAAAGAGAAGTAGTCTTTTCCAACACTTCAATTCACTGTGCGAAGTGAATGGAGTGTTGCTTCACTTTCAAAATGCTGTCCTTTCGGAGAAAATCACTTTCCTTTGAAAGTGCCTTAAGCTACTTACAAGCATTCACAAGAAACCCACACGCATTTTTCTGAAAGAGAAGCTGTCTGTTCCAACACTTCAATTCACTGTGCGTAGTGAATGGAGTGTTGCTTCACTTTCTAAATGCTGTCCTTTCGGAGAAAATCACTTTCCTTTGAAAGTGCCTTAAGCTACTTACACACATTCACAGGAAACTCAAATGCGTTTCTA
The DNA here is from genome assembly GCF_982192425.1 of Myodes glareolus. Taxonomy (NCBI): domain Eukaryota; kingdom Metazoa; phylum Chordata; class Mammalia; order Rodentia; family Cricetidae; genus Myodes; species Myodes glareolus. Next base: position 314,715 of record NW_028263265.1, read on the forward strand.
TGAAAGAGAAGCTGTCTGTTCCAATACTTCAATTCACTGTGCGAAGTGAATGGAGTGCTGCTTCACTTTCTAAATGCTGTCCTTTCGGAGAAAATCACTTTCCTTTGAAAGTGCCTTAAGCTACTTACAAGCATTCCACAGAAATTCACATGCGTTTCTCTGAAAGACAAGAAGTCTGTTCCAACACTTCAATTCACTGTGCGAAGTTAATGGAGTGTTGTTTCACTTTCTAAATGCTGTCCTTTCAGAGAAAATCACTTCCCTTTGAAAGTGCCTTAAGCTACTTACACACATTCACAGGAAACTCAAATGCGTTTCTATGAAAGAGAAGCTGTCTGTTCCAACACTTCAATTCACTGTGCGAAGTGAATGGAGTGTTGCTTCACTTTCTAAATGCTGTCCTTTCAGAGAAAATCACTTTCCTTTGAAAGTGCCTTAAGCTACTTACACACATACACAGGAAACTCAAATGCGTTTCTATGAAAGAGAAGCTGTCTGTTCCAACACTTCAATTCACTGTGCGTAGTGATTGGAGTGTTGCTTCAATTTCTAAATGCTGTCCTTTCAGAGAAAATCACTTTCCTTTGAATGTGCCTAAAGCTACTTACAAGCATTCAACAGAAATTCACATGTGTTTCACTGAAAGAGAAGCAGTCTGATCCAACACTTCAATTCACTGTGCGAAGTGAATGGAGTGTTGCTTCACTTTCTAAATGCTGTCCTTTCAGAGAAAATCACTTTCCTTTGAAAGTGCCTTAAGCTACTTACAAGCATTCACAAGAAACTCACACGCATTTTTCTGAAAGAGAAGCAGTCTGTTCCAACATTACAATTCACTGTGCGAAGTGAATGGAGTGTTGCTTCACTTTCTATATGCTCTCCTTTTAGAGAAAATCACTTTCCTTTGAATGTGCCTTAAGCTACTTACAAGCATTCAGAAGAAATTCACATCCGTTTCTATGAAAGAGAAGCAGTGTGTTCCAACATTTCAATTCACTGTGCGAAGTGAATGGAGTGTTGCTTCACTTTCTAAATGCTGTCCTTTCACAGAAAATCACTTTCCTTTGAAAGTGCCTTAAGCTATTTACAAGCATTCACAGGAATATCAAATGCGGTTCTATGAAAGAGAAGCTGTCTGTTCCAACACTTGAATTCACTGTGCATAGTGAATGGAGTGTTGCTTCACTTTCTAAATGCTGTCCTTTCAGAGAAAATCACTTTCCTCTGTAAGTGCCTTAAGCTACTGACAAGCATTTAACAGAAATTCACATGCGTTTCTCTGAAAAAGAAGCAGTCTGTTCCAACACTTCAATTCACTGTGCGAAGTGAATGGAGTGTTGCTTCACTTTCTAAATGCTGTTCTTTCAGAGAAAATCACTTTCCTTTGAAAGTGCCTTAAGCTACTTACAAGCATTCACAAGAAACTCACATGCATTTTTCTGAAAGAGAAGCAGTCTGTTCCAACACTTCAATTCACTGTGCGAAGTGAATGGAGCGTTGCTCCACTTTCTAAATGCTGTCCTTTCAGAGAAAATCACTTTCCTTTGAAAATGCCTTAAGCTACTTAAAAGCATTCACAAAAAACTCATATCTGTTTCCTGAAAGAGAAGTAGTCTGTTCCAACACTTCAATTCACTGTGCGAAGTGAATGGAGTGTTGCTTCACTTTCTAAATGCTGTCCTTTCAGAGAAAATCACCTTCCTTTGAATGTGCCTTAAGCTACTTACAAGCATTCAACAGAAATTCACATGTGTTTCACTGAAAGAGAAGCAGTCTGTTCCAACACTTCAGTTCACTGTGCGAAGTGAATGGAGTGTTGCTTCACTTTCTAAATGCTGTCCTTTCAGAGAAAATCACTTTCCTTTGAAAGTGCCTTAAGCTACTCACAAGCATTCAATAGAAATTCACATGCGTTTCTCTGAAAGAGAAGCAGTCTGTTCCAACACTTCAATTCACTGTGCGAAGTGATTGGAGTGTTGCTTCACTTTCTAAATGCTGTCCTTTCAGAGAAAATCACTTTCCTTTGAAAGTGCCTTAAGCTACTTACAAGCATTCACAAGAAACTCACACGCATTTTTCTGAAAGAGAAGCAGTTTGTTCCAACATTACAATTCACTGTGCGAAGTGAATGGAGTGTTGCTTCACTTTCTATATGCTCTCCTTTTAGAGAAAATCACTTTCCTTTGAAAGTGCCTTAAGCTACTTACAAGCATTCAGAAGAAACTCACATCCGTTTCTCTGAAAGAGAAGCAGTGTGTTCCAACATTTCAATTCACTGTGCGAAGTGAATGGAGTGTTGCTTCACTTTCTAAATGCTGTCCTTTCAGAGAAAATCACTTTCCTTTGAAAGTGCCTTAAGCTACTTACAAGCATTCACAGGAATATCAAATGCGGTTCTATGAAAGAGAAGCTGTCTGTTCCAACACTTGAATTCACTGTGCATAGTGAATGGAGTGTTGCTTCACTTTCTAAATGCTGTCCTTTCAGAGAAAATCACTTTACTCTGAAAGTGCCTTAAGCTACTGACAAGCATTTAACAGAAATTCACATGCGTTTCTCTGAAAAAGAAGCAGTCTGTTCCAACACTTCAATTCACTGTGCGAAGTGAATGGAGTGTTTCTTAACTTTCTAAATGCTGTCCTTTCAGAGAAAATCACTTTCCTTTGAAAGTGCCTTAAGCTACTTACAAGCATTCACAAGAAACTCACATGCATTTTTCTGAAAGAGAAGCAGTCTGTTCCAACACTTCAATTCACTGTGCGTAGTGAATGGAGTGTTGCTTCACTTTCTAAATGCTGTCCTTTCAGAGAAAATCACTTTCCTTTGAAAGTGCCTTAAGCTACTTACAGCATTCAACAGAAATTCACATGCATTTCACTGAAAGAGAAGCAGTCTGTTCCAACACTTCAATTCACTGTGCGAAGTGAATGGAGTGTTGCTCCACTTTCTAAATGCTGTCCTTTCAGAGAAAATCACTTTCCTTTGAAAATGCCTTAAGCTCCTTAAAAGCATTCACAAAAAACTCATATCTGTTTCCTGAAAGAGAAGTAGTCTGTTGAACACTTCAATTCACTGTGCGAAGTGAATGGAGTGTTGCTTCACTTTCTAAATGCTGTCCTTTCGGAGAAAATCACTTTCCTTTGAAAGTGCCTTAAGCTACTTACAAGCATTCACAAGAAACTCACATGCATTTTTCTGAAAGAGAAGCAGTCTGTTCCAACACTTCAATTCACTGTGCGTAGTGAATGGAGTGTTGCTTCACTTTCTAAATGCTGTCCTTTCGGAGAAAATCACTTTCCTTTGAAAGTGCCTTAAGCTACTTACAAGCATTCCACAGAAACTCAAATGCGTTTCTATGAAAGAGAAGCTGTCTGTTCCAACACTTCAATTCACTGTGCGAAGTGAATGGAGTGTTGCTTCACTTTCTAAATGCTGTCCTTTCGGAGAAAATCACTTTCCTTTGAAAGTGCCTTAAGCTACTTACAAGCATTCCACAGAAATTCACATGCGTTTCTCTGAAAGAGAAGAAGTCTGTTCCAACACTTCAATTCACTGTGCGTAGTGATTGGAGTGTTGCTTCACTTTCTAAATGCTGTCCTTTCAGAGAAAATCACTTTCCTTTGAAAGTGCCTTAAGCTACTTACAAGCATTCACAAGAAACTCACATGCATTTTTCTGAAAGAGAAGCAGTCTGTTCCAACACTTCAATTCACTGTGCGTAGTGAATGGAGTGTTGCTTCACTTTCTAAATGCTGTCCTTTCAGAGAAAATCACTTTCCTTTGAAAGTGCCTTAAGCTACTTACACACATTCACAGGAAACTCAAATGCGTTTCTATGAAAGAGAAGCTGTCTGTTCCAACACTTCAATCCACTGTGCGTAGTGATTGGAGTGTTGCTTCACTATCTAAATGCTGTCCTTTCAGAGAAAATCACTTTCCTTTGAAAGTGCCTTAAGGTACTTACAAGCATTCAACAGAAATTCACATGCGTTTCACTGAAAGAGAAGCAGTCTGTTTCAACACTTCAATTCACTGTGCGAAGTGAATGGAGTGTTGCTTCACTTTATAAATGCTGTCCTTTCAGAGAAAATCACTTTCCTTTGAAAGTGCCTTAAGCTACTTACACATATTCACAGGAAACTCAAATGCGTTTCTATGAAAGAGAAGCTGTCTGTTCCAACACTTCAATTCACTGTGCGTAGTGATTGGAGTGTTGCTTCACTTTCTAAATGCTGTCCTTTCAGAGAAAATCACTTTCCTTTGAATGTGCCTTAAGCTACTTACAAGCATTCAACAGAAATTCACATGTGTTTCACTGAAAGAGAAGCAGTCTCTTCCAACACTTCAATTCACTGTGCGAAGTGAATGGAGTGTTGCTTCACTTTCTAAATGCTGTCCTTTCAGAGAAAATCACTTTCCTTTGAAAGTGCCTTAAGCTACTTACAAGCATTCACAAGAAACTCACACGCATTTTTCTGAAAGAGAAGCAGTTTGTTCCAACATTACAATTCACTGTGCGAAGTGAATGGAGTGTTGCTTCACTTTCTATATGCTCTCCTTTTAGAGAAAATCACTTTGCTTTGAAAGTGCCTTAAGCTACTTACAAGCATTCAGAAGAAACTCACATCCGTTTCTCTGAAAGAGAAGCAGTGTGTTCCAACATTTCAATTCACTGTGCGAAGGGAATGGAGTGTTGCTTCACTTTCTAAATGCTGTCCTTTCAGAGAAAATCACTTTCCTTTGAAAGTGCCTTAAGCTATTTACAAGCATTCACAGGAATATCAAATGCGGTTCTATGAAAGAGAAGCTGTCTGTTCCAACACTTGAATTCACTGTGCATAGTGAATGGAGTGTTGCTTCACTTTCTAAATGCTGTCCTTTCAGAGAAAATCACTTTCCTCTGTAAGTGCCTTAAGCTACTGACAAGCATTTAACAGAAATTCACATGCGTTTCTCTGAAAAAGAAGCAGTCTGTTCCAACACTTCAATTCACTGTGCGAAGTGAATGGAGTGTTCCTTCACTTTCTAAATGCTGTCCTTTCAGAGAAAATCACTTTCCTTTGAAAGTGCCTTAAGCTGCTTACAAGCATTCACAAGAAACTCACATGCATTTTTCTGAAAGAGAAGCAGTCTGTTCCAACACTTCAATTCACTGTGCGAAGTGAATGGAGCGTTGCTCCACTTTCTAAATGCTGTCCTTTCAGAGAAAATCACTTTCCTTTGAAAATGCCTTAAGCTACTTAAAAGCATTCACAAAAAACTCATATCTGTTTCCTGAAAGAGAAGTAGTCTTTTCCAACACTTCAATTCACTGTGCGAAGTGAATGGAGTGTTGCTTCACTTTCAAAATGCTGTCCTTTCGGAGAAAATCACTTTCCTTTGAAAGTGCCTTAAGCTACTTACAAGCATTCACAAGAAACCCACACGCATTTTTCTGAAAGAGAAGCTGTCTGTTCCAACACTTCAATTCACTGTGCGTAGTGAATGGAGTGTTGCTTCACTTTCTAAATGCTGTCCTTTCGGAGAAAATCACTTTCCTTTGAAAGTGCCTTAAGCTACTTACACACATTCACAGGAAACTCAAATGCGTTTCTATGAAAGAGAAGCTGTCTGTTCCAATACTTCAATTCACTGTGCGAAGTGAATGGAGTGCTGCTTCACTTTCTAAATGCTGTCCTTTCGGAGAAAATCACTTTCCTTTGAAAGTGCCTTAAGCTACTTACAAGCATTCCACAGAAATTCACATGCGTTTCTCTGAAAGACAAGAAGTCTGTTCCAACACTTCAATTCACTGTGCGAAGTTAATGGAGTGTTGTTTCACTTTCTAAATGCTGTCCTTTCAGAGAAAATCACTTCCCTTTGAAAGTGCCTTAAGCTACTTACACACATTCACAGGAAACTCAAATGCGTTTCTATGAAAGAGAAGCTGTCTGTTCCAACACTTCAATTCACTGTGCGAAGTGAATGGAGTGTTGCTTCACTTTCTAAATGCTGTCCTTTCAGAGAAAATCACTTTCCTTTGAAAGTGCCTTAAGCTACTTACACACATACACAGGAAACTCAAATGCGTTTCTATGAAAGAGAAGCTGTCTGTTCCAACACTTCAATTCACTGTGCGTAGTGATTGGAGTGTTGCTTCACTTTCTAAATGCTGTCCTTTCAGAGAAAATCACTTTCCTTTGAATGTGCCTTAAGCTACTTACAAGCATTCAACAGAAATTCACATGTGTTTCACTGAAAGAGAAGCAGTCTGATCCAACACTTCAATTCACTGTGCGAAGTGAATGGAGTGTTGCTTCACTTTCTAAATGCTGTCCTTTCAGAGAAAATCACTTTCCTTTGAAAGTGCCTTAAGCTACTTACAAGCATTCACAAGAAACTCACACGCATTTTTCTGAAAGAGAAGCAGTCTGTTCCAACATTACAATTCACTGTGCGAAGTGAATGGAGTGTTGCTTCACTTTCTATATGCTCTCCTTTTAGAGAAAATCACTTTCCTTTGAATGTGCCTTAAGCTACTTACAAGCATTCAGAAGAAATTCACATCCGTTTCTATGAAAGAGAAGCAGTGTGTTCCAACATTTCAATTCACTGTGCGAAGTGAATGGAGTGTTGCTTCACTTTCTAAATGCTGTCCTTTCACAGAAAATCACTTTCCTTTGAAAGTGCCTTAAGCTATTTACAAGCATTCACAGGAATATCAAATGCGGTTCTATGAAAGAGAAGCTGTCTGTTCCAACACTTGAATTCACTGTGCATAGTGAATGGAGTGTTGCTTCACTTTCTAAATGCTGTCCTTTCAGAGAAAATCACTTTCCTCTGTAAGTGCCTTAAGCTACTGACAAGCATTTAACAGAAATTCACATGCGTTTCTCTGAAAAAGAAGCAGTCTGTTCCAACACTTCAATTCACTGTGCGAAGTGAATGGAGTGTTGCTTCACTTTCTAAATGCTGTTCTTTCAGAGAAAATCACTTTCCTTTGAAAGTGCCTTAAGCTACTTACAAGCATTCACAAGAAACTCACATGCATTTTTCTGAAAGAGAAGCAGTCTGTTCCAACACTTCAATTCACTGTGCGAAGTGAATGGAGCGTTGCTCCACTTTCTAAATGCTGTCCTTTCAGAGAAAATCACTTTCCTTTGAAAATGCCTTAAGCTACTTAAAAGCATTCACAAAAAACTCATATCTGTTTCCTGAAAGAGAAGTAGTCTGTTCCAACACTTCAATTCACTGTGCGAAGTGAATGGAGTGTTGCTTCACTTTCTAAATGCTGTCCTTTTGGAGAAAATCACTTTCCTTTGAAAGTGCCTTAAGCTACTTACAAGCATTCACAAGAAACTCACATGCATTTTTCTGAAAGAGAAGCAGTCTGTTCCAACACTTCAATTCACTGTGCGTAGTGAATGGAGTGTTGCTTCACTTTCTAAATGCTGTCCTTTCAGAGAAAATCACTTTCCTTTGAAAGTGCCTTAAGCTACTTACAAGCATTCACAAGAAACTCACATGCATTTTTCTGAAAGAGAAGCAGTCTGTTCCAACACTTCAATTCACTGTGCGTAGTGAATGGAGTGTTGCTTCACTTTCTAAATGCTGTCCTTTCAGAGAAAATCACTTTCCTCTGAAAGTGCCTTAAGCTACTGACAAGCATTTAACAGAAATTCACATGCGTTTCTCTGAAAAAGAAGCAGTCTGTTCCAACACTTCAATTCATTGTGCGAAGTGAATGGAGTGTTCCTTCACTTTCTAAATGCTGTCCTTTCAGAGAAAATCACTTTCCTTTGAAAGTGCCTTAAGCTACTTACAAGCATTCACAAGAAACTCACATGCATTTTTCTGAAAGAGAAGCAGTCTGTTCCAACACTTCAATTCACTGTGCGTAGTGAATGGAGTGTTGCTTCACTTTCTAAATGCTGTCCTTTCAGAGAAAATCACTTTCCTTTGAAAGTGCCTTAAGCTACTTACAGCATTCAACAGAAATTCACACGCATTTCACTGAAAGAGAAGCAGTCTGTTCCAACACTTCAATTCACTGTGCGAAGTGAATGGAGTGTTGCTCCACTTTGTAAATGCTGTACTTTCCGAGAAAATCACTTTCCTTTGAAAATGCCTTAAGCTACTTAAAAGCATTCACAAAAAACTCATATCTGTTTCCTGAAAGAGAAGTAGTCTGTTCCAACACTTCAATTCACTGTGCGAAGTGAATGGAGTGTTGCTTCACTTTCTATATGCTGTCCTTTCGGAGAAAATCACTTTCCTTTGAAAGTGCCTTAAGCTACTTACAAGCATTCACAAGAAACTCACATGCATTTTTCTGAAAGAGAAGCAGTCTGTTCCAACACTTCAGTTCACTGTGCGTAGTGAATGGAGTGTTGCTTCACTTTCTAAATGCTGTCCTTTCAGAGAAAATCACTTTCCTTTGAAAGTGCCTTAAGCTACTTACACACATTCACAGGAAACTCAAATGCGTTTCTATGAAAGAGAAGCTGTCTGTTCCAACACTTCAATTCACTGTGCGAAGTGAATGGAGTGTTGCTTCACTTTCTAAATGCTGTCCTTTCAGAGAAAATCACTTTCCTTTGAAAGTGCCTTAAGCTACTTACAAGCATTCCACCGAAATTCACATGCGTTTCTCTGAAAGAGAAGAAGTCTGTTTCAACACTTCAATTCACTGTGCGAAGTGAATGGAGTGTTGTTTCACTTTCTAAATGCTTTCCTTTCAGAGAAAATCACTTTCCTTTGAAAGTGCCTTAAGCTACTTACACACATTCACAGGAAACTCAAATGCGTTTCTATGAAAGAGAAGCTGTCTGTTCCAACACTTCAATTCACTGTGCAAAGTGAATGGAGTGTTGCTTCACTTTCTAAATGCTGTCCTTTCAGAGAAAATCACTTTCCTTTGAAAGTGCCTTAAGCTACTTACAAGCATTCAACAGAAATTCACATGCGTTTCACTGAAAGAGAAGCAGTCTGTTCCAACACTTCAATTCACTGTGCGAAGTGAATGGAGTGTTGCTTCACTTTCTAAATGCTGTCCTTTCAGAGAAAATCACTTTCCTTTGAAAGTGCCTTAAGCTACTTACACACATTCACAGGAAACTCAAATGCGTTTCTATGAAAGAGAAGCTGTCTGTTCCAACACTTCAATTCACTGTGCGAAGTGAATGGAGTGTTGCTTCACTTTCTAAATGCTGTCCTTTCAGAGAAAATCACCTTCCTTTGAATGTGCCTTAAGCTACTTACAAGCATTCAACAGAAATTCACATGTGTTTCACTGAAAGAGAAGCAGTCTGTTCCAACACTTCAGTTCACTGTGCGAAGTGAATGGAGTGTTGCTTCACTTTCTAAATGCTGTCCTTTCAGAGAAAATCACTTTCCTTTGAAAGTGCCTTAAGCTACTCACAAGCATTCAATAGAAATTCACATGCGTTTCTCTGAAAGAGAAGCAGTCTGTTCCAACACTTCAATTCACTGTGCGAAGTGATTGGAGTGTTGCTTCACTTTCTAAATGCTGTCCTTTCAGAGAAAATCACTTTCCTTTGAAAGTGCCTTAAGCTACTTACAAGCATTCACAAGAAACTCACACGCATTTTTCTGAAAGAGAAGCAGTTTGTTCCAACATTACAATTCACTGTGCGAAGTGAATGGAGTGTTGCTTCACTTTCTATATGCTCTCCTTTTAGAGAAAATCACTTTCCTTTGAAAGTGCCTTAAGCTACTTACAAGCATTCAGAAGAAACTCACATCCGTTTCTCTGAAAGAGAAGCAGTGTGTTCCAACATTTCAATTCACTGTGCGTAGTGAATGGAGTGTTGCTTCACTTTCTAAATGCTGTCCTTTCAGAGAAAATCACTTTCCTTTGAAAGTGCCTTAAGCTACTTACAAGCATTCACAAGAAACTCACATGCATTTTTCTGAAAGAGAAGCAGTCTGTTCCAACACTTCAATTCACTGTGCGTAGTGAATGGAGTGTTGCTTCACTTTCTAAATGCTGTCCTTTCAGAGAAAATCACTTTCCTCTGAAAGTGCCTTAAGCTACTGACAAGCATTTAACAGAAATTCACATGCGTTTCTCTGAAAAAGAAGCAGTCTGTTCCAACACTTCAATTCATTGTGCGAAGTGAATGGAGTGTTCCTTCACTTTCTAAATGCTGTCCTTTCAGAGAAAATCACTTTCCTTTGAAAGTGCCTTAAGCTACTTACAAGCATTCACAAGAAACTCACATGCATTTTTCTGAAAGAGAAGCAGTCTGTTCCAACACTTCAATTCACTGTGCGTAGTGAATGGAGTGTTGCTTCACTTTCTAAATGCTGTCCTTTCAGAGAAAATCACTTTCCTTTGAAAGTGCCTTAAGCTACTTACACACATTCACAGGAAACTCAAATGCGTTTCTATGAAAGAGAAGCTGTCTGTTCCAACACTTCAATCCACTGTGCGTAGTGATTGGAGTGTTGCTTCACTATCTAAATGCTGTCCTTTCAGAGAAAATCACTTTCCTTTGAAAGTGCCTTAAGGTACTTACAAGCATTCAACAGAAATTCACATGCGTTTCACTGAAAGAGAAGCAGTCTGTTTCAACACTTCAATTCACTGTGCGAAGTGAATGGAGTGTTGCTTCACTTTATAAATGCTGTCCTTTCAGAGAAAATCACTTTCCTTTGAAAGTGCCTTAAGCTACTTACACATATTCACAGGAAACTCAAATGCGTTTCTATGAAAGAGAAGCTGTCTGTTCCAACACTTCAATTCACTGTGCGTAGTGATTGGAGTGTTGCTTCACTTTCTAAATGCTGTCCTTTCAGAGAAAATCACTTTCCTTTGAATGTGCCTTAAGCTACTTACAAGCATTCAACAGAAATTCACATGTGTTTCACTGAAAGAGAAGCAGTCTCTTCCAACACTTCAATTCACTGTGCGAAGTGAATGGAGTGTTGCTTCACTTTCTAAATGCTGTCCTTTCAGAGAAAATCACTTTCCTTTGAAAGTGCCTTAAGCTACTTACAAGCATTCACAAGAAACTCACACGCATTTTTCTGAAAGAGAAGCAGTTTGTTCCAACATTACAATTCACTGTGCGAAGTGAATGGAGTGTTGCTTCACTTTCTATATGCTCTCCTTTTAGAGAAAATCACTTTGCTTTGAAAGTGCCTTAAGCTACTTACAAGCATTCAGAAGAAACTCACATCCGTTTCTCTGAAAGAGAAGCAGTGTGTTCCAACATTTCAATTCACTGTGCGAAGGGAATGGAGTGTTGCTTCACTTTCTAAATGCTGTCCTTTCAGAGAAAATCACTTTCCTTTGAAAGTGCCTTAAGCTATTTACAAGCATTCACAGGAATATCAAATGCGGTTCTATGAAAGAGAAGCTGTCTGTTCCAACACTTGAATTCACTGTGCATAGTGAATGGAGTGTTGCTTCACTTTCTAAATGCTGTCCTTTCAGAGAAAATCACTTTCCTCTGTAAGTGCCTTAAGCTACTGACAAGCATTTAACAGAAATTCACATGCGTTTCTCTGAAAAAGAAGCAGTCTGTTCCAACACTTCAATTCACTGTGCGAAGTGAATGGAGTGTTCCGTCACTTTCTAAATGCTGTCCTTTCAGAGAAAATCACTTTCCTTTGAAAGTGCCTTAAGCTGCTTACAAGCATTCACAAGAAACTCACATGCATTTTTCTGAAAGAGAAGCAGTCTGTTCCAACACTTCAATTCACTGTGCGAAGTGAATGGAGCGTTGCTCCACTTTCTAAATGCTGTCCTTTCAGAGAAAATCACTTTCCTTTGAAAATGCCTTAAGCTACTTAAAAGCATTCACAAAAAACTCATATCTGTTTCCTGAAAGAGAAGTAGTCTTTTCCAACACTTCAATTCACTGTGCGAAGTGAATGGAGTGTTGCTTCACTTTCAAAATGCTGTCCTTTCGGAGAAAATCACTTTCCTTTGAAAGTGCCTTAAGCTACTTACAAGCATTCACAAGAAACCCACACGCATTTTTCTGAAAGAGAAGCTGTCTGTTCCAACACTTCAATTCACTGTGCGTAGTGAATGGAGTGTTGCTTCACTTTCTAAATGCTGTCCTTTCGGAGAAAATCACTTTCCTTTGAAAGTGCCTTAAGCTACTTACACACATTCACAGGAAACTCAAATGCGTTTCTATGAAAGAGAAGCTGTCTGTTCCAATACTTCAATTCACTGTGCGAAGTGAATGGAGTGCTGCTTCACTTTCTAAATGCTGTCCTTTCGGAGAAAATCACTTTCCTTTGAAAGTGCCTTAAGCTACTTACAAGCATTCCACAGAAATTCACATGCGTTTCTCTGAAAGACAAGAAGTCTGTTCCAACACTTCAATTCACTGTGCGAAGTTAATGGAGTGTTGTTTCACTTTCTAAATGCTGTCCTTTCAGAGAAAATCACTTCCCTTTGAAAGTGCCTTAAGCTACTTACACACATTCACAGGAAACTCAAATGCGTTTCTATGAAAGAGAAGCTGTCTGTTCCAACACTTCAATTCACTGTGCGAAGTGAATGGAGTGTTGCTTCACTTTCTAAATGCTGTCCTTTCAGAGAAAATCACTTTCCTTTGAAAGTGCCTTAAGCTACTTACACACATACACAGGAAACTCAAATGCGTTTCTATGAAAGAGAAGCTGTCTGTTCCAACACTTCAATTCACTGTGCGTAGTGATTGGAGTGTTGCTTCACTTTCTAAATGCTGTCCTTTCAGAGAAAATCACTTTCCTTTGAATGTGCCTTAAGCTACTTACAAGCATTCAACAGAAATTCACATGTGTTTCACTGAAAGAGAAGCAGTCTGATCCAACACTTCAATTCACTGTGCGAAGTGAATGGAGTGTTGCTTCACTTTCTAAATGCTGTCCTTTCAGAGAAAATCACTTTCCTTTGAAAGTGCCTTAAGCTACTTACAAGCATTCACAAGAAACTCACACGCATTTTTCTGAAAGAGAAGCAGTCTGTTCCAACATTACAATTCACTGTGCGAAGTGAATGGAGTGTTGCTTCACTTTCTATATGCTCTCCTTTTAGAGAAAATCACTTTCCTTTGAATGTGCCTTAAGCTACTTACAAGCATTCAGAAGAAATTCACATCCGTTTCTATGAAAGAGAAGCAGTGTGTTCCAACATTTCAATTCACTGTGCGAAGTGAATGGAGTGTTGCTTCACTTTCTAAATGCTGTCCTTTCACAGAAAATCACTTTCCTTTGAAAGTGCCTTAAGCTATTTACAAGCATTCACAGGAATATCAAATGCGGTTCTATGAAAGAGAAGCTGTCTGTTCCAACACTTGAATTCACTGTGCATAGTGAATGGAGTGTTGCTTCACTTTCTAAATGCTGTCCTTTCAGAGAAAATCACTTTCCTCTGTAAGTGCCTTAAGCTACTGACAAGCATTTAACAGAAATTCACATGCGTTTCTCTGAAAAAGAAGCAGTCTGTTCCAACACTTCAATTCACTGTGCGAAGTGAATGGAGTGTTGCTTCACTTTCTAAATGCTGTTCTTTCAGAGAAAATCACTTTCCTTTGAAAGTGCCTTAAGCTACTTACAAGCATTCACAAGAAACTCACATGCATTTTTCTGAAAGAGAAGCAGTCTGTTCCAACACTTCAATTCACTGTGCGAAGTGAATGGAGCGTTGCTCCACTTTCTAAATGCTGTCCTTTCAGAGAAAATCACTTTCCTTTGAAAATGCCTTAAGCTACTTAAAAGCATTCACAAAAAACTCATATCTGTTTCCTGAAAGAGAAGTAGTCTGTTCCAACACTTCAATTCACTGTGCGAAGTGAATGGAGTGTTGCTTCACTTTCTAAATGCTGTCCTTTTGGAGAAAATCACTTTCCTTTGAAAGTGCCTTAAGCTACTTACAAGCATTCACAAGAAACTCACATGCATTTTTCTGAAAGAGAAGCAGTCTGTTCCAACACTTCAATTCACTGTGCGTAGTGAATGGAGTGTTGCTTCACTTTCTAAATGCTGTCCTTTCAGAGAAAATCACTTTCCTTTGAAAGTGCCTTAAGCTACTTACAAGCATTCACAAGAAACTCACATGCATTTTTCTGAAAGAGAAGCAGTCTGTTCCAACACTTCAATTCACTGTGCGTAGTGAATGGAGTGTTGCTTCACTTTCTAAATGCTGTCCTTTCAGAGAAAATCACTTTCCTCTGAAAGTGCCTTAAGCTACTGACAAGCATTTAACAGAAATTCACATGCGTTTCTCTGAAAAAGAAGCAGTCTGTTCCAACACTTCAATTCATTGTGCGAAGTGAATGGAGTGTTCCTTCACTTTCTAAATGCTGTCCTTTCAGAGAAAATCACTTTCCTTTGAAAGTGCCTTAAGCTACTTACAAGCATTCACAAGAAACTCACATGCATTTTTCTGAAAGAGAAGCAGTCTGTTCCAACACTTCAATTCACTGTGCGTAGTGAATGGAGTGTTGCTTCACTTTCTAAATGCTGTCCTTTCAGAGAAAATCACTTTCCTTTGAAAGTGCCTTAAGCTACTTACAGCATTCAACAGAAATTCACACGCATTTCACTGAAAGAGAAGCAGTCTGTTCCAACACTTCAATTCACTGTGCGAAGTGAATGGAGTGTTGCTCCACTTTGTAAATGCTGTACTTTCCGAGAAAATCACTTTCCTTTGAAAATGCCTTAAGCTACTTAAAAGCATTCACAAAAAACTCATATCTGTTTCCTGAAAGAGAAGTAGTCTGTTCCAACACTTCAATTCACTGTGCGAAGTGAATGGAGTGTTGCTTCACTTTCTATATGCTGTCCTTTCGGAGAAAATCACTTTCCTTTGAAAGTGCCTTAAGCTACTTACAAGCATTCACAAGAAACTCACATGCATTTTTCTGAAAGAGAAGCAGTCTGTTCCAACACTTCAGTTCACTGTGCGTAGTGAATGGAGTGTTGCTTCACTTTCTAAATGCTGTCCTTTCAGAGAAAATCACTTTCCTTTGAAAGTGCCTTAAGCTACTTACACACATTCACAGGAAACTCAAATGCGTTTCTATGAAAGAGAAGCTGTCTGTTCCAACACTTCAATTCACTGTGCGAAGTGAATGGAGTGTTGCTTCACTTTCTAAATGCTGTCCTTTCAGAGAAAATCACTTTCCTTTGAAAGTGCCTTAAGCTACTTACAAGCATTCCACCGAAATTCACATGCGTTTCTCTGAAAGAGAAGAAGTCTGTTTCAACACTTCAATTCACTGTGCGAAGTGAATGGAGTGTTGTTTCACTTTCTAAATGCTTTCCTTTCAGAGAAAATCACTTTCCTTTGAAAGTGCCTTAAGCTACTTACACACATTCACAGGAAACTCAAATGCGTTTCTATGAAAGAGAAGCTGTCTGTTCCAACACTTCAATTCACTGTGCAAAGTGAATGGAGTGTTGCTTCACTTTCTAAATGCTGTCCTTTCAGAGAAAATCACTTTCCTTTGAAAGTGCCTTAAGCTACTTACAAGCATTCAACAGAAATTCACATGCGTTTCACTGAAAGAGAAGCAGTCTGTTCCAACACTTCAATTCACTGTGCGAAGTGAATGGAGTGTTGCTTCACTTTCTAAATGCTGTCCTTTCAGAGAAAATCACTTTCCTTTGAAAGTGCCTTAAGCTACTTACACACATTCACAGGAAACTCAAATGCGTTTCTATGAAAGAGAAGCTGTCTGTTCCAACACTTCAATTCACTGTGCGAAGTGAATGGAGTGTTGCTTCACTTTCTAAATGCTGTCCTTTCAGAGAAAATCACCTTCCTTTGAATGTGCCTTAAGCTACTTACAAGCATTCAACAGAAATTCACATGTGTTTCACTGAAAGAGAAGCAGTCTGTTCCAACACTTCAGTTCACTGTGCGAAGTGAATGGAGTGTTGCTTCACTTTCTAAATGCTGTCCTTTCAGAGAAAATCACTTTCCTTTGAAAGTGCCTTAAGCTACTCACAAGCATTCAATAGAAATTCACATGCGTTTCTCTGAAAGAGAAGCAGTCTGTTCCAACACTTCAATTCACTGTGCGAAGTGATTGGAGTGTTGCTTCACTTTCTAAATGCTGTCCTTTCAGAGAAAATCACTTTCCTTTGAAAGTGCCTTAAGCTACTTACAAGCATTCACAAGAAACTCACACGCATTTTTCTGAAAGAGAAGCAGTTTGTTCCAACATTACAATTCACTGTGCGAAGTGAATGGAGTGTTGCTTCACTTTCTATATGCTCTCCTTTTAGAGAAAATCACTTTCCTTTGAAAGTGCCTTAAGCTACTTACAAGCATTCAGAAGAAACTCACATCCGTTTCTCTGAAAGAGAAGCAGTGTGTTCCAACATTTCAATTCACTGTGCGTAGTGAATGGAGTGTTGCTTCACTTTCTAAATGCTGTCCTTTCAGAGAAAATCACTTTCCTTTGAAAGTGCCTTAAGCTACTTACAAGCATTCACAAGAAACTCACATGCATTTTTCTGAAAGAGAAGCAGTCTGTTCCAACACTTCAATTCACTGTGCGTAGTGAATGGAGTGTTGCTTCACTTTCTAAATGCTGTCCTTTCAGAGAAAATCACTTTCCTCTGAAAGTGCCTTAAGCTACTGACAAGCATTTAACAGAAATTCACATGCGTTTCTCTGAAAAAGAAGCAGTCTGTTCCAACACTTCAATTCATTGTGCGAAGTGAATGGAGTGTTCCTTCACTTTCTAAATGCTGTCCTTTCAGAGAAAATCACTTTCCTTTGAAAGTGCCTTAAGCTACTTACAAGCATTCACAAGAAACTCACATGCATTTTTCTGAAAGAGAAGCAGTCTGTTCCAACACTTCAATTCACTGTGCGTAGTGAATGGAGTGTTGCTTCACTTTCTAAATGCTGTCCTTTCAGAGAAAATCACTTTCCTTTGAAAGTGCCTTAAGCTACTTACAGCATTCAAAAGAAATTCACATGCATTTCACTGAAAGAGAAGCAGTCTGTTCCAACACTTCAATTCACTGTGCGAAGTGAATGGAGTGTTGCTCCACTTTGTAAATGCTGTACTTTCCGAGAAAATCACTTTCCTTTGAAAATGCCTTAAGCTACTTAAAAGCATTCACAAAAAACTCATATCTGTTTCCTGAAAGAGAAGTAGTCTGTTCCAACACTTCAATTCACTGTGCGAAGTGAATGGAGTGTTGCTTCACTTTCTAAATGCTGTCCTTTCGGAGAAAATCACTTTCCTTTGAAAGTGCCTTAAGCTACTTACAAGCATTCACAAGAAACTCACATGCATTTTTCTGAAAGAGAAGCAGTCTGTTCCAACACTTCAGTTCACTGTGCGTAGTGAATGGAGTGTTGCTTCACTTTCTAAATGCTGTCCTTTCAGAGAAAATCACTTTCCTTTGAAAGTGCCTTAAGCTACTTACACACATTCACAGGAAACTCAAATGCGTTTCTATGAAAGAGAAGCTGTCTGTTCCAACACTTCAATTCACTGTGCGAAGTGAATGGAGTGTTGCTTCACTTTCTAAATGCTGTCCTTTCAGAGAAAATCACTTTCCTTTGAAAGTGCCTTAAGCTACTTACAAGCATTCCACCGAAATTCACATGCGTTTCTCTGAAAGAGAAGAAGTCTGTATCAACACTTCAATTCACTGTGCGAAGTGAATGGAGTGTTGTTTCACTTTCTAAATGCTTTCCTTTCAGAGAAAATCACTTTCCTTTGAAAGTGCCTTAAGCTACTTACACACATTCACAGGAAACTCAAATGCGTTTCTATGAAAGAGAAGCTGTCTGTTCCAACACTTCAATTCACTGTGCGAAGTGAATGGAGTGTTGCTTCACTTTCTAAATGCTGTCCTTTCAGAGAAAATCACTTTCCTTTGAAAGTGCCTTAAGCTACTTACAAGCATTCAACAGAAATTCACATGCGTTTCACTGAAAGAGAAGCAGTCTGTTCCAACACTTCAATTCACTGTGCGAAGTGAATGGAGTGTTGCTTCACTTTCTAAATGCTGTCCTTTCAGAGAAAATCACTTTCCTTTGAAAGTGCCTTAAGCTACTTACACACATTCACAGGAAACTCAAATGCGTTTCTATGAAAGAGAAGCTGTCTGTTCCAACACTTCAATTCACTGTGCGAAGTGAATGGAGTGTTGCTTCACTTTCTAAATGCTGTCCTTTCAGAGAAAATCACCTTCCTTTGAATGTGCCTTAAGCTACTTACAAGCATTCAACAGAAATTCACATGTGTTTCACTGAAAGAGAAGCAGTCTGTTCCAACACTTCAGTTCACTGTGCGAAGTGAATGGAGTGTTGCTTCACTTTCTAAATGCTGTCCTTTCAGAGAAAATCACTTTCCTTTGAAAGTGCCTTAAGCTACTCACAAGCATTCAATATAAATTCACATGCGTTTCTCTGAAAGAGAAGCAGTCTGTTCCAACACTTCAATTCACTGTGCGAAGTGATTGGAGTGTTGCTTCACTTTCTAAATGCTGTCCTTTCAGAGAAAATCACTTTCCTTTGAAAGTGCCTTAAGCTACTTACAAGCATTCACAAGAAACTCACACGCATTTTTCTGAAAGAGAAGCAGTTTGTTCCAACATTACAATTCACTGTGCGAAGTGAATGGAGTGTTGCTTCACTTTCTATATGCTCTCCTTTTAGAGAAAATCACTTTCCTTTGAAAGTGCCTTAAGCTACTTACAAGCATTCAGAAGAAACACACATCCGTTTCTCTGAAAGAGAAGCAGTGTGTTCCAACATTTCAATTCACTGTGCGAAGTGAATGGAGTGTTGCTTCACTTTCTAAATGCTGTCCTTTCAGAGAAAATCACTTTCCTTTGAAAGTGCCTTAAGCTACTTACAAGCATTCACAGGAATATCAAATGCGGTTCTATGAAAGAGAAGCTGTCTGTTCCAACACTTGAATTCACTGTGCATAGTGAATGGAGTGTTGCTTCACTTTCTAAATGCTGTCCTTTCAGAGAAAATCACTTTACTCTGAAAGTGCCTTAAGCTACTGACAAGCATTTAACAGAAATTCACATGCGTTTCTCTGAAAAAGAAGCAGTCTGTTCCAACACTTCAATT
This sequence comes from Myodes glareolus, assembly GCF_982192425.1. Classification (NCBI taxonomy): domain Eukaryota; kingdom Metazoa; phylum Chordata; class Mammalia; order Rodentia; family Cricetidae; genus Myodes; species Myodes glareolus. The sequence goes on from NW_028263265.1 coordinate 333,775, forward strand.
CACTGTGCGAAGTGAATGGAGTGTTTCTTAACTTTCTAAATGCTGTCCTTTCAGAGAAAATCACTTTCCTTTGAAAGTGCCTTAAGCTACTTACAAGCATTCACAAGAAACTCACATGCATTTTTCTGAAAGAGAAGCAGTCTGTTCCAACACTTCAATTCACTGTGCGTAGTGAATGGAGTGTTGCTTCACTTTCTAAATGCTGTCCTTTCAGAGAAAATCACTTTCCTTTGAAAGTGCCTTAAGCTACTTACAGCATTCAACAGAAATTCACATGCATTTCACTGAAAGAGAAGCAGTCTGTTCCAACACTTCAATTCACTGTGCGAAGTGAATGGAGTGTTGCTCCACTTTCTAAATGCTGTCCTTTCAGAGAAAATCACTTTCCTTTGAAAATGCCTTAAGCTCCTTAAAAGCATTCACAAAAAACTCATATCTGTTTCCTGAAAGAGAAGTAGTCTGTTGAACACTTCAATTCACTGTGCGAAGTGAATGGAGTGTTGCTTCACTTTCTAAATGCTGTCCTTTCGGAGAAAATCTCTTTCCTTTGAAAGTGCCTTAAGCTACTTACAAGCATTCACAAGAAACTCACATGCATTTTTCTGAAAGAGAAGCAGTCTGTTCCAACACTTCAATTCACTGTGCGTAGTGAATGGAGTGTTGCTTCACTTTCTAAATGCTGTCCTTTCGGAGAAAATCACTTTCCTTTGAAAGTGCCTTAAGCTACTTACAAGCATTCCACAGAAACTCAAATGCGTTTCTATGAAAGAGAAGCTGTCTGTTCCAACACTTCAATTCACTGTGCGAAGTGAATGGAGTGTTGCTTCACTTTCTAAATGCTGTCCTTTCGGAGAAAATCACTTTCCTTTGAAAGTGCCTTAAGCTACTTACAAGCATTCCACAGAAATTCACATGCGTTTCTCTGAAAGAGAAGAAGTCTGTTCCAACACTTCAATTCACTGTGCGTAGTGATTGGAGTGTTGCTTCACTTTCTAAATGCTGTCCTTTCAGAGAAAATCACTTTCCTTTGAAAGTGCCTTAAGCTACTTACAAGCATTCACAAGAAACTCACATGCATTTTTCTGAAAGAGAAGCAGTCTGTTCCAACACTTCAGTTCACTGTGCGTAGTGAATGGAGTGTTGCTTCACTTTCTAAATGCTGTCCTTTCAGAGAAAATCACTTTCCTTTGAAAGTGCCTTAAGCTACTTACACACATTCACAGGAAACTCAAATTCGTTTCTATGAAAGAGAAGCTGTCTGTTCCAACACTTCAATCCACTGTGCGTAGTGATTGGAGTGTTGCTTCACTATCTAAATGCTGTCCTTTCAGAGAAAATCACTTTCCTTTGAAAGTGCCTTAAGGTACTTACAAGCATTCAACAGAAATTCACATGCGTTTCACTGAAAGAGAAGCAGTCTGTTTCAACACTTCAATTCACTGTGCGAAGTGAATGGAGTGTTGCTTCACTTTATAAATGCTGTCCTTTCAGAGAAAATCACTTTCCTTTGAAAGTGCCTTAAGCTACTTACACATATTCACAGGAAACTCAAATGCGTTTCTATGAAAGAGAAGCTGTCTGTTCCAACACTTCAATTCACTGTGCGTAGTGATTGGAGTGTTGCTTCACTTTCTAAATGCTGTCCTTTCAGAGAAAATCACTTTCCTTTGAATGTGCCTTAAGCTACTTACAAGCATTCAACAGAAATTCACATGTGTTTCACTGAAAGAGAAGCAGTCTCTTCCAACACTTCAATTCACTGTGCGAAGTGAATGGAGTGTTGCTTCACTTTCTAAATGCTGTCCTTTCAGAGAAAATCACTTTCCTTTGAAAGTGCCTTAAGCTACTTACAAGCATTCACAAGAAACTCACACGCATTTTTCTGAAAGAGAAGCAGTTTGTTCCAACATTACAATTCACTGTGCGAAGTGAATGGAGTGTTGCTTCACTTTCTATATGCTCTCCTTTTAGAGAAAATCACTTTGCTTTGAAAGTGCCTTAAGCTACTTACAAGCATTCAGAAGAAACTCACATCCGTTTCTCTGAAAGAGAAGCAGTGTGTTCCAACATTTCAATTCACTGTGCGAAGGGAATGGAGTGTTGCTTCACTTTCTAAATGCTGTCCTTTCACAGAAAATCACTTTCCTTTGAAAGTGCCTTAAGCTATTTACAAGCATTCACAGGAATATCAAATGCGGTTCTATGAAAGAGAAGCTGTCTGTTCCAACACTTGAATTCACTGTGCATAGTGAATGGAGTGTTGCTTCACTTTCTAAATGCTGTCCTTTCAGAGAAAATCACTTTCCTCTGTAAGTGCCTTAAGCTACTGACAAGCATTTAACAGAAATTCACATGCGTTTCTCTGAAAAAGAAGCAGTCTGTTCCAACACTTCAATTCACTGTGCGAAGTGAATGGAGTGTTCCTTCACTTTCTAAATGCTGTCCTTTCAGAGAAAATCACTTTCCTTTGAAAGTGCCTTAAGCTGCTTACAAGCATTCACAAGAAACTCACATGCATTTTTCTGAAAGAGAAGCAGTCTGTTCCAACACTTCAATTCACTGTGCGAAGTGAATGGAGCGTTGCTCCACTTTCTAAATGCTGTCCTTTCAGAGAAAATCACTTTCCTTTGAAAATGCCTTAAGCTACTTAAAAGCATTCACAAAAAACTCATATCTGTTTCTTGAAAGAGAAGTAGTCTGTTCCAACACTTCAATTCACTGTGCGAAGTGAATGGAGTGTTACTTCACTTTCTAAATGCTGTCCTTTCAGAGAAAATCACTCTCCTTTGAAAGTGCCTTAAGGTACTTACAAGCATTCAACAGAAATTCACATGCGTTTCACTGAAAGAGAAGCAGTCTGTTCCAACACTTCAATTCACTGTGCGAAGTGAATGGAGTGTTGCTTCACTTTCTAAATGCTGTCCTTTCAGAGAAAATCACTTTCCTTTGAAAGTGCCTTAAGCTAGTTACAAGCATTCAATAGAAATTCACATGCGTTTCTCTGAAAGAGAAGCAGTCTGTTCCAACACTTCAATTCACTGTGCGAAGTGAATGGAGTGTTGCTTCACTTTCTATATGCTCTTCTTTTAGAGAAAATCACTTTGCTTTGAAAGTGCCTTAAGCTACTTACAAGCATTCAGAAGAAACTCACATCCGTTTCTCTGAAAGAGAAGCAGTGTGTTCCAACATTTCAAATCACTGTGTGAAGTGAATGGAGTGTTGCTTCACTTTCTAAATGCTGTCCTTTCAGAGAAAATCACTTTCCTTTGAAAGTGCCTTAAGCTACTTACAAGCATTCACAGGAATATCAAATGCGTTTCTATGAAAGAGAAGCTGTCTGTTCCAACACTTCAATTCACTGTGCGAAGTGAATGGAGTGTTACTTCACATTCTAAATGCTGTCCTTTCGGAGAAAATCACTTTCCTTTGAAAGTGCCTTAAGGTACTTACAAGCATTCAACAGAAATTCACATGCGTTTCACTGAAAGAGAAGCAGTCTGTTCCAACACTTCAATTCACTGTGCGAAGTGAATGGAGTGTTGCTTCACTTTCTAAATGCTGTCCTTTCAGAGAAAATCACTTTCCTTTGAAAGTGCCTTAAGCTACTTACACACATTCACAGGAAACTCAAATGCGTTTCTGTGAAAGAGAAGCTGTCTGTTCCAACACTTCAATTCACTGTGCGAAGTGAATGGAGTGTTGCTTCACTTTCTAAATGCTGTCCTTTCAGAGAAAATCACTTTCCTTTGAATGTGCCTTAAGCTACTTACAAGCATTCAACAGAAATTTACATGTGTTTCACTGAAAGAGAAGCAGTCTGTTCCAACAATTCAATTCACTGTGCGAAGTGAATGGACTGTTGCTTCACTTTCTAAATGCTGTCCTTTCAGAGAAAATCACTTTCCTTTGAAAGTGCCTTAGGCTACTTACAAGCATTCAATAGAAATTCACATGCGTTTCTCTGAAAGAGAAGCAGTCTGTTCCAACACTTCAATTCACTGTGCGAAGTGAATGGAGTGTTGCTTCACTTTCTAAATGCTGTCCTTTCAGAGAAAATCACTTTCCTTTGAATGTGCCTTAAGCTGCTTACAAGCATTCAACAGAAATTCACATGTGTTTCACTGAAAGAGAAGCAGTCTGTTCCAACACTTCAATTCACTGTGCGAAGTGAATGGAGTGTTGCTTCACTTTCTAAATGCTGTCCTTTCAGAGAAAATTACTTTCCTTTGAAAGTGCCTTAAGCTACTTACAAGCATTCACAAGAAACTCACACGCATTTTTCTGAAAGAGAAGCAGTTTGTTCCAACATTACAATTCACTGTGCGAAGTGAATGGAGTGTTGCTTCACTTTCTATATGCTCTCCTTTTAGAGAAAATCACTTTGCTTTGAAAGTGCCTTAAGCTACTTACAAGCATTCAATAGAAATTCACATGCGTTTCTCTGAAAGAGAAGCAGTCTGTTCCAACACTTCAATTCACTGTGCGAAGTGAATGGAGTGTTGCTTCACTTTCTAAATGCTGTCCTTTCAGAGAAAATCACTTTCCTTTGAAAGTGCCTTAAGCTACTTACAAGCATTCACAAGAAACTCACACGCATTTTTCTGAAAGAGAAGCAGTTTGTTCCAACATTACAATTCACTGTGCGAAGTGAATGGAGTGTTGCTTCACTTTCTATATGCTCTTCTTTTAGAGAAAATCACTTTGCTTTGAAAGTGCCTTAAGCTACTTACAAGCATTCAGAAGAAACTCACATCCGTTTCTCTGAAAGAGAAGCAGTGTGTTCCAACATTTCAATTCACTGGGCGAAGTGAATGGAGTGTTGCTTCACTTTCTAAATGCTGTCCTTTCAGAGAAAATCACTTTCCTTTGAAAGTGCCTTAAGCTACTTACAAGCATTCACAGGAATATCAAATGCGTTTCTATGAAAGAGAACCTGTCTGTTCCAACACTTCAATTCACTGTGCGAAGTGAATGGAGTGTTACTTCACTTTCTAAATGCTGTCCTTTCAGAGAAAATCACTCTCCTTTGAAAGTGCCTTAAGGTACTTACAAGCATTCAACAGAAATTCACATGCGTTTCACTGAAAGAGAAGCAGTCTGTTCCAACACTTCAATTCACTGTGCGAAGTGAATGGAGTGTTGCTTCACTATCTAAATGCTTTCCTTTCAGAGAAAATCACTTTCCTTTGAAAGTGCCTTAAGCTATTTACAAGCATTCAATAGAAATTCACATGCGTTTCTCTGAAAGAGAAGCAGTCTTCCAACACTTCAATTCACTGTGCGAAGTGAATGGAGTGTTGCTTCACTTTCTATATGCTCTTCTTTTAGAGAAAATCACTTTGCTTTGAAAGTGCCTTAAGCTACTTACAAGCATTCAGAAGAAACTCACATCCGTTTCTCTGAAAGAGAAGCAGTGTGTTCCAACATTTCAAATCACTGGGCGAAGTGAATGGAGTGTTTCTTCACTTTCTAAATGCTGTCCTTTCAGAGAAAATCACTTTCCTTTGAAAGTGCCTTAAGCTACTTACAAGCATTCACAGGAATATCAAATGCGTTTCTATGAAAGAGAAGCTGTCTGTTCCAACACTTCAATTCACTGTGCGAAGTGAATGGAGTGTTACTTCACTTTCTAAATGCTGTCCTTTCAGAGAAAATCACTTTCCTTTGAAAGTGCCTTAAGGTACTTACAAGCATTCAACAGAAATTCACATGCGTTTCCCTGAAAGAGAAGCAGTCTGTTCCAACACTTCAATTCACTGTGCGAAGTGAATGGAGTGTTGCTTCACTTTCTAAATGCTGTCCTTTCAGGGAAAATCACTTTCCTTTGAAAGTGCCTTAAGCTACTTACACACATTCACAGGAAACTCAAATGCGTTTCTATGAAAGAGAAACTGTCTGTTCCAACACTTCAATTCACTGTGCGAAGTGAATGGAGTGTTGCTTCACTTTCTAAATGCTGTCCTTTCAGAGAAAATCACTTTCCTTTGAATGTGCCTTAAGCTACTTACAAGCATTCAACAGAAATTCACATGTGTTTCACTGAAAGAGAAGCAGTCTGTTCCAAAATTACAATTCACTGTGCGAAGTGAATGGAGTGTTGCTTCACTTTCTAAATGCTGTCCTTTCAGAGAAAATCACTTTCCTTTGAAAGTGCCTTAGGCTACTTACAAGCATTCAATAGAAATTCACATGCGTTTCTCTGAAAGAGAAGCAGTCTGTTCCAACACTTCAATTCACTGTGCGAAGTGAATGGAGTGTTGCTTCACTTTCTAAATGCTGTCCTTTCAGAGAAAATCACTTTCCTTTGAAAGTGCCTTAAGCTACTTACACACATTCACAGGAAACTCAAATGCGTTTCTATGAAAGAGAAGCTGTCTGTTCCAACACTTCAATTCACTGTGCGAAGTGAATGGAGTGTTGCTTCACTTTCTAAATGCTGTCCTTTCAGAGAAAATCACTTTCCTTTAAAGTGCCTTAAGGTACTTACAAGCATTCAACAGAAATTCACATGCGTTTCACTGAAAGAGAAGCAGTCTGTTCCAACACTTCAATTCACTGTGCGAAGTGAATGGAGTGTTGCTTCACTTTCTAAATGCTGTCCTTTCAGAGAAAATCACTTTCCTTTGAAAGTGCCTTAAGCTACTTACACACATTCACAGGAAACTCAAATGCGTTTCTATGAAAGAGAAGCTGTCTGTTCCAACACTTCAATTCACTGTGCGAAGTGAATGGAGTGTTGCTTCACTTTCTAAATGCTGTCCTTTCAGAGAAAATCACTTTCCTTTGAATGTGCCTTAAGCTACTTACAAGCATTCAACAGAAATTCACATGTGTTTCACTGAAAGAGAAGCAGTCTGTTCCAACACTTCAATTCACTGTGCGAAGTGAATGGAGTGTTGCTTCACTTTCTAAATGCTGTCCTTTCAGAGAAAATCACTTTCCTTTGAAAGTGCCTTAAGCTACTTTCAAGCATTCAATATAAATTCACATGCGTTTCTCTGAAAGAGAAGCAGTCTCTTCCAACACTTCAATTCACTGTGCGAAGTGAATGGAGTGTTGCTTCACTTTCTAAATGCTGTCCTTTCGGAGAAAATCACTTTCCTTTGAAAGTGCCTTAAGCTACTTACAAGCATTCCACAGAAATTCACATGCGTTTCTCTGAACGAGAAGAAGTCTGTTCCAACACTTCAATTCACTGTGCGAAGTGAATGGAGTGTTGTTTCACTTTCTAAATGCTGTCCTTTCAGAGAAAATCACTTTCCTTTAAAAGTGCCTTAAGCTACTTACACACATTCACAGGAAACTCAAATGCGTTTCTATGAAAGAGAAGCTGTCTGTTCCAACACTTCAATTCATTGTGCGAAGTGAATGGAGTGTTGCTTCACTTTCTAAATGCTGTCCTTTCAGAGAAAATCACTTTCCTTTGAAAGTGCCTTAAGGTACTTACAAGCATTCAACAGAAATTCACATGCGTTTCACTGAAAGAGAAGCAGTCTGTTCCAACACTTCAATTCACTGTGCGTAGTGATTGGAGTGTTGCTTCACTTTCTAAATGCTGTCCTTTCAGAGAAAATCACTTTCCTTTGAATGTGCCTTAAGCTACTTACAAGCATTCAACAGAAATTCACATGTGTTTCACTGAAAGAGAAGCAGTCTGTTCCAACACTTCAATTCACTGTGCGAAGTGAATGGAGTGTTGCTTCACTTTCTAAATGCTGTCCTTTCAGAGAAAATCACTTTCCTTTGAAAGTGCCATAAGCTACTTACAACCATTCACAAGAAACTCACACGCATTTTTCTGAAAGAGAAGCAGTTTGTTCCAACATTACAATTCACTGTGCGAAGTGAATGGAGTGTTGCTTCACTTTCTACATGCTCTCCTTTTAGAGAAAATCACTTTGCTTTGAAAGTGCCTTGAGCTACTTACAAGCATTCGGAAGAAACTCACATCCGTTCCTCTGAAAGAGAAGCAATGTGTTCCAACACTTCAATTCACTGTGCGAAGTGAATGGAGCGTTGCTCCACTTTCTAAATGCTGTCCTTTCAGAGAAAATCACTTTCCTTTGAAAATGCCTTAAGCTAGTTAAAAGCATTCACAAAAAACTCATATCTGTTTCCTGAAAGAGAAGTAGTCTGTTCCAACACTTCAATTCACTGTGCGAAGTGAATGGAGTGTTGCTTCACTTTCTAAATGCTGTCCTTTCGGAGAAAATCACTTTCCTTTGAAAGTGCCTTAAGCTACTTACAAGCATTCAAAAGAAACTCACATGCATTTTTCTGAAAGAGAAGCAGTCTGTTCCAACACTTCAATTCACTGTGCGAAGTGAATGGAGTGTTGCTTCACTTTCTAAATGCTGTCCTTTCAGAGAAAATCACTTTCCTTTGAAAGTGCCTTAAGCTACTTACACACATTCACAGGAAACTCAAATGCGTTTCTATGAAAGAGAAGCTGTCTGTTCCAACACTTCAATTCACTGTGCGAAGTGAATGGAGTGTTGCTTCACTTTCTAAATGCTGTCCTTTCGGAGAAAATCACTTTCCTTTGAAAGTGCCTTAAGCTACTTACAAGCATTCCACAGAAATTCACATGCGTTTCTCTGAAAGAGAAGAAGTCTGTTCCAACACTTCAATTCACTGTGCGAAGTGAATGGAGTGTTGTTTCACTTTCTAAATGCTGTCCTTTCAGAGAAAATCACTTTCCTTTGAAAGTGCCTTAAGCTACTTACACACATTCACAGGAAACTCAAATGTGTTTCTATGAAAGAGAAACTGTCTGTTCCAACACTTCAATTCACTGTGCGTAGTGATTGGAGTGTTGCTTCACTTTCTAAATGCTGTCCTTTCAGAGAAAATCACTTTCCTTTGAATGTGCCTTAAGCTACTTACAAGCATTCAACAGAAATTCACATGTGTTTCACTGAAAGAGAAGCAGTCTGTTCCAACACTTCAATTCACTGTGCGATGTGAATGGAGTGTTGCTTCACTTTCTAAATGCTGTCCTTTCAGAGAAAATCACTTTCCTTTGAAAGTGCCTTAAGCTACTTACAAGCATTCAATAGAAATTCACATGCGTTTCTCTGAAAGAGAAGCAGTCTGTTACAACACTTCAATTCCCTGTGCGAAGTGAATGGAGTGTTGCTTCACTTTCTAAATGCTGTCCTTTCAGAGAAAATCACTTTCCTTTGAAAGTGCCTTAAGCTACTTACAAGCATTCACAAGAAACTCACACGCATTTTTCTGAAAGAGAAGCAGTTTGTTCCAACATTACAATTCACTGTGCGAAGTGAATGGAGTGTTGCTTCACTTTCTATATGCTCTTCTTTTAGAGAAAATCACTTTGCTTTGAAAGTGCCTTAAGCTACTTACAAGCATTCAGAAGAAACTCACATCCGTTTCTCTGAAAGAGAAGCAGTGTGTTCCAACATTTCAATTCACTGGGCGAAGTGAATGGATTGTTGCTTCACTTTCTAAATGCTGTCCTTTCAGAGAAAATCACTTTCCTTTGAAAGTGCCTTAAGCTACATACAAGCATTCACAGGAATATCAAATGCGTTTCTTTGAAAGAGAACCTGTCTGTTCCAACACTTCAATTCACTGTGCGAAGTGAATGGAGTGTTACTTCACTTTCTAAATGCTGTCCTTTCAGAGAAAATCACTCTCCTTTGAAAGTGCCTTAAGGTACTTACAAGCATTCAACAGAAATTCACATGTGTTTCACTGAAAGAGAAGCAGTCTGTTCCAACACTTCAATTCACTGTGCGAAGTGAATGGAGTGTTGCTTCACTTTCTAAATGCTGTCCTTTCAGAGAAAATCACTTTCCTTTGAAAGTGCCTTAAGCTACTTACAAGCATTCAATAGAAATTCACATGCGTTTCTCTGAAAGAGAAGCAGTCTGTTCCAACACTTCAATTCACTGTGCGAAGTGAATGGAGTGTTGCTTCACTTTCTATATGCTCTTCTTTTAGAGAAAATCACTTTCCTTTGAAAGTGCCTTAAGCTACTTACAAGCATTCAGAAGAAACTCACATCCGTTTCTCTGAAAGAGAAGCAGTGTGTTCCAAAATTTCAAATCACTGGGCGAAGTGAATGGAGTTATGCTTCACTTTCTAAATGCTGTCCTTTCAGAGAAAATCACTTTCCTTTGAAAGTGCCTTAGGCTACTTACAAGCATTCAATAGAAATTCACATGCGTTTCTCTGAAAGAGAAGCAGTCTGTTCCAACACTTCAATTCACTGTGCGAAGTGAATGGAGTGTTGCTTCACTTTCTAAATGCTGTCCTTTCAGAGAAAATCACTTTCCTTTGAAAGTGCCTTAAGCTACTTACACACATTCACAGGAAACTCAAATGCGTTTCTATGAAAGAGAAGCTGTCTGTTCCAACACTTCAATTCACTGTGCGAAGTGAATGGAGTGTTGCTTCACTTTCTAAATGCTGTCCTTTCAGAGAAAATCACTTTCCTTTGAAAGTGCCTTAAGGTACTTACAAGCATTCAACAGAAATTCACATGCGTTTCACTGAAAGAGAAGCAGTCTGTTCCAACACTTCAATTCACTGTGCGAAGTGAATGGAGTGTTGCTTCACTTTCTAAATGCTGTCCTTTCAGAGAAAATCACTTTCCTTTGAAAGTGCCTTAAGCTAATTACACACATTCACAGGAAACTCAAATGCGTTTCTATGAAAGAGAAGCTGTCTGTTCCAACACTTCAATTCACTGTGCGAAGTTAATGGAGTGTTGCTTCACTTTCTAAATGCTGTCCTTTCAGAGAAAATCACTTTCCTTTGAATGTGCCTTAAGCTACTTACAAGCATTCAACAGAAATTCACATGTGTTTCACTAAAAGAGAAGCAGTCTGTTCCAACACTTCAATTCACTGTGCGAAGTGAATGGAGTGTTGCTTCACTTTCTAAATGCTGTCCTTTCAGAGAAAATCACTTTCCTTTGAAAGTGCCTTAAGCTACTTTCAAGCATTCAATAGAAATTCACATGCGTTTCTCTGAAAGAGAAGCAGTCTCTTCCAACACTTCAATTCACTGTGCGAAGTGAATGGAGTGTTGCTTCACTTTCTAAATGCTGTCCTTTCGGAGAAAATCACTTTCCTTTGAAAGTGCCTTAAGCTACTTACAAGCATTCCACAGAAATTCACATGCGTTTCTCTGAAAGAGAAGAAGTCTGTTCCAACACTTCAATTCACTGTGCGAAGTGAATGGAGTGTTGTTTCACTTTCTAAATGCTGTCCTTTCAGAGAAAATCACTTTCCTTTGAAAGTGCCTTAAGCTACTTACACACATTCACAGGAAACTCAAATGCGTTTCTATGAAAGAGAAGCTGTCTGTTCCAACACTTCAATTCACTGTGCGTAGTGATTGGAGTGTTGCTTCACTTTCTAAATGCAGTCCTTCAGAGAAAATCACTTTCCTTTGAATGTGCCTTAAGCTACTTACAAGCATTCAACAGAAATTCACATGTGTTTCACTGAAAGAGAAGCAGTCTGTTCCAACACTTCAATTCACTGTGCGAAGTGAATGGAGTGTTGCTTCACTTTCTAAATGCTGTCCTTTCAGAGAAAATCACTTTCCTTTGAAAGTGCCTTAAGCTACTTACAAGCATTCAATAGAAATTCACATGCGTTTCTCTGAAAGAGAAGCAGTCTGTTCCAACACTTCAATTCACTGTGCAAAGTGAATGGAGTGTTGCTTCACTTTCTAAATGCTGTCCTTTCAGAGAAAATCACTTTCCTTTGAAAGTGCCTTAAGCTACTTACAAGCATTCACAAGAAACTCACACGCATTTTTCTGAAAGAGAAGCAGTTTGTTCCAACATTACAATTCACTGTGCGAAGTGAATGGAGCATTGCTTCACTTTCTATATGCTCTTCTTTTAGAGAAAATCACTTTGCTTTGAAAGTGCCTTAAGCTACTTACAAGCATTCAGAAGAAACTCACATCCGTTTCTCTGAAAGAGAAGCAGTGTGTTCCAACATTTCAATTCACTGTCCGAAGTGAATGGAGTGTTGCTTCACTTTCTAAATGCTGTCCTTTCAGAGAAAATCACTTTCCTTTGAAAGTGCCTTAAGCTACTTACAAGCATTCACAGGAATATCAAATGCGTTTCTATGAAAGAGAACCTGTCTGTTCCAACACTTCAATTCACTGTGCGAAGTGAATGGAGTGTTACTTCACTTTTTAAATGCTGTCCTTTCAGAGAAAATCACTCTCCTTTGAAAGTGCCTTAAGGTACTTACAAGCATTCAACAGAAATTCACATGCGTTTCACTGAAAGAGAAGCAGTCTGTTCCAACACTTCAATTCACTGTGCGAAGTGAATGGAGTGTTCCTTCACTTTCTAAATGCTGTCCGTTCAGAGAAAATCACTTTCCTTTGAAAGTGCCTTAAGCTACTTACAAGCATTCAGAAGAAACTCACATCCGTTTCTCTGAAAGAGAAGCAGTGTGTTCCAACACTTCAATTCACTGTGCGAAGTGAATGGAGTGTTGCTTCACTTTCTAAATGCTGTCCTTTCAGAGAAAATCACTTTCCTTTGAAAGTGCCTTAAGCTACTTACACACATTCACAGGAAACTCAAATGCGTTTCTATGAAAGAGAAGCTGTCTGTTCCAACACTTCAATTCACTGTGCGAAGTGAATGGAGTGTTGCTTCACTTTCTAAATGCTGTCCTTTCAGAGAAAATCACTTTCCTTTGAAAGTGCCTTAAGGTACTTACAAGCATTCAACAGAAATTCACATGCGTTTCACTGAAAGAGAAGTAGTCTGTTCCAACACTTCAATTCACTGTGCGAAGTGAATGGAGTGTTGCTTCACTTTCTATATGCTCTCCTTTTAGAGAAAATCACTTTGCTTTGAAAGTGCCTTAAGCTACTTACAAGCATTCAGAAGAAACTCACATCCGTTTCTCTGAAAGAGAAGCAGTGTGTTCCAACATTCAATTCACTGGGCGAAGTGAATGGAGTGTTGCTTCACTTTCTTAATGCTGTCCTTTCAGAGAAAATCACTTTCCTTTGAAAGTACCTTAAGCTACTTACAAGCATTCACAGGAATATCAAATGCGGTTCTATGAAAAAGAAGCTGTCTGTTCCAACAGTTGAATTCACTGTGCATAGTGAATGGAGTGTTGCTTCACTTTCTAAATGCTGTCCTTTCAGAGAAAATCACTTTCTTCTGAAAGTGCCTTAAGCTACTGACAAGCATTTAACAGAAATTCACATGCGTTTCTCTGAAAAAGAAGCAGTCTGTTCCAACAGTTCAATTCACTGTGCGAAGTGAATGGAGTGTTCCTTCACTTCCTAAATGCTGTCCTTTCAGAGAAAATCACTTTCCTTTGAAAGTGCCTTAAGCTACTTACAAGCATTCACAAGAAACTCACATGCATTTTTCTGAAAGAGAAGCAGTCTGTTCCAACACTTCAATTCACTGTGCGTAGTGAATGGAGTGTTGCTTCACTTTCTAAATGCTGTCCTTTCAGAAAAAATCACTTTCCTTTGAAAGTGCCTTAAGCTACTTACAGCATTCAACAGAAATTCACATGCATTTCACTGAAAGAGAAGCAGTCTGTTCCAACACTTCAATTCACTGTGCGAAGTGAATGGAGTGTTGCTCCACTTTCTAAATGCTGTCCTTTCAGATAAAATCACTTTCCTTTGAAAATGCCTTAAGCTACTTAAAAGCATTCACAAAAAACTCATATCTGTTTCCTGAAAGAGAAGTAGTCTGTTCCAACACTTCAATTCACTGTGCGAAGTGAATGGAGTGTTGCTTCACTTTCTAAATGCTGTCCTTTCAGAGAAAATCACTTTCCTTTGAAAGTGCCTTAAGCTACTTACAAGCATTCACAAGAAACTCACATGCATTTTTCTGAAAGAGAAGCAGTCTGTTCCAACACTTCAATTCACTGTGCGTAGTGAATGGAGTGTTGCTTCACTTTCTAAATGCTGTCCTTTCAGAGAAAATCACTTTCCTTTGAAAGTACCTTAAGATACTTACAGCATTCAACAGAAATTCACATGCATTTCACTGAAAGAGAAGCAGTCTGTTCCTACACTTCAATTCACTGTGCGAAGTGAATGGAGTGTTGCTCCACTTTCTAAATGCTGTCCTTTCAGAGAAAATCACTTTCCTTTGAAAATGCCTTAAGCTACTTAAAAGCATTCACAAAAAACTCATATCTGTTTCCTGAAAGAGAAGTAGTCTGTTCCAACACTTCAATTCACTGTGCGAAGTGAATGGAGTGTTGCTTCACTTTCTAAATGCTGTCCTTTCGGAGAAAATCACTTTCCTTTGAAAGTGCCTTAAGCTACTTACACACATTCACAGGAAACTCAAATGCGTTTCTCTGAAAGAGAAGCTGTCTGTTCCAACACTTCAATTCACTGTGCGAAGTGAATGGAGTGTTGCTTCACTTTCTAAATGCTCTCCTTTCGGAGACAATCACTTTCCTTTGATAGTGCCTTAAGCTACTTACAAGCATTCCACAGAAATTCACATGTGTTTCTCTGAAAGAGAAGCAGTCTGTTCCAACACTTCAATTCACTGTGCGAAGTGAATGGAGTGTTGTTTCACTTTCTAAATGCTGTCCTTTCAGAGAAAATCACTTTCCTTTGAAAGTGCCTTAAGCTACTTACACACATTCACAGGAAACTCAAATGCGTTTCTATGAAAGAGAAGCTGCCTGTTCCAACACTTCAATTCACTGTGCGAAGTGAATGGAGTGTTGCTTCACTTTCTAAATGCTGTCCTTTCACAGAAAATCACTTTCCTTTGAAAGTGCCTTAAGCTACTTACAAGCATTCAACAGAAATTCACATGCGTTTCACTGAAAGAGAAGCAGTCTGTTCCAACACTTCAATTCACTGTGCGAAGTGAATGGAGTGTTGCTTCACTTTCTAAATGCTGTCCTTTCAGAGAAAATCACTTTCCTTTGAAAGTGCCTTCAGCTACTTACACACATTCACAGGAAACTCAAATGCGTTTCTATGCAAGAGAAGCTGTCTGTTCCAACACTTCAATTCACTGTGCGTAGTGATTGGAGTGTTGCTTCACTTTCTAAATGCTGTCCTTTCAGAGAAAATCACTTTCCTTTGAATGTGCCTTAAGCTACTTACAAGCATTCAACAGAAATTTACATGTGTTTCAATGAAAGAGAAGCAGTCTGTTCCAACACTTCAATTCACTGTGCGAAGTGACTGGAGTGTTGCTTCACTTTCTAAATGCTGTCCTTTCAGAGAAAATCACTTTCCTTTGAAAGTGCCTTAAGCTACTTACAAGCATTCAATAGAAATTCACATGCGTTTCTCTGAAAGAGAAGCAGTCTGTTCCAACACTTCAATTCACTGTGCGAAGTGAATGGAGTGTTGCTTCACTTTCTAAATGCTGTCCTTTCAGAGAAAATCACTTTCCTTTGAAAGTGCCTTAAGCTACTTACAAGCATTCACAAGAAACTCCCACGCATTTTTCTGAAAGAGAAGCAGTTTGTTCCAACATTACAATTCACTGTGCGAAGTGAATGGAGTGTTGCTTCACTTTCTATATGCTCTCCTTTTAGAGAAAATCACTTTGCTTTGAAAGTGCCTTAAGCTACTTACAAGCATTCAGAAGAAACTCACATCCGTTTCTCTGAAAGCGAAGCAGTGTGTTCCAACATTTCAATTCACTGGGCGAAGTGAATGGAGTGCTGCTTCACTTTTTAAATGCTGTCCTTTCAGAGAAAATCACTTTCCTTTGAAAGTGCCTTAAGCTACTTACAAGCATTCACAGGAATATCAAATGCGGTTCTATGAAAGAGAAGCTGTCTGTTCCAACGCTTGAATTCACTGTGCATAGAGAATGGAGTGTTGCTTCACTTTCTAAATGCTGTCCTTTCAGAGAAAATCACTTTCCTTTGAAAGTGCCTTAAGCTACTGACAAGCATTTAACAGAAATTCACATGCGTTTCTCTGAAAAAGAAGCAGTCTGTTCCAACACTTCAATTCACTGTGCGAAGTGAATGGAGCGTTGCTCCACTTTCTAAATGCTGTCCTTTCAGAGAAAATCACTTTCCTTTGAAAATGACTTAAGATACTTAAAAGCATTCACAAAAAACTCATATCTGTTTCCTGAAAGAGAAGTAGTCTGTTCCAACACTTCAATTCACTGTGCGAAGTGAATGGAGTGTTGCTTCACTTTCTAAATGTTGTCCTTTCGGAGAAAATCACTTTCCTTTGAAAGTGCCTTAAGCTACTTACAAGCATTCACAAGAAACTCACATGCATTTTTCTGAAAGAGAAGCAGTCTGTTCCAACACTTCAATTCACTGTGCGTAGTGAATGGAGTGTTGCTTCACTTTCTAAATGCTGTCCTTTCAGAGAAAATCACTTTCCTTTGAAAGTGCCTTAAGCTACTTACACACATTCACAGGAAACTCAAATGCGTTTCTATGAAAGAGAAGCTGTCTGTTCCAACACTTCAATTCACTGTGCGAAGTGAATGGAGTGTTGCTTCACTTTCTAAATGCTGTCCTTTCGGAAAAAATCACTTTCTTTTGAAAGTGCCTTAAGCTACTTACAAGCATTCCACAGAAATTCACATGCGTTTCTCTGAAAGAGAAGAAGTCTGTTCCAACACTTCAATTCACTGTGCGAAGTGAATGGAGTGTTGTTTCACTTTCTAAATGCTGTCCTTTCGGAGAAAATCACTTTCCTTTGAAAGTGCCTTAAGCTACTTACAAGCATTCACAAGAAACTCACATGCATTTTTCTGAAAGAGAAGCAGTCTGTTCCAACACTTCAATTCACTGTGCGTAGTGAATGGAATGTTGCTTCACTTTCTAAATGCTGTCCTTTCAGAGAAAATCACTTTCCTTTGAAAGTGCCTTAAGCTACTTACACACATTCACAGGAAACTCAAATGCGTTTCTCTGAAAGAGAAGCTGTCTGTTCCAACACTTCAATTCACTGTGCGAAGTGAATGGAGTGTTGCTTCACTTTCTAAATGCTGTCCTTTCGGAGAAAATCACTTTCCTTTGAAAGTGCCTTAAGCTACTTACAAGCATTCCACAGAAATTCACATGCGTTTCTCTGAAAGAGAAGCAGTCTGTTCCAACACTTCAATTCACTGTGCGAAGTGAATGGAGTGTTGTTTCACTTTCTAAATGCTGTCCTTTCAGAGAAAATCACTTTCCTTTGAAAGTGCCTTAAGCTACTTACACACATTCACAGGAAACTCAAATGCGTTTCTATGAAAGAGAAGCTGTCTGTTCCAACACTTCAATTCACTGTGCGAAGTGAATGGAGTGTTGCTTCCCTTTCTAAATGCTGTCCTTTCAGAGAAAATCTCTTTCCTTTGAAAGTGCCTTAAGGTACTTACAAGCATTCAACAGAAATTCACATGCGTTTCACTGAAAGAGAAGCAGTCTGTTCCAACACTTCAATTCACTGTGCGAAGTGAATGGAGTGTTGCTTCACTTTCTAAATGCTGTCCTTTCAGAGAAAATCACTTTCCTTTGAAAGTGCCTTCAGCTACTTACACACATTCACAGGAAACTCAAATGCGTTTCTATGAAAGAGAAGCTGTCTGTTCCAACACTTCAATTCACTGTGCGTAGTGATTGGAGTGTTGCTTCACTTTCTAAATGCTGTCCTTTCAGAGAAAATCACTTTCCTTTGAATGTGCCTTAAGCTACTTACAAGCATTCAACAGAAATTTACATGTGTTTCAATGAAAGAGAAGCAGTCTGTTCCAACACTTCAATTCACTGTGCGAAGTGACTGGAGTGTTGCTTCACTTTCTAAATGCTGTCCTTTCAGAGAAAATCACTTTCCTTTGAAAGTGCCTTAAGCTACTTACAAGCATTCAATAGAAATTCACATGCGTTTCTCTGAAAGAGAAGCAGTCTGTTCCAACACTTCAATTCACTGTGCGAAGTGAATGGAGTGTTGCTTCACTTTCTAAATGCTGTCCTTTCAGAGAAAATCACTTTCCTTTGAAAGTGCCTTAAGCTACTTACAAGCATTCACAAGAAACTCCCACGCATTTTTCTGAAAGAGAAGCAGTTTGTTCCAACATTACAATTCACTGTGCGAAGTGAATGGAGTGTTGCTTCACTTTCTATATGCTCTCCTTTTAGAGAAAATCACTTTGCTTTGAAAGTGCCTTAAGCTACTTACAAGCATTCAGAAGAAACTCACATCCGTTTCTCTGAAAGCGAAGCAGTGTGTTCCAACATTTCAATTCACTGGGCGAAGTGAATGGAGTGCTGCTTCACTTTTTAAATGCTGTCCTTTCAGAGAAAATCACTTTCCTTTGAAAGTGCCTTAAGCTACTTACAAGCATTCACAGGAATATCAAATGCGGTTCTATGAAAGAGAAGCTGTCTGTTCCAACGCTTGAATTCACTGTGCATAGAGAATGGAGTGTTGCTTCACTTTCTAAATGCTGTCCTTTCAGAGAAAATCACTTTCCTCTGAAAGTGCCTTAAGCTACTGACAAGCATTTAACAGAAATTCACATGCGTTTCTCTGAAAAAGAAGCAGTCTGTTCCAACACTTCAATTCACTGTGCGAAGTGAATGGAGCGTTGCTCCACTTTCTAAATGCTGTCCTTTCAGAGAAAATCACTTTCCTTTGAAAATGACTTAAGATACTTAAAAGCATTCACAAAAAACTCATATCTGTTTCCTGAAAGAGAAGTAGTCTGTTCCAACACTTCAATTCACTGTGCGAAGTGAATGGAGTGTTGCTTCACTTTCTAAATGTTGTCCTTTCGGAGAAAATCACTTTCCTTTGAAAGTGCCTTAAGCTATTTACAAGCATTCACAAGAAACTCACATGCATTTTTCTGAAAGAGAAGCAGTCTGTTCCAACACTTCAATTCACTGTGCGTAGTGAATGGAGTGTTGCTTCACTTTCTAAATGCTGTCCTTTCAGAGAAAATCACTTTCCTTTGAAAGTGCCTTAAGCTACTTACACACATTCACAGGAAACTCAAATGCGTTTCTATGAAAGAGAAGCTGTCTGTTCCAACACTTCAATTCACTGTGCGAAGTGAATGGAGTGTTGCTTCACTTTCTAAATGCTGTCCTTTCAGAAAAAAACACTTTCCTTTGAAAGTGCCTTAAGCTACTTACAAGCATTCCACAGAAATTCACATGCGTTTCTCTGAAAGAGAAGAAGTCTGTTCCAACACTTCAATTCACTGTGCGAAGTGAATGGAGTGTTGCTTCACTTTCTAAATGCTGTCCTTTCAGAGAAAATCACTTTCCTTTGAAAGTGCCTTAAGGTACTTACAAGCATTCAACAGAAATTCACATGCGTTTCACTGAAAGAGAAGCAGTCTGTTCCAACACTTCAATTCACTGTGCGAAGTGAATGGAGTGTTGCTTCACTTTCTAAATGCTGTCCTTTCAGAGAAAATCACTTTCCTTTGAAAGTGCCTTCAACTACTTACACACATTCACAGGAAACTCAAATGCGTTTCTATGAAAGAGAAGCTGTCTGTTCCAACACTTCAATTCACTGTGCGTAGTGATTGGAGTGTTGCTTCACTTTCTAAATGCTGTCCTTTCAGAGAAAATCACTTTCCTTTGAATGTGCCTTAAGCTACTTACAAGCATTCAACAGAAATTCACATGTGTTTCACTGAAAGAGAAGCAGTCTGTTCCAACACTTCAATTCACTGTGCGAAGTGAATGGAGTGTTGCTTCACTTTCTAAATGCTGTCCTTTCAGAGAAAATCACTTTCCTTTGAAAGTGCCTTAAGCTACTTACAAGCATTCAATAGAAATTCACATGCGTTTCTCTGAAAGAGAAGCAGTCTGTTCCAACACTTCAATTCACTGTGCGAAGTGAATGGAGTGTTGCTTCACTTTCTAAATGCTGTCCTTTCAGAGAAAATCACTTTCCTTTGAAAGTGCCTTAAGCTACTTACAAGCATTCAATAGAAATTCACATGCGTTTCTCTGAAAGAGAAGCAGTCTGTTCCAACACTTCAATTCACTGTGCGAAGTGAATGGAGTGTTGCTTCACTTTCTAAATGCTGTCCTTTCAGAGAAAATCACTTTCCTTTGAAAGTGCCTTAAGCTACTTACAAGCATTCACAAGAAACTCACACGCATTTTTCTGAAAGAGAAGCAGTTTGTTCCAACATTACAATTCACTGTGCGAAGTGAATGGAGTGTTGCTTCACTTTCTATATGCTCTTCTTTTAGAGAAAATCACTTTGCTTTGAAAGTGCCTTAAGCTACTTACAAGCATTCAGAAGAAACTCACATCCGTTTCTCTGAAAGAGAAGCAGTGTGTTCCAACATTTCAATTCACTGGGCGAAGTGAATGGAGTGTTGCTTCACTTTCTAAATGCTGTCCTTTCAGAGAAAATCACTTTCCTTTGAAAGTGCCTTAAGCTACTTACACACATTCAAAGGAAACTCAAATGCGTTTCTATGAAAGAGAAGCTGTCTGTTACAACACTTCAATTCACTGTGCGAAGTGAATGGAGTGTTGTTTCACTTTCTAAATGCTGGCCTTTCGGAGAAAATCACTTTCCTTTGAAAATGCCTTAAGCTACTTAAAAGCATTCACAAAAAACTCATATCTGTTTCCTGAAAGAGAAGTAGTCTGTTCCAACACTTCAATTCACTGTGCGAAGTGAATGGAGTGTTGTTTCACTTTCTAAATGCTGTCCTTTCAGAGAAAATCACTTTCCTTTGAAAGTGCCTTAAGCTACTTACAAGCATTCCACAGAAATTCACATGCATTTCTCTGAAAAAGAAGCATTCTGTTCCAACACTTCAATTCACTGTGCGAAGTGAATGGAGTGTTGCTTCACTTTCTAAATGCTGTCCTTTCAGAGAAAATCACTTTCCTTTGAAAGTGCCTTAAGCTACTTACAAGCATTCACAAGAAACTCACATGCATTTTTCTGAAAGAGAAGCAGTCTGTTCCAACACTTCAATTCACTGTGCGTAGTGAATGGAGTGTTGTTTCACTTTCTAAATGCTGTCCTTTCAGAGAAAATCACTTTCCTTTGAAAGTGCCTTAAGCTACTTACACACATTCACGGGAAACTCAATTGCGGTTCTATGAAAGAGAAGCTGTCTGTTCCAACACTTCAATTCACTGTGCGAAGTGAATGGAGTGTTGCTTCACTTTCTAAATGCTGTCCTTTCACAGAAAATCACTTTCCTTTGAAAGTGCCTTAAGCTACTTACAAGCATTCAACAGAAATTCACATGCGTTTCACTGAAAGAGAAGCAGTCTGTTCCAACACTTCAATTCACTGTGCGAAGTGAATGGAGTGTTGTTTCACTTTCTAAATGCTGTCCTTTCAGAGAAAATCACTTTCCTTTGAAAGTGCCTTAAGCTACTTACACACATTCACAGGAAACTCAAATGCGTTTCTATGAAAGAGAAGCTGTCTGTTCCAACACTTCAAATCACTGTGCGAAGTGAATGGAGTGTTGCTTCACTTTCTAAATGCTGTCCTTTCAGAGAAAATCACTTTCCTTTGAAAGTGCCTTAAGCTACTTACAAGCATTCAACAGAAATTCACATGCGTTTCACTGAAAGAGAAGCAGTCTGTTCCGACACTTCAATTCACTGTGCGAAGTGAATGGAGTGTTGTTTCACTTTCTAAATGCTGTCCTTTCAGAGAAAATCACTTTCCTTTGAAAGTGCCTTAAGCTACTTACACACATTCACAGGAAACTCAAATGCGTTTCTATGAAAGAGAAGCTGTCTGTTCCAACACTTCAATTCACTGTGCGAAGTGAATGGAGTGTTGCTTCACTTTCTAAATGCTGTCCTTTCAGAGAAAATCACTTTCCTTTGAAAGTGCCTTAAGCTACTTACAAGCATTCAACAGAAATTCACATGCGTTTCACTGAAAGAGAAGCAGTCTGTTCCAACACTTCAATTCACTGTGCGAAGTGAATGGAGTGTTGCTTCACTTTCTAAATGCTGTCCTTTCAGAGAAAATCACTTTCCTTTGAAAGTGCCTTAAGCTACTTACACACATTCACAGGAAACTCAAATGCGTTTCTATGAAAGAGAAGCAGTCTGTTCCAACACTTCAATTCACTGTGCGAAGTGAATGGAGTGTTTCTTCACTTTCTAAATGCTGTCCTTTCAGAGAAAATCACTTTCCTTTGAAAGTGCCTTAAGCTACTTACAAACATTCACAAAAAACTCATATCTGTTTCTCTGAAAGAGAAATGGTCTGTTCCAACACTTCAATTCACTGTGCGAAGTGAATGGAGTGTTGTTTCACTTTCTAAATGCTGTCCTTTCAGAGAAAATCACTTTCCTTTGAAAGTGCCTTAAGCTACGTACAAGCATTCCACAGAAATTCACATGCGTTTCTCTGAAAGAGAAGAAGTCTGTTCCAACACTTCAATTCACTGTGCGAAGTGAATGGAGTGTTGTTTCACTTTCTAAATGCTGTCCTTTCAGAGAAAATCACTTTCCTTTGAAAGTGCCTTAAGCTACTTACACACATTCACTGGAAACTCAAATGCGTTTCTACGAAAGAAAAGCTGTCTGTTCCAACACTTCAATTCACTGTGCGAAGTGAATGGAGTGTTGCTTCACTTTCTAAATGCTGTCCTTTCAGAGAAAATCACTTTCCTTTGAAAGTGCCTTAAGCTACTTACAAGCATTCACAAGAAACTCACATGCATTTTTCTGAAATAGAAGCAGTCTGTTCCAACACTTCAATTCACTGTGCGTAGTGAATGGAGTGTTGCTTCACTTTCGAAATGCTGTTCTTTCAGAGAAAATCACTTTCCTTTGAAAGTGCCTTAAGCTACTTACAAGCATTCAATAGAAATTCACATGCGTTTCTCTGAAAGAGAAGCAGTCTGTTCCAACACTTCAATTCACTGTGTGAAGTGAATGGAGTGTTGCTTCACCTTCTAAATGCTGTCCTTTCAGAGAAAATCACTTTCCTTTGAAAGTGCCTTAAGCTACTTACAAGCATTCACAAAAAACTCATATCTGTTTCTCTGAAAGAGAAGTGGTCTGTTCCAACACTTCAATGCACTGTGCAAAGTGAATGGAGTGTTGTTTCACTTTCTAAATGCTGTCCTTTCAGAGAAAATCACTTTCCTTTGAAAGTGCCTTAATCTACTTACAAGCATTCCACAGAAATTCACATGCGTTTCTCTGAAAGAGAAGAAGTCTGTTCCAACACTTCAATTCACTTTGCGAAGTGAATGGAGTGTTGTTTCACTTTCTAAATGCTGTCCTTTCAGAGAAAATCACTTTCCTTTGAAAGTGCCTTAAGCTACTTACACACATTCACAGGAAACTCAAATGCATTTCTATGAAAGAGAAGCTGTCTGTTCCAACACTTCAATTCACTGTGCAAAGTGAATGGAGTGTTGCTTCACTTTCTAAATGCTGTCCTTTCAGAGAAAATCACTTTCCTTTGAAAGTGCCTTAAGGTACTTACAAGCATTCAACAGAAATTCACATGCGTTTCACTGAAAGAGAAGCAGTCTGTTCAAACACTTCAATTCACTGTGCGAAGTGAATGGAGTGTTGCTTCACTTTCTAAATGCTGTCCTTTCAGAGAAAATCACTTTCCTTTGAAAGTGCCTTAAGCTACTTACAAGCATTCAATAGAAGTTCACATGTGTTTCTCTGAAAATGAAGCATTCTGTTCCAACACTTCAATTCACTGTGCGTAGTGAATGGAGTGTTGCTTCACTTTCGAAATGCTGTCCTTTCAGAGAAAATCACTTTCCTTTGAAAGTGCCTTAAGCTACTTACAAGCATTCACAAGAAACTCACATGCATTTTTCTGAAAGAGAAGCAGTCGGTTCCAACACTTCAATTCACTGTGCGTAGTGAATGGAGTGTTGCTTCACTTTCGAAATGCTGTCCTTTCAGAGAAAATCACTTTGCTTTGAAAGTGCCTTAAGCTACTTACACACATTCACTGGAAACTCAAATGCGTTTCTACGAAAGAGAAGCTGTCTGTTCCAACACTTCAATTCACTGTGCGAAGTGAATGGAGTGTTGCTTCACTTTCTAAATGCTGTCCTTTCAGAGAAAATCACTTTCCTTTGAAAGTGCCTTAAGCTACTTACAAGCATTCACAAGAAACTCACATGCATTTTTCTGAAAGATAAGCAGTCTGTTCCAACACTTCAATTCACTGTGCGAAGTGAATGGAGTGTTGCTTCACTTTCTAAAAGCTGTCCTTTCAGAGAAAATCACTTTCCTTTGAAAGTGCCTTAAGCTACTTACACACATTCACTGGAAACTCAAATGCGTTTCTACGAAAGAGAAGCTGTCTGTTCCAACACTTCAATTCACTGTGCGAAGTGAATGGAGTGTTGCTTCACTTTCTAAATGCTGTCCTTTCAGAGAAAATCACTTTCCTTTGAAAGTGCCTTAAGCTACTTACAAGCATTCACAAGAAACTCACATGCATTTTTCTGAAATAGAAGCAGTCTGTTCCAACACTTCAATTCACTGTGCGTAGTGAATGGAGTGTTGCTTCACTTTCTAAATGCTGTCCTTTCAGAGAAAATCACTTTCCTTTGAAAGTGCCTTAAGCTACTTACAAGCATTCAATAGAAATTCACATGCGTTTCTCTGAAAGAGAAGCAGTCTGTTCCAACACTTCAATTCACTGTGTGAAGTGAATGGAGTGTTGCTTCACCTTCTAAATGCTGTCCTTTCAGAGAAAATCACTTTCCTTTGAAAGTGCCTTAAGCTACTTACAAGCATTCACAAAAAATTCATATCTGTTTCTCTGAAAGAGAAGTGGTCTGTTCCAACACTTCAATGCACTGTGCGAAGTGAATGGAGTGTTGTTTCACTTTCTAAATGCTGTCCTTTCAGAGAAAATCACTTTCCTTTGAAAGTGCCTTAATCTACTTACAAGCATTCCACAGAAATTCACATGCGTTTCTCTGAAAGAGAAGAAGTCTGTTCCAACACTTCAATTCACTGTGCGAAGTGAATGGAGTGTTGCTTCACTTTCTAAATGCTGTCCTTTCAGAGAAAATCACTTTCCTTCGAAAGCGCCTTAAGCTACTTACAAGCATTCACAAGAAACTCACATGCATTTTTCTGAAAGAGAAGCAGTCTGTTCCAACACTTCAATTCACTGTGCGTAGTGAATGGAGTGTTGTTTCACTTTCTAAATGCTGTCCTTTCAGAGAAAATCACTTTCCTTTGAAAGTGCCTTAAGCTACTTACACACATTCACGGGAAACTCAATTGCGGTTCTATGAAAGAGAAGCTGCCTGTTCCAACACTTCAATTCACTGTGCGAAGTGAATGGAGTGTTGCTTCACTTTCTAAATGCTGTCCTTTCACAGAAAATCACTTTCCTTTGAAAGTGCCTTAAGCTACTTACAAGCATTCAACAGAAATTCACATGCGTTTCACTGAAAGAGAAGCAGTCTGTTCCAACACTTCAATTCACTGTGCGAAGTGAATGGAGTGTTGCTTCACTTTCTAAATGCTGTCCTTTCAGAGAAAATCACTTTCCTTTGAAAGTGCCTTAAGCTACTTACACACATTCACAGGAAACTCAAATGCGTTTCTATGAAAGAGAAGCTGTCTGTTCCAACACTTCAATTCACTGTGCGTAGTGATTGGAGTGTTGCTTCACTTTCTAAATGCTGTCCTTTCAGAGAAAATCACTTTCCTTTGAATGTGCCTTAAGCTACTTACAAGCATTCAACAGAAATTCACATGTGTTTCACTGAAAGAGAAGCAGTCTGTTCCAACACTTCAATTCACTGTGCGAAGTGAATGGAGTGTTGCTTCACTTTCTAAATGCTGTCCTTTCAGAGAAAATCACTTTCCTTTGAAAGTGCCTTAAGCTACTTACAAGCATTCAATAGAAATTCACATGCGTTTCTCTGAAAGAGAAGCAGTCTGTTCCAACACTTCAATTCACTGTGCGAAGTGAATGGAGTGTTGCTTCACTTTCTAAATGCTGTCCTTTCAGAGAAAATCACTTTCCTTTGAAAGTGCCTTAAGCTACTTACAAGCATTCACAAGAAACTCACACGCATTTTTCTGTAAGAGAAGCATTTTGTTCCAATATTACAATTCACTGTGCGAAGTGAATGGAGTGTTGCTTCACTTTCTATATGCTCTTCTTTTAGAGAAAATCACTTTGCTTTGAAAGTGCCTTAAGCTACTTTCAAGCATTCAGAAGAAACTCACATCCGTTTCTCTGAAAGAGAAGCAGTGTGTTACAACATTTCAATTTTCTGGGCGAAGTGAATGGAGTGTTGCTTCACTTTCTAAATGCTGTCCTTTCAGAGAAAATCACTTTCCTTTGAAAGTGCCTTTAGCTACTTACAAGCATTCACAGGAATATCAAATGCGTTTCTATGAAAGAGAAGCTGTCTGTTCCAACACTTCAATTCACTGTGCGAAGTGAATGGAGTGTTACTTCACTTTCTAAATGCTGTCCTTTCAGAGAAAATCACTTTCCTTTGAAAGTGCCTTAAGGTACTTACAAGCATTCAACAGAAATTCACATGCGTTTCACTGAAAGAGAAGCAGTCTGTTCCAACACTTCAATTCACTGTGCGAAGTGAATGGAGTGTTGCTTCACTTTCTAAATGCTGTCCTTTCAGTGAAAATCACTTTCCTTTGAAAGTGCCTTAAGCTACTTATACACATTCACAGGAAACTCAAATGCGTTTCTATGAAAGAGAAGCTGCCTCTTCCAACATTTCAATTCACTGTGCGAAGTGAATGGAGTGTTGCTTCACTTTCTAAATGCTGTCCTTTCAGAGAAAATCACTTTCCTTTGAAAGTGCCTTAAGCTACTTACAAGCATTCAATAGAAATTCACATGCGTTTCTCTGAAAGAGAAGCAGTCTGTTCCAACACTTCAATTCACTGTGCGAAGTGAATGGAGTGTTGCTTCACTTTCTAAATGCTGTCCTTCCAGAGAAAATCACTTTCCTTTGAAAGTGCCTTAAGCTACTTACAAGCATTAACAAGAAACTCACACGCATTTTTCTGAAAGAGAAGCAGTTTGTTCCAATATTACAATTCACTGTGCGAAGTGAATGGAGTGTTGCTTCACTTTCTATATGCTCTTCTTTTAGAGAAAATCACTTTGCTTTGAAAGTGCCTTAAGCTACTTACAAGCATTCAGAAGAAACTCACATCCGTTTCTCTGAAAGAGAAGCAGTGTGTTACAACATTTCAATTTTCTGGGGGAAGTGAATGGAGTGTTGCTTCACTTTCTAAATGCTGTCCTTTCAGAGAAAATCACTTTCCTTTGAAAGTGCCTTTAGCTACTTACAAGCATTCACAGGAATATCAAATGTGTTTCTATGAAAGAGAAGCTGTCTGTTCCAACACTTCAATTCACTGTGCGAAGTGAATGGAGTGTTACTTCACTTTCTAAATGCTGTCCTTTCAGAGAAAATAACTTTCCTTTGAAAGTGCCTTAAGGTACTTACAAGCATTCAACAGAAATTCACATGCGTTTCACTGAAAGAGAAGCAGTCTGTTCCAACACTTCAATTCACTGTGCGAAGTGAATGGAGTGTTGCTTCACTTTCTAAATGCTGTCCTTTCAGAGAAAATCACTTTCCTTTGAAAGTGCCTTAAGCTACTTATACACATTCACAGGAATCTCAAATGCGTTTCTATGAAAGAGAAGCTGCCTCTTCCAACACTTCAATTCACTGTGCGAAGTGAATGGAGTGTTGCTTCACTTTCTAAATGCTGTCCTTTCAGAGAAAATCACTTTCCTTTTAAAGTGCCTTAAGCTACTTACAAGCATTCAATAGAAATTCACATGCGTTTCTCTGAAAGAGAAGCAGTCTGTTCCAACACTTCAATTCACTGTGCGAAGTGAATGGAGTGTTGCTTCACTTTCTAAATGCTGTCCTTTCAGAGAAAATCACTTTCCTTTGAAAGTGCCTTAAGCTACTTACAAGCATTCACAAGAAACTCACACGCATTTTTCTGAAAGAGAAGCGGTTTGTTCCAACATTACAATTCACTGTGCGAAGTGAATGGAGTGTTGCTTCACTTTCTATATGCTCTTCTTTTAGAGAAAATCACTTTGCTTTGAAAGTGCCTTAAGCTACTTACAAGCATTCAGAAGAAACTCACATCCGTTTCTCTGAAAGAGAAGCAGTGTGTTCCAACATTTCAATTCACTGGGCGAAGTGAATGGAGTGTTGCTTCACTTTCTAAATGCTGTCCTTTCAGAGAAAATCACTTTCCTTTGAAAGTGCCTTAAGCTACTTACAAGCATTCACAGGAAACTCAAATGCGTTTCTATGAAAGAGAAGCAGTCTGTTCCAACACTTCAATTCACTGTGCGAAGTGAATGGAGTGTTGCTTCACTTTCTAAATGCTGTCCTTTCAGAGAAAATCACTCTCCTTTGACTGTGCCTTAAGCTACTTACAAGCATTCCACAGAAATTCACATGCATTTCTCTGAAAAAGAAGCAGTCTGTTCCAACACTTCAATTCACTGTGCGAAGTGAATGGAGTGTTGCTTCACTTTCTAAATGCTGTCCTTTCAGAGAAAATCACTTTCCTTTGAAAGTGCCTTAAGCTACTTACAAGCATTCAATAGAAATTCACATGCGTTTCTCTGAAAGAGAAGCAGTCTGTTCCAACACTTCAATTCACTGTGCGAAGTGAATGGAGTGTTGCTTCACTTTCTAAATGCTGTCCTTTCAGAGAAAATCACTTTCCTTTGAAAGTGCCTTAAGCTACTTACAAGCATTCACAAGAAACTCACACGCATTTTTCTGAAAGAGAAGCAGTTTGTTCCAATATTACAATTCACTGTGCGAAGTGAATGGAGTGTTGCTTCACTTTCTATATGCTCTTCTTTTAGAGAAAATCACTTTGCTTTGAAAGTGCCTTAAGCTACTTACAAGCATTCAGAAGAAACTCACATCCGTTTCTCTGAAAGAGAAGCAGTGTGTTCCAACATTTCAATTTTCTGGGCGAAGTGAATGGAGTGTTGCTTCACTTTCTAAATGCTGTCCTTTCAGAGAAAATCACTTTCCTTTGAAAGTGCCTTTAGCTACTTACAAGCATTCACAGGAATATCAAATGCGTTTCTATGAAAGAGAAGCTGTCTGTTCCAACACTTCAATTCACTGTGCGATGTGAATGGAGTGTTACTTCACTTTCTAAATGCTGTCCTTTCAGAGAAAATCACTTTCCTTTGAAAGTGCCTTAAGGTACTTACAAGCATTCAACAGAAATTCTCATGCGTTT